>NC_064258.1:19428790-19733065 GCF_003254725.2 Canis lupus dingo | reverse complement strand
TGCAGGTGCTTCAGGTCTGGGCTCCCGGGCTGCAGCTCAGAGTATCAGCGGGCAGACTGACATGCCACGCCCGCAAAAGCATCTTGACATCTAAGCCCTGCACTTGTTGAAGCCCGCACCCCCACCCGACACCCCCCAGCCACAATGAAGGCTTGACGAGTGTGCCCCTTTCCAATAGGTGTGTCTGCCACCCCAAGTCTCCACAGGACATTCAAAGGTCCCGCCACCGCCACCATGCTCCCCACTCTCCAAGGCCCGTGCAGGAAGGGACAGGGTCAAGGTGGGCGGAGGAGCATTTTCGACCATTTCCCCTCGATGTGTATTGAGTGACATCCTGGTGGAGTGACAGAACATCATCCTGCAGAGCAGCCCAGGAGCCAACACAGAACACCCAGGGCCATGCGTCACCACGTGCCCTGCAGGGACTGTGCTGTGAGTGTGAGAGGAGAAGGCTGGCATCCCCAGCCCCTCGGGCCCTGCGAGGCTGCTCTCCTTAGGCAGCAGGCTGCATGGACGGGAGCCCCCCACCCCTGCCTCCCCACCAGGGGAGCAATCTCTCAGTTGAAAAAACCCCCTCTGAGATCTGCCCCCAGACAGACTGGCCCTCACAGGAGTGAGGACCCCTGTCACCCAGCACTCAGGAAGGGGGAGTTACCCATGGGCTGAGGGTGCCTAGAAGACAGCTGGAAGCCAGACCTCCACTCTCCAAGGGGCAGGCGCAATACGGGCAAGCATCCAGGGGCCACTGTGGTGGAGTTTGGGGTGGGAGTGGGGGGTTGTGGGGTCTGGGGGTGGGGGGTAGCCAGCCTGGGCACCCAGAGCTGACTAGGGAGGCCCTGGCAAACACCAGCATCTTCCTCACGCAGTAGCCATGTGTGGCTTCTGACCTGTGAAGGACGACTCAGGGCAAAAGCAAGATGAGGAGCAGGTGATCCGCAGAGAGAGGCACCCAGCCCCATCCTGCCCACCTCAGCAAGTGCCGGCTCTGAAGTCCAGCCTGGCAGCATCAATCCGAGAGCTATCCAACATCCCACACCTGTATCTCCAGTAAAGTCCACAAGGAGTGAGTCAGAAGGTAGCAATGATTCCTTCACAGCTGTGGTGTGCATATATTTCTGAATCAGCCAGCCCACTGGCAGACACTTGGGTTGTCACCTGCTGTACAGTTGCCTTTGGTCGCTGCCGAGTTTAACTGTCCTGTGGAAGGAAGAGGGGTATAAGCAGACCCATGGGGCTCAGGCGAGCTGGGGTCCCTAGGGGTGTTGTCCCCAGAACATGTGTAAGTGTATAGACTGCAGCCCCCTGGAGCTCGGGAGCAGGTGGCACAAGTCCAAAGCCATGACGAGCCGCCACCCAGAGGTGCACCTGATGTCACGTGTAACTTCAGGCTTCCTGAAAACTAGAAAGCGAGAGGACCCAGGTGGAGCCAGAGGGTAACCCCCTGACCAGCAGGGGACTCTACAGATGCACAGCCCTCGCCTGCAGGTATGGGAACCCTAGCCCGAGCCCAGCACAAGGAATCCAGGCTCCGGGCAGAGGGTGGGGCCTGGGGCTGCCTGGTGCCATGGCCCCAGTGTCAGGAGCCTTTCCCTGCAAGGCTGCTCAGAGATGCACTGACTGCAGGACCCGGGTGAGCCTGCCCTTTTACTCCCACCCCATGTCCCCAGGCCCCACAGCAGGCCTCGTCTGGGAGGTCTGCTTTGCCTTTAGATACTCTGTCCATATGGAATCTGCTTGTCAGGGAGCACGTCCTCATCCAGAAGCCCTTCCTCATCTGTAGCACTTCCTTGTTGGAGTACTTCCTAGTCTGTAGCACTTCCCAGTCTGAAGCACTTTTTCATCTGGGAGTTGTTCCTCGTCTGGGAGCACTTCCTCATCTTGGAGCACTCCCCCATCTGGAGCACTTCCTCATCTAAGAGCACTTCCCAGTCTGTAACACTTCCTTGTCTGGGAGCACTTCCTAGTCTGGCACACTCCCCAATCTGGAGCACTTCCTTGTCTAGGAGCACTTCCCTGTCTGGAGCACTCCCTCATCTGGGAACACTTCCCCAGTCTGACCCTTGCCTGCTAGCTGCTCCTCCTCATGGAGCTTCTTGTCCCCTCTTCCTGCGTGGAGCACCTATCCTCTGACCCTCGACCTTTCCCCTTTCTCGCTGTCCCCCACCTGCCCCCCGTGACCCCACTTGGTGACACATCTTCTGCATTCTCTGACAGCTCCCCAGTCCAGCCCCCCTCCACCCACCCACCCACCCACCCCCGGAGCTGCAGACAAAGGTCACCGAGTGCCGTCACCCCAGAAAACCTGCCTCCCCCGCTCCCCGTCTCCATGGAAGCTGCCCCAACCCGCAGGCGCACAGGCACGGCCCTGGGGTCCTTCTGGGGACCCCTCCCCTCACAGCGCACATGTCCAAGTCTTTAGGCCCTGCCCTCCAAGACACCCAGGCCAGCTGCTCCTAGTCGCCGCACTCCCATCGCGTCTGCCCGAATTACCGCAGTGCCTGTTAGCCGGCCGGCACCACCCAGTTGCGAGGTGGGGTGTGATACTTCCTCCTCAACCCGCCCACTGCTTCACGCAGGGTGAGCGCCCAGTCCTGGCAGACTCTCCAAGTCCTGGATTTCTCTAGCCGCATGACTTGCATTCGACTTCAAACTCGCCAGCCTCCTGGCTGTTCTAGGATGCGTTAGGCCCACCCCTGCCTCAGGCCCTTTGCACCTGCACCTCCCTCTGCCCAAAGGCACTGCCCGCACTGCTGGGTCCCTCACCTCCTGCTGTGTGGCCTCCATAGCACGGTAGTGAGACCCTCCCTGACCCCGGTTACTAATAGTCATTCCAACAGGGCCTCCCTGCACTGCCCTCCCTGTAGCACCCCACGGGACACAGGTACTCATTCGCCACCCGTGTCTGCGGGCAGAGTGCGGCCCCCAAGGCCACGTGCCCCATTCATGCTGCACTCCTCACGCTGGCGTACTCAGGGTGCTCAGGAGCCCCCACGGCTCCCCACTGTCGAGCTTCCTGTGCGCAGCACCCATCCTGTCAGCCACTGACCCCGAACTTCCAAGACTCTTCATGTCGGTCACCCAGGCGGTGGCTTCCAGGACTAACGCTGGCCATCTTGGGTCAGCCCCTCTTTCCGCCTGACCACGCATGCCCCTCTCCTCACTCACTATACAGACTCCGCCTAGCCATCGCCTCCTCCAGGGAGCCATCCTGGATCAGCCCTGCCCACTTGAAGTAGGACCCTCACCCCTGGAATCACCTGGGAGCCACAGCATGCCTACCGTCTGGACCCCAGTTACCTGTCCTCACGCGGCAGGCTCTGGTCCTGATCCTCAAGGTCAGGATGAGCTCGTCATGGCCCTGCCCTGTAACCTGGCAGCCTCCAGTCATGTTCACTGAGTGACTCAGGGGTGTGTTAGGTGGAGTTCGTTCGCATGAGCGTATAAATAGCTGATATGCCTCTTCTGCGAAAGGCTGGATTGGGGAGACACGGGGAGACCCCCAGAGCCATGTGTGCCTGGAGAGAAGGGAGTGGCCCCGCCTGCAGCGGGGAGACCCCCAGGTCGGCTCCACTTGCACACGCCCCACCTGCTCAGGCAATGAACTCACACGGCAGCGTGGTGTCCTCTCACACTGCAGGCAGCCACCGCGGAGCAGCAGGTGAAACGCAGAGGGCTTGTGGGGCACCAAGGGTGCCACTCACCGCAAGGGACTGACTCGGTGCCGTCCAGCTCAGGGACCCCGGGCAGGGACCCCAGGCAGGGATCCCTCCCAGCCGCCGCCCTCCTGACTCAGGGTCATCCCCCCTCAGGCCTCTCAGAGGTGAGGGCGCATCCCGCTTGACCATTTGCCTCCCTGCTTGCCAGGCTCCAGCCGTCCCAGCAGGGCAGCTTGCACCCAGAGCCCCATCCTCTAGCCCTTTGCACCCCCACGGCCCCAGGGCTGGGTCTAGGGCACTCCAGCTTCTCCACGTACAGCAGCGTCCTCTCTCCTGCCCCCAAACGCAGCCTTGTGCTGGGCACCCCTGTCCTCAGGCCTCCGTCCCTCCTCCCCACGGAGATACAGGGGACCTGCGAGCCATGGTAGCAGTGCAGATGAGGCAGGCGCCCCCCCTTGTGGGAGCCTGGCATCCCAGAGTCCAGGGGGTGCATATGCTGCCTCGTTAGGAACTCTGGTTCTGATGTATGAGGGGATCGTGACAACTATGGGCTCAGAAGCCAGGTTCCCAGGCTGTGAGCCAGCATCCCGCAACAGGGACCCAAACCCCACACGTGGAGAAGGGTATACACTGACACGGGACAGTTATGATGTGGTGCGGGCTGTGCACGAGTTGTCACAGCCACATTTCCGTCTGTCTCTCCTCTGCAGGCGAGCAAGCTCACCAAAATTCACCAGAACTACTTAAAAGTGTCTGTAATAAATGAGTCTTACAATGTTGCATGTTTGCAGTTTGGTCAGAATCAGCCAAGACCTGTGAAAATCTGATGAGGGGAGAAAGGTGAGGGTGATGTGGAGAATGTGAGCAGGTCTGGTAGCGGCCTGATCGCAACCATCAAAATGTGGGATTGGTAGAAAGTGGTGTCCGTTTTCCCAAAGTTAGCCCTGACACACGCATGCACACACGGGCTCACCTGCGTTCGCCGCACACGGCCGCCGGGTGACTTCCCTGCGACATGAACACGCTGCTTTGCCCACGGAGCCCCCTCCCCAGTTGTGAACTTCCACACGCCTACCCTCTACCCCGGAAAGTAAAATCCACATAGCACAGAAGTGAACCTCCGCTAATAACTGTATTCATTCCACCAGACAAGCTCTTCCTTTTACGGGAATGGCCACGGGCACGTGAGTCATAATAATTTCCGTGGCTCTCTTCCAGGGCACAGGAACGAAGGGGGGCAGTCACTGGGTGGTCTCAGGGAGAGTGGCAGGGCTAAACGGCACCTTGGGGTGTTCGGGAGACATCCTCAGGGAGAAGCGTGGGGGTGCGGGATGTGAGGGGCTGCCTGAAGAGGTGGGGGTGGGGGACAGATTCTCCCCAAGAAGGCAGCATGGGCCCCACGAGATCCCTGCAAGTGCAATGCTGACTTCTGTCACTACCAGACAACGGGTCCGTGCAGGGAGGGCCTCCAGCAGCACCAAGGAGACCGGGAATCTCACTCGTGGCGTCGTGGGCACGTCTGTGAAACTGCCGTGAGCCAGACACACAGGCCATAGCAGAGAAGCAGAGTCACCCCTAGGGTCCCTCCCAGCCGGCCTCACCCCAACCCATCCCCGGCCCACCCCCGACCTGCCCCTGAGGCCCAGTGTCACCAGCGGCACACGAGGCACTTGCTGAGGTCATAATAGCAGGAAGGGTGTTTGCTGTGTTTGCAAGGTTCAGTCCAATTATCTGTTGAGACACGGGTATGGATGAGCTGCAGGCGCCTCGACTAAGTGGGCTGGAGCCGCCTGTCCTTACCTTCGCCGGAAAATCATCTATGTTGTAGGAAGCTTCCATCCTCATCCTTCCTGGAGGTAAGCGGAAATCATCATTTGTACCGGAAGATACGCTGCCATGTTCCTAAGTCGGGTTTTGACATAAAAGGGGTAGCTGCCCGCATGTGACAGAGGCAACTCCCGAAGCTCCGCTACAGCACAGGGCGCTGTGTCCCGCTGCACCCCTGCACAGTGCTCCGCTGTGTGTGCCCTGCTGCGCTGCCCGCACCGCGCCCACCGCACCGCCCCACTCTGCACCACGCTGCATGGCACTGCTGTCACCACTCCTGGGGTTTTCTGGCGGGACTCCCATCGCTGTGATTATTCTCTCTAAACAGCAGGGCCCCTTAAGGGGTGCAGACATGAACACACCAGGCTCCTACTTCCCCTGAGAAAACGTCCCAGCATGGGGTCCAAGGACCCATGCATCGGTGCTACCAGGAAGATGTGCCGGCGTCACGGCAGCCTCTGACCCGCCGACCCGCTGTTGCAGGGTGGGGCTCTGAGAGTCTGCACTCTGAGAAGCCCCCCAGGACGTTCTTGGGCTGACCCAACTCTGGGAGCTTACGACATAGCTGGAGAAGCACACACAAGACAGGAAGCTGGCAAAGGCAGTACGGCCCGGCTTATTTCTGGTTCTAGCTGGATCTGTGCATCTGGAGTCCCCGCGCTGGGGCTTGGTGGCACACAGACACCCACCCCACCCAGGGCAGACACGCACAGGCAGCCCTCCTCCCTGTCAGGAGGCCTGAGGGAGGCAGACGGGGTCTTTGTTACCCAGCAGGGTGAACGGGGAGGAGGCAGATGCATGAGGGGCCGAGGGCTCTAAACGGAGCCTGACGCCAATGTTTATTCCAGTGACACTTGTCATTTGCCTGCAGAGTGGGTGAGATGGGTGTGACTTGCTGCAGATGAGTGACCGTCCGCTGTCCCCTGCTGCCCTCAGCTGCACATCCATGCAGACCCCAGCCATCCCAGGCCACAGGCAGAGCCCTATCTGCTTGCTCACAGAAGCTCCCCCTGTGGCTCTTCACACCCCCTCCAGCTCAGGGGGACCAGGAGGAAGGAGCCGGGAAGCCGGGGTGCACACGGGAGGATGATGGAGGGTGAGGGGCACCCTCAGGACGCCATCTGCCTGGCCTGTCTGTGGTCCGCCCTCCCACAGTCCTGGAGCCCAGCACCCCTGAACTAGACTCTCTGTGTGCCCACATCCGTGGTCACAGACCAGCTCCACAGCCTCCCTCCCTTCACTGCCCAACCTGAGTCTCATGGCTAGGCCCCCACCCTATAGACCGGGTCCCCCTGTGGAAAGCCTCTCACAGATGCCTCAGGGACTCATCAAACTCCCCGTGTCCAAGACAGAGCTTGCCTTCTCGAGCCCTGCCCTGACCCTCACATAGGCTCCACCTCCTGTCTCGTGCCCTGAAACATACCTCCGTAGCCATAACATTGGGAACCTGGACATTCCTGCTGTCACTGTCATTCCTCACACCCTCACAGCCCTGTACACCTGCAGGGCCCTCATGTCCCCCAAGCACGTGGCCTACACGCCAGGCCCCGACGTCACCCCACCTGACCCCACCTGCTTCCCCCTGGGCCGCCCCCATCCCCCTGTTCACCCCAGACTCGCTGGGCAATGCAGAAGCCCCCACCTTGTGTTTGAGGCCATGAAGCAACGACCCACCCACCCAGGTGCCTGCAGGGCTCAGAGCCTTCCTTTCCCCCTCCCCGTAGGGACCCCCACCTGGGGCTTCTAAAGCCAGCCTGGTGGGAGTCGCTGGGGGGCCCTGCAGGTGCACAGAACAGGGGGAGAGGGAGGTCATTGAGGAGTCGTCAGAGCCCCACCTGTGTCACTACAGTGGTCCCTGAGGTTCATAGGGCAGTGCAGGGGGCCAGTGCAGGGGGGACAGAGTAGGGGGGCAGTGCACGGGAGCAGTGTAGGGGGGACAGGGTGGGGGGACAGGGCAGGGGGGCAGGGCCAGTGCTGGGGGCCAGTGCGGGGGGCATGCAGGGAGCAGTGCAGTGGGGGGTAGTGCAGGCGGGTAGTGCGGGGGCGGGGGGGAGCCGTTCAGGGGGCCATGAATAGGAACAAACCCGGCCATGACCTGGGAGAGCTGTGGCAGCACCAGAGGAGAGGTTAATGTCTTGGATCTTATAGACTAGGTTCTTTTTTAAAAACTGCTTTAGTATTTTAGCTAATTTTTTTTTAATTTTACTTAAATTCAATTTAGCTCACACATAGTGCTATTAGTTCCAGAGCTAGATGTCAGGGACTCATCAGTCTGATATCACACTCAGTGCTCACCCCATCACGTGCTCTCTCTATGTCCATCACCCAGCGACCCTGTCCCCCACACCCTCCCCTCCAGCGATCCTCAATCTGTTCCCAGATTTAAGAGTCTCTCATGGTTTGTCTCCCTCTCTGATTTTTATTTTATTTTATTCTTCCTTCCCTTTCCCTATGTTCACCTGCTTTGTTTCTTAAATTCCACATAGGAATAAAATCATGGTATTTGTCTTCCTAATTCTTCAAAGAACATGTCAGTCAATAGTTCACATCCATACAGTGGAATCCCAGGGAGCATAGGAACAGCCCCTTGGAAGGTTGTCCGGTGTTTTATTTAAATCTAAATGAGCAGGACTCCTGGGTGGCTCAGCAGTGGAGTGTCTGCCTTCAGCTCAAGGTGTGACCCCGGGATCCTGGGATGAATCCTACATTGGGCTCCCTGCATGGAGCCTACTTCTCCCTCTGCCTGTGTCTCTGCCTCTCCCTCTGTGTCTCTCATGAGTAAGTAAATAAAATATTTTTTAATAAAATAAATAAATAAATAATTCTAAAGGGGAGTGCAGAACCATGGGCAGAGCAGATTTTGTCACTTATGCTAAATATATTATTTATATATAAATACATAATTAAATTTTACATATATTTGTTTACTTGCTTATTTTAACCCTGTGGGCTGTGCTGTATATAGGTGCAAGTCTTCATAAATTCACTCAAGCTGCCTGGATGAGAAGGCGCCAAGCTTTGTGGGAAGGGTGTGAAGGAAAGGAAAAGTTTTCAGCTTCTACTCCATACGTTTATCCTTTACAGTGAGAATGTATTTCTTCAGTATTGTTCAACCAATACAATTTTTGGCGAATTTTATGCCAAAAAATTATACTGATATTATTTCATATACATTAGCTGAAAAAAAAGAGAACCAAACCCATGACAGGTGGGAACAGAAGTGCCTAGAGTGCTCACCTATGTTGAGTGTAAGTTAGGAAAACTGCTCTGATGATCGGTGTGTAGAAAACGTGCCTGGCCTTCCACCCAGAAATTCCACCCTTCGATTGACATCCCGGAAAAATTGTCAACGTGGCCAAAAATCATTGACCTTAATGTTCATCTCAGCATTTCCTAGAATCCCGTGTTTCAGTCATTGAGAATGGATCCATGAACATGGTAAGCTCACATGGTGCTCCAGCCATGAGCCAGTCAACACACTGGAACCCATGACCCAAAGTAGGCAGATCTGAAAAACAGCACAGAGGGAGAGCGTGAGCTGAAGGAGTTCAGGTAGGAACAGAATGATGCCATTTACATGAAGTTTTAAAGACACACAGAATAATATTGCCCATTAGTTGTAGATGCAACTACTTACGGTGAAATTACAGAGGCAGCCGTAGGAACATCAAATACAAACTCAGAATTTGTTCTGACATCAGAGGGGGGTGCCTGGAGGCACCAACTGTGTCTGTAAAATTCACTTTCTATAGCCAGGGAGGATGCCCATTGTATTTTTAGCCATATTTGTCATGTCTGACAAATTCTAAATTTTAGCAGTCCATCCAAGTAACAGCCATTGACACACTCCTAGAGAGAGGAGGTAGACCAGGGGTGCCAGCGTGGGGAGGGGGTGGGAGCCACCGGGTCCTGGTGTGACACTGATGTTGGAGAATGTGCTGGGTGGACAGAGGCTATGGTTGCACCATGCTGTGAATGTGCCCAATGCCACTGACTTGCACACTTTCAAATGGTTGAGATGACAAATACTACGCCGCGTGCATTTTATCACCACAAACCCAGGAGAGACAGATATTCAGTGACACTCGCTGAGCTGTGCACTGAGGACACCCGGTGAAATGCTGTCCCCCTTCCAAGATACAAAAAAAAAAAAGGTCTTAAAACCCATGAAGGCTTCCAGAAGCTGTCCGAGGCCAAGCACAGACAGAGGACGTGCATCTGGTTACATCTGGAAGCACGCCGCCCAACACCAGCTCTGGGGAAGACGCCAGAGGGTGGCCAAGCCCCTCTCCATGTGGTCCAGGGTGTAGGGGACACTGACGGCCAGCGCCTTCCATGCCACTGGTGTGTGCGCCCCTCTCTGCTTCCTGCCCAGAGTGGCTCACTTGTGCAGAGGAAAGGCCCTGGATGAATCAGGCCAAAGTTGGCAACGAGGACCAAGGGCTGCAGGTGTGTGGGGGGGGGGGGCAGGACAGGAGCTCTTGGCCTTGCTGCCTGGCATGCTCCTCCTCTCCGAGCTGCACCTGAGATCCCAGGCCAGTGTCAGAACAGTGTGAAGGGTAAACAGGTGTTTCCCTATGCCATAGCCTGAAGGGTACCACTGAAAAGACCACCCAAAAACCATCTTCGGCAACTCGCTCCCCTGGCACATCCCCATCACCGCCCCATAGGCATCAGACACTGGGCTCTTTGAGCCCTTATTTTAAGTGTGCACCGGGGGCGCCTGCAGGGCTCAGTCAGTAGAGTGTCTGCCTTCGGCTCAGGTCATGATCCTGGGATCAAGCCCCCACATCGGGCTCTCTGCTCAGTGGGGACCCTGCTCCTCCCTCTGCCCCTCCCTCCATTCGTGCTCCCTCTCTCTCAAATAAATAACAAAATCTTAAAAAAAAAAAATCCAAATCTACACCATGCTGAGCACACCATATGGGTGTTCACTCAGCGATTCTCAGGTGTTATATCTTCCCCGTTTAACAGATGAGAAAACCCACACACATTGGAAGCCTTGTGTGAGGTGGTCCACTGGTGCCTGGGCACAGGGATCTGAGCCCTGGCCTCCCCACTCTAGGGTCCATGCTTCCAATCAGGGCATGTGCCAGTTCTGGATAGATTCTTATTGAAAGAGTAGGTGAGTTCATTGTCTGGGTGGAGGCGACATTGCTCCAAATCTTCCCCATTTATGTAAAAATGAATCTGGGACAGGGACACACATCAGTTCATTTTTCCGTGTCACTAGCACTACGGTGTGTAAATAACTCATGGCAACTAGGGGACAGCCTCCTACCAAGGCCCAGGGAGAAGCCTGGAGTGTTGGGAAGGGGGTTGAGGGCACGAGGATGTCGTTCTGAAGCACGGAGAGATTGCAATGCTTCGTAATGATCCAAGCAGTCAAAAGAAATGAGGGTATTTGTACAAGGAAGAGGAATTTCCCGGCAGGTGCCGGAAGTCAGTAATGGGAGGGTCAGGGAGGGAGGCCACGGTCCATGGGACAGGCTGGCAACCCTGGCACCCAGGGAGCGCTCAGAAGACACCAGATGAACAGATGAATGTACGGAGACTTATGTTGAGGATCAGAGCCCTGTTATCATGAGAAAAGCACTGAACTAGTCACCGGAAGACTAGGTTTCTGGTCCCGGGTCCGCCAATCACTACGTGTGGCACCAGACATGTCCCATCACTTCTGTGCACCAGGCTTCTCTCCGTCGGGCAGCAGGCTGAGTGTGACCCTGATACTCTGCCATCTGTGAGTCATGCTGGGCTCTGGGGAAACAAGACAGAACAATGGGAGGCAGAGGGTAGAGTCCACGGGGCACGTGGGTTCACAGGCCCTGGCGGAGGAAGCACAGTGACACCCGGCAAGGGGGTGACTCAGGGAGGTGGCTCTCCAATGCGTGGATGGAAAAGCTCTCCCACACATGACCCCCGCGTGAAAACCATGTCCTTACGGTGTTACAGGGTTTAGCTCTGCCCCCAAATGTGAACACAACTGGAATTCCTGGCTTGGCGCTATCAGAGCAATGCCCTGGATTCCTGATCAAGTCTGGTCCTGTTTAGAGAGAAGAATCAGGGCTCACTGGTTAATTGGGTTTGAGTCACCACCAGAACTCTGCAGAGGTCATGATTAATGTTCGTGTTATTTAGGGAAAGAGTCACAACGCAATCATAATACTCCTTCCTCTTGTCCTCCCTCCGTCCCCCACTCGCTGGCACCAAGCCTTTGTTTTACCAGAATCATGAAACAAGGCTCAACTCTTTGGGTGACACCAACGCTAAGTCTCAAGTAACCAGAACGTTTCTGCAAGCACTTTGTGGGACCAAGAGTTGCTTGGCACAGAATGGGCTTAGGCTGCAGGTGCCCAGGCTCCTCACTGGAAGGGCTCCAGCCCTACCCACCCTGCAAAACAATAAAATGGTTTTCCAGCGGCCCCCCAGGGCCTGGTCAGACACTCAGGATCTGATCCCAAGCTCAGGTCACAAAGGCTTTGACCGCCAACATCCCCTCCCTAGCCTCCCTGGTGTCTGGGGAAACTCTCCTACCCACCCTCCCCGCCAGCCACCAGGTTTGCTTTGTGACAAGGAGCAGCTCCCAGTCTCCGTGTGAGAGCCACAGAACAGGGACGCTCGCATCCCATTCCAGAGGGGTTTCTCCTTTTCACGCAAAGACAGGACCACGGGGCTTCTTCTGAAACAAAGACTTTCTCCACCCTGTACGATTATTATCCAGGACGACGGTCCCCTCGATACAACCAGGACAACCTGAGCCAACTCTGATCCTTCAGAAGGCAAATGGCAACAAACTTCCAAAAGAAGGTGGTTTGGAGGAATGTTTCTTGTAATTTCTGCCTGGCTCCAGAAGGGCTCATTTTTAATCAAATCTGTACACAAATGTCAGGATGGGATAAGGAGCAAAGAGGAGATGCTTGACACTGAAATAATGCAGCATTTCTGTCTGAAAGACTGTCCGATTGCTCCTTGCCACTTCCACTGGGAACCCATGGTCATCTCTGCTCCCCCAACACCTTCCACAGCATTTCCTTGGGCATGAGATGAAGACATGGGGTTACAACCCAGCTGTCGTCCAAGCTGTGTCCACCAGCAGTGTTTGGGAGCCGGGGGACCCGAGAGAAAGAATCCCGAAGAGCTGCTCTTATCTGCTTATGAGACCAGAGGGATAGAAGTGTCTCTCTAACTTGGCTGTCACGTGGGACGGAAATGAAACATCCACCCAAAACATCTTCCATTTTACTCTGAGAACCCCTTTTATGTTTTTTGGAGTTTGTCATTTGGAGCAGAGTCCAATCCCACTCACCGAGTGCTGCGAGCACGTTTATTTGCTGAGAGCCAGCATTACAGAAGGTTCAAATATTGTTGCCTGCAATCTGAATAATGATAGCAGAGTCATTTTCTCTCAAAGCTAACTTTCTTCTTGGAAACAAAGAGAAAAATGGATAGATGAGACATAAAAATATAACCTTTCTGGGCAAAAACCAGAGTCAAGAAATGTCTGAAGCATGTGTGGTAATGAGAAGTGAGCATCCTCCATCGAAAAGCTCAGGGCAACCAGCAGTAGGAACACAGGATGCTCCGAAGGGGAAAGAACTGACACAAAAAGAAGTAGAAATGAGCAATCGAGCCAATTTTGTTTGTACCAAAGAAATACAATGAAAACAACAGGGCCAGTCTTCTTCGCTCCTTACCCCGGCTTGACATGTGTGTATAGATTTGATTAAAAATGAACCCTTCTGGAGTCAAGCAGAAATTATAAGAAACATTCCTTCAAACGTCCTTCTTTTGGAATTTTGTGGTGTTTGTCTTCTGAAGGATCAGAGTTGGCTCAAGCTGTCCTGGTTGTACCGAGGGGACAGTCGTCAGCCCTGGTGCTGTGTATGCACACCCCACAGGGCGCCAGCAAGTGAGTGGCACCAACACTCCTTCCTCTAGCTTTCCCCAAAATGATTCGATGACACCCACCAAGCAGCTCTAAAACCATTCGTGCCCTTGGGCCCACCAACTGCACTTCTCAAAATCTGTGCTAAGGGAACAGTAAAACATTGCTAGTAAAAGCATGCTATTTTGTTGACAGATGAGAATCAAAATCCTGTGTGTAATAGAAAAAAAACTGTAAACCAAAAATGCTTACCCAAGTCACAGCATAGTACTCAGCTATTAAGGAAAATCCTATTTACAAAGAATCTTTAAAAAGTATAGAAAACTCACATGATAAAACTTGGAGTAAAAATGGAGAGCACTATGGTTTCATCAGCTACGTGCATGACCCTCTGAAAATATGTGTAAGGAAAACTGGAAGGAAACGACGTATCAGAGTGGACACTGCTCTGACTTTTCACCTCTCTCTCTCCTTGCTAAAGTTTCCTTGTAGCTTCAAAAGATTTTATAATACGCATACATTATTTTTATGATAATGCGAAAGTCTTTCTGAAAGCTCCACTATTGGATATTAACCCTCAATATCCTACAGCCCCGTTTAGACAGCTGCCCCAGGGATGGTGGGAAGGCATGAGCCTCCGGGAGCGGGCTGGGTGAACCCGCATTTGGGACCCTGGGAAGAAGACGTAGGTTATGGGGATCCTGACGCACCAGCCAGGAGCCTGCCCTCTGCCCTCCTGCTGGCACCAGCCACCCCTTTACCTCATGCTCTCCAGGGACATGGGGCACACTCACCTGTTGGTGTCTGTGCCCTCTACAAGATGCTGAGGCTCTTGAGGAACAGGTCTTACCTGTCACCATGCCTCTGGTCTAGCCTGCTCCCTGGAATGTAGTAAACATTCGATAAACACATGTTGAATGAATAAACTGTACGTGATGGACAGTAAGTAAACTCCTTGTTGAAGACATGGGAGCAAGAACTGTGGGGGCAGAAGGCGGGAGTGGGTGGGGGCTGGGATAGTTAGTGCGCTGCTTCCCAGTTAGGAGTCACCATCCATCACACATCCCGGGGACCACACAGCTCCTCCAGCAGCAACCTCAGAGGGTGGTGGGAACCCCTCCTTCTTGGGAACCCCTCTTATGCCCCACACCCTCCCACTGTTGAACATGCTTCATTCCAGCAAGGAAGCTGAAAACAGATTACTTTAATCCCCAAAATTGTGTGGTCTCCACCTGCCTGGGGTGATGAATGCCCTCTGTGTCCCCTCCGTGTCCCCTCCATGTCCCCTCCGTGTCCCTGCCAGTGCATCCTGCAGGCTGCCCAAGGAGCCCGTGTGGAGACAGGCCTGGAAGGCACGGGCTGGAGTTGGCACCCAGGGAGGTTTGAGGACGTGCGGAGGGCCCTAGTCCCCACCCCCACCCCAGCCTCCGAGGCCTCTGGATACCTCCTGATGCCTCAAATGAAGGCATCTTTACAGCAGGGCCCTTCTTGCCGTAATTAGAAATTCAGACACATAGTCTGATGGTATTTTAAATCTAGCCTATTCTGGAAAAACCAAGAATATGGTTATTAAATCTGTGTCCCCTGTAAAACTCAGAAATCGAGAAATTAAAATGTGAGCCCTTCATCTCCTTGGTTATTAGATCAAGGAAAGATACTTAACAAGCAGCTGGCAGGTGTATCTCTGAAATAGCAAATTTCATAAAAATCTAAGGGACCCATCTGCAGAAATAAAGTAAGAACATTTTCACCTTGTTGCCGTCTCATACGGTACTTTTTCCTCAGCAAGTTCAAGTTCAACTCCATAGACTGCAGCCCAGCAGCATTTGGTGGCTAATGGGCAACTGAGCGAAGGCTTCGTTTGGGAGGAATATCTGAGCTCACGTCTCAGGTGGGAGGGCACCACTGGGCTGAACATTTGCATCGTTGTAAAAAGGGAGAACATCATTGCCGTGGAATAAACGCCAGATCACAGGCCTGATACACACCTCAGTCAACATCTCCCAGTCCCTACCCCATGCGATGTGCAAACGATGCCCTGTCCCCACCTCCCACCCGACCTTGCATATCCTTCGTCAAAATACCATAGAGGCCCAAACACCAAGAGATGCCAGGTCTGGGCATATTCTGGGTGACTCAGAGCCTCTGGAAGGAAAAATGAAGACAATACAAAGTACAGTCGAAGCAATGCTGGCCCTGCCTGTGCGTTTCCTGAATTCTTCAGTTTCACTGAGTTACCAAAAAAAAAAAAATCTCCAACAGAAGGACATTTTAGGGAAAGCCCATATTCCCTCTCTTTAGGAATTCCTGAATCCTTCTTTGGATTCCTAGGGAAATAGTTTTGCTAATGATCTGAGGAGTATAGTCTGATTACCTCTGTGTTTCAAGAATGATTTCCAGGTGACTTTATGTCAAAAAAAAAAAAAAAAAAAAAGACGATAACCTTGTTCTTGTAAAAAAACAAAACAAAACAAAATAAAATAAAATAAAATAAAATAAAATAAAATAGAATATCCCCAACACCACCAAGAAGCAGACTTCATCCCACCTGAACTAGCTGGTTCTGTGAAGACACAAGACACTGTTCCTGCCCTCAGGAATTTGCCGGAAACTAGAATCCAGAATTTTTGTTGGGAGACAGCTAGTTCTATAGTACCACACATACTCATGAGATACCTGCACCTGTGTCCACAGGTGCACCAGGTACTGGATGCCACCAGGACCCCAAGCTCCCAGAGCCAACGCAATGGTGCCGCCCTCAGAGTACAGCTAATATCCTAACAAAACAGAGACCCTCCTGCCCTCTATAACCTAAGGTCTGCTGCCACTCAGGATTTAGAGGGAGGAGCATCTTGCACACCCTGGGCTCCCAGCGAATAGGTGTTGGGTGAATAAATGTGTTGTCTTTTGCAAATTATCAGGCCACCTGGGGAATATTTTGGGCTGTAGGTTTATGTTTCTAGAACGAAAATATTTAAAACACTTTGCACTAAAAATAACAGGGAGGGGAGACAGAGCCCAAACTGTCACTCTATCCCCAGGGCACCATGATCATTAGGAAGTTTCTGGCCCAGAACAAGCCCGCGTGGTCCCTAACTCTGCTATTTTCACTCGGGGAGCTCTCACTACCCTCGCTGCTTCTCCTTAGCGAGGAGCCCGCACCTGATACCAGCTCTAACGATTCCCGCACCTCCGCTCTAGGTGTGAACCCATAAAAGAAATCACACTGGCTCCCCTGCCTATCACCATTTAATAAATCAGCAGCTCCGTTTCAGTGGCCTGATGTAATGGCGTTTATGGGCACTGGCAAAGTCATGACCACTTAACCGAAGCAATTAAGCTGTGCCTTGCTCTTATTATAAGAGATTGACTGGTGATAACTTATTTTTTCCAATGCACCTGACAAAGGAAAGGTAATATGCATACCTATGGAATACTTGCATCAAAAAAACACTTCCTGTCTGTCTCATTGTTCATTGCTGCATTATACCTGTCCTCCGGGAAGATAGCAAAGCATTGCCTTCACATGGATTTTAGCATATTCAGGGAGGCATCCCCCAGAACCAGGCGCTCCCATGGAACCCCAGGACGCTTCTAGAAATCAGAGCGTCAGTGCTGACCTCAGCCAAGCTTCTCACTTACAGAGGATGCCCAGCGGCAGGAGGCCAATTGAGGACAAAGCCTTAGGACACCTTTCTGAAGCTGCAGTCACTAGATCAAAAGCAATGCATGTTTTAAAAATAGAGGTTTTTAAAATAATTTCAAAAAAATTAAATTCCACACCTCGTTTTAAATAGAATTTTTAAATCTCTAGCCCCCTAAAAGGGGGAGAGCTAATTCATACTATCCTCTACCAGTGCCCCCTCCTAAATTCGGGTGCTGGCATGAGGGATGTGTTGCTGGTTTGACAGGCTGGTGTGTAGGTCTGAGTGCAGAGACGAGCAAGCCAAGGGAGGAGATGCCACCGTCAAGTGAGGACAGAGGTTCTGGAAGCCCACCCAGTGGTTCTGCCACTGTCCTATGCCCCCTCATCATGCCCCTTCTCTCTGCAGCTGCCCTGGACTCCCTCTGTCCCCAGGGCTCTGGCCCTGCTACTGGCCTGGCCCGCTGTTGTGGGACTCTCAGCCCTGGCTCCCTGTGGACCATCCTGTCCCCTTGTCACACCACATTTCAGACCACAAAAACTTGGCTTCCGAGAGATTTTTTCCCATCTTCTCAGATTTTTCTAGAAGGAAGTAAATCTAAGTAGTTCCATGAGGTGATTTATGCTCTAGTCTGTTTCCAAGTTTTGTAAGCACTTATCTGGAAAACTAGAAATAATCACAGGTGACCGTCCCCCACCCTGCGCCTCCTCCCTAACCCCTGAACTTCCCTCCCTGGGGTCATCCTGCCTTTCAGCTACCGATTTGCCCTCTCGGTTTTGGCTTATCTTCTGATAACTCTGCAATGAGCCATTCAGAGTCAGTCCCCCATTGTCTCTGATCTCAAAATACCGCTGCTTTTATGTTTCCTTAAAACTCACTTTAAATCAAATACTAAAAACAAAGACCAATGGAAATCCATCCGTGCGGCTGAACACACATGAGAGCACAGACTCTACACCGGGTTCGTCCACTCACAATATTTTCCCGACGATCCGAAAACTCAGACCTTCTGGTGTTTTCTCTCCTGGAGAATTGTGAGACTAGCTGCATATGGGTGTTTTTCAGATCATTTCTGCGCTCACACCTGGGCCTGCAGACCAGGATCCGTCAGCAAATCGTCTGGCGCCAGTCTGCCGGGCACTCTCGCCGCAGCCGGAAGAAGAGGAGAAGGAGGGAAGATGATCAAACCTTGCACATCTATTGTGTCCTGGGCACTACAGCGGGAGATGAAAATTATGGTCCATTTGTTAATCTCATCTAGTAAAGAAGGAAAGAGAGTCTTTGAGGAGCACTGTTCGGCTAGGAAGTGATGGACCAGAGAACTTTGTGCAGCAGACTGTGCTCCATCAGGGGCTGTGAACCCCACTCTGCCCCCTGTCAGGGCATCCGTCTTGCTGGGAGGCAAGGCCAACACATGGGATGACTCCAAAGCTATGCCCTGAGACGGATCGGTTGGGAGTCCACATCCAAGGGCTAAGCAGAGCTCTGTTAGGTTGTCCTATTCCCTGTCTGCGAGCCGTCAGCAAATGTCTTCTCCAGTCTCTGTCTCCTTGTATCTACCTTCTGCCACTAACCACCCCCCACAAACACACACTAACTACTTGTGGCTTTAGATCAACTGCTCCAGGGACCCCTGTTGTAACCACCAGCATGCCACGTCCACATGTTCCCCTCCCCCAAAGGTAAACTTCCATCTGAATATGCCTGCACAGACCCTGCCCACCAGGGCCCCCTCTGCAGTCTCCTGCCTGCTACAATCATTCGAGCAGAGTACCAGAGCATTGTCTGATGCTGTCTTTCCCTGGGGAATATTGACACCATAGGCATCTGGGGACCTCAGCCAGGCAAGAGTGAGGGATGGGGGTCCCAAGCCCTTCACTGGACTGGCCCCACAGAATGCCTTCCTGGGCTGTGGGCCCTCACCCCAATCCCAGCACCTCTTTCCTCCTCTGTGTTCAGTCTCAGGGTTGGTGCCTGGCAGCCTGGCATCTGCTACTTGTCCTTATCCTCCTGTCCTCAGACAACACCTCTACGACAAACTTAGTGATGAGAAAATGCAGGGCTAGCCTAATGGCCAAGAGCAGGAACAGCAGAACCAAACCCCATCTCCACAGCCCCCAGATGGAGGGTCTGCAGGTTTATTAACTTCTCAGTGCTCAGTCTCACCTGTAACAAGGGGATAATGAGAATAGTACCTTCCTCCCCAGAGTGCTGTGAGTATTGAATGAGTGAATACATCTAAGTGTTTAGGACATTGGCTGGCCTAAGGTGACACTACACAACTGATGACAATAGGGTAAGGATGACAATGGTGACACTATACAATGATGATGGTGGTGATGGTGATGATGATGGTGGTGGTGACGGTGATGATGGTGATGATGATGGTGATGATGTTCGTGATGGTGGTGATGGTGATGATGGTGGTTATGGTGATGATGATAAGATGATGATGATGGTGATAATTATAATGATAGTGATGATAATGATTATAGTGATGGTGGTGATGGTGATGATAGTGAAGGTGATTGTGATGATGGTGGCAGTGGTGATGGTGAAGGTGGTGATGATGGCAACACTACACAGTGATATTGATGATGTTGGTAATAGTGATGATAGTCATGGTGACACTACACAAGCAGTCACAATGATCATCATTGCCCTCATTTGCCAGAGTCACAGTAGAACTAAGAGTTTTAACTCAGCCCTCTGGCTTCTTGTCCTAAATTCTTTCTATCACATCACAGGAAGAGTCAGCAGGCAGTCTGATAAGAGGAAACTCCATTGCTTGGTTTGTTGACTTTTTTTTTAATAAGTTGAACATATTGGCAGTGATAACTCCAAGGCCTTGGATGCATTCTATCATGGGTGATTCATTTGGTTTCATCTCCTGAAATATGCACTGGATTTGAACACCTTATCCCCAATAAATTGATCTGAAAGAGCAAAGCAAGCAACCCTTAAATCCAAATGATCTTGCAATCCACACAAAGAAAAAATCTTGATGGAAATCTTATTTCTCTTCTCTTGCCTCCCCTGCCAAGTCATCTTACCCTGGTGTCAGGAAGGTCCAAATACGCATAGTGGATACCAGAAAGGGGCTTAATCGCTGGTGCCTCAACCCCTGGTGCCTGAGGAAGGACAAAGCCTTCTACCACCACTCTAAAAAGGTATAGCTACAATACTAATCCAGAAGACCCATGTGCACCTGCTCATACATGTACACATGTGTACACATCTATGCATACATGCACACACATATGTCCATTCTTCCTTCATATTCTGTACCTGAGCCTCCAGGCTTCCAAGGAGCAGATTGGGAGTAGGAGCACATTCTTAAGGCAGGAGGGGCCCCTCAGGCAGAAGGCACAGAAAATGGGCTCGGGGACCCCACAGAACCTGAATGCCCGCCTGCCATGCTGAGGAAGACATCTGCAAAGCCTCCAGACAGATGGACCAAGCTGTGTTTGCTTTTCAGGCATGTTTTCCTTAGAGCAGAATAAAAAACTTGTTTCAGGACAAAAGCAGCTGATGGCACAGCCCTCTCTCCTTCCTCCCTGCCTTGGTCCTGTGACGTAGGGCCCCTCCTCACCAGTGGTCACTAAGCACCATGTCAGGTGCATTTCCAAGATGTTGTTCCCTCAGAGAGCTGCATCAGAGATATATGTGCAGACACGGCCCAACCTCACACCCAGAGAGGAAGCAAGAGCTGGCATAGGACAAGTGGCTGTCCTCCAAGGCTGACAGATGGTCAGACTTCCAAGAAATATTTCAGGCGACCATGTGTCCAGCAGATTCTTCTGGGGATCAGCATGTTGCCTGGCTCAGAACAAGGGAAGGAAAGGCAGAGTGAGCCAGTGTGCATGTGCACAAGGGGAATGAACTGGCTGTGGCGCTAGATGACCTGCACCCAATGGCAACTCTGTCTATGGTTTGTTGGATAACTTGGAGCATGACACTTAGACTTCCATAACCTCAGTTTGCTCCTGCAAAATGGGGCCACTAATATGTGCATCCCAGGGTTTTTATAATGATTAAATGAAATAATACACAGAAGTTAGCATAGAGAAGGTATCCTATGAGCACCTGCTACTGTTATTATGTTTTCATAATGTTCAGAACAGCTTTAGATCCTGCCTATCTGCCTATCTTGTCTTCTCTCTTCTGGGAATGGGTGAATAGTACAGATGAAAGATTTTAAAAATTTCTTTCCAAAGATGAACAGAACTACACTCTAACAGGAAGATAGCAAAGAGGTAGGAGGACATGAGCTGGACAGTGCTGGGCAGCGGCTGCATCATGGGTGGATAGAGGGGCAGACGAGCTCGGTCACTCTGAAGAGCACTCAAGGCAGGTGGCCTGGGGAGGCTTGGCCACTCACAGCCAGGTGAGGAGGCCCACAATTCCTCTTCTATAAAGAGGAGCGTGGTGCCCGCTCCACAGAGCTCAGTACAGATTCACACATATGTGAAGGTTGAGAAGACCATGGTGTGATCAGTGCTGAGTTAATGCTGGCCCTTAGTCTCAGAGAGGAGCATCCCTGAGGACTGACACAAGGCAGAATGAACACACACATGCAACTGCCCTACTCCGTTTTTCAAAAGCATTTGCCTTATTTATTTCACAAAATCTTCCCTGTGATTAGGAACGCCATATAAATTCAGGTTGTCAAGTGAATTATTTTGGTATACGTATGTGAGCAATATTTGGGGCATATTTATATTAGAATTTTTTATCATGTATCTCAAATGTGAGTTTGACTGACCATCCTGTATTTTTATTTACTGAATGTAAATAAAACAATCTTACCTGTGAAGCTAGTTTGTGTGGGCTGTGATAGAATAGGGGAAAGGAGAGAAAATGAGTGGGAAAAATCAGAGAGGGTGACAAAACATGACTGGGTGACGGGCACTGAGGGAGGCACTTGATGGGATGAACACTGGGTGTTATATTATATGTTGGCAAATCAAACTCCAATAAAGATCTATACAAAAAATATGTACCAAACAAAGCAGGGCACAGAGCAAACCAGAGGTCAGCAATAAGGACTCTTAATGGAAATGATGATCCAACTTTGTGCAGAGACACATACTTCACAAAGCATCTAGAAAGGAGTAAATCAAATGTCCGTGGTGGTTTCTTGGGCAGGTACAATTACAAGGGTTCTTGGTTTTCTTCTTTTTCTCACCATGAATTTTCTGATTTTTTTTCAATGATCCATCTCAGGTCAGTGCAATAAGAGGAAAAAGGTTTATTTAAAAATAAAACCTCTTCAGTCAAGCCCTACACACTGCTTGGCAATTCCCACTCGGAAGCTGGCAACTGCATGACCCTACTATTCTCAACCCACACTGTCCGCTTGCCTTCACTTCCTTTCCTCTTCATCTAATATTGCAGAAATCAGTTGCCTCTGCAACTTATTCCCACTCTTGTGTCCCACCATGTCTGACTTTCACCTAGAAGGGCACTTCACAAAAGGTGACACCTATGAAAAGATATATGAGTTCTCAAATCATTTTGTAGAGAAAAAAATGTGTGAGCCCACAGGTGCCAGCCACTAAACTGGTTGCATTCCTGTACTTTCACAACAATAAGCACTGAGCTTCTTTTTTTTTTTTAAGATTATTTATTTATTTATTCATAAGAGACAGAGAGAGAGGCAGAGACACAGGCAGAGGGAGAAGCAGGCTCCATGAAGGGAGCCCGATGCGGGACTCAACCCTGGGTCTCCAGGATCAGGCCCTGGGCTGAAGGTGGTGCTTAACTGCTGAGCCACCCGGGCTGCCCAGCACTGAGCTTCTTGGAGGTAAAGACCACATCTCATTTGTCCATTCACTCACTCAGTCATTGGAAGGATGGTCTCTGAGCCCCCACCACATGGTACTGAGGCTTACCAGTGGGAGAAGCAAGGAGCAAGACCAACATGGTGCTTGTTGGCAGGAGAGTCATCATTGTCATTCAAGTCCATAGAGGTCAGAATTGTGGATGTACAGACACCCGGCAAACTTGAGCACACAAGAGGCAGCCTCAGACTCTACACCTTCATTTTCTCCTTTATTAAGTCTTCATTTGATAAGTCATTAGTGAACGCAGGCATTGCTCTAGGTTCAGGGAAGCAGGAGCTACTTTACAGCAGATGGCCAGGTGATTGCAGAACCAAGGGACAGCATTTGGGCAAAGGTGATGATACTGAGCTAAGACTTGGATGATGAACTGAGTGTCCAAGAAATCACGGGAGGAAGAGGGTTCCAAACAGAGAGCCAGCACGTGCAAAAGCCCTGCGGTAAGATTTGGGTTTGTCTTCTGATGGAACAGAAAGATGATCAACCGGGTAGGAGCAGAGGAAGCAAAGATTGAAACCAGGTCGTCTGGAGAGAGAAAGAGAGAGTAAGTAACCAGCTTAGGTTAGTCACCGAGTTTGTGTGTTCATTTGTCTTGAATATTCTAGTATATGATACATAGTATAATCTAACCCACTTACCATATGGATGAGGAAATTAAAGCCTAGGATGGTTGAGATGCCCCAACATGGCACAAGCACCCCACCTGGGGTGCCCAATTTTTCTACTCGTGTTACTCCTTCTCATCCCACCTGCCTGCATTGACCTGCAGCTCACAATAACACCTCATTGGCCACCACATGTGCTGGTCCTTGGTCGGAAGGGAGCAGACACCCTAATCCCACACAGAGGCCATCTGGGTACTGGGGAACCAGCCTTCCCTGACCGTACACACCTTCTTCTGATTTGGTTCAGTGCAGATGACTGCCTTGTTAATGCTATTAAAGGAACTATAATAATTTTAAAAATCCAAAAGTTCAAATTTCCACAAACTAATTAGGTAATTTGTTTCTTCAAGAGCCCCTTGAAGAATCATGAATGATCCATTAAATAAAGATCTGATGCATGTAATAGTCTCATGCAGACTCAAGCCGAAATGGTAAATTAATGATAATTATACATAAATACAATCCGTAGCACTCTTATTCCCAAGGTCCGACATAATTTTCAAGCCGTGCTGAGATTAGTTCAGTCACACAAGACCCCCACCCATTTTCCTGATGGTAAAACCAAGAAAAGCAAAGGAGAAGTATTTGTGTGAGAAACACACTTTTAAGACTACTCAGAATCCCCAAATATTTTGTTTACTTATATAAAAATACTAACGCATGCTCACTGTACACAGAGTGAATCACTAGATGAGCAAGATCTTTGTCCTCTGTGGCTTTCCCAGCCCAGGGTCCCAATTTCCAACGACCATTCATCTCTGTTTACTTGATTAATAGAAAATGAGGCTGTTCAGGTAGGAAATCACCTCTGGGAACATCTTCATTGGACTTTCTGAACTTCCATGCCATGAGCATTCAGCAGGATCTATTTTCAGATGTGGAAAGCAATTTAAGAATATTACAGAGAACGAGGATGGAAATGATTTTTTAAACCAACCTGGAATGTTTAACAAGAACAGTATAAAAACTTTATTCTACACTATATCCCATTGATTTAAAGTGTCAGGGAATTTTTTTTTCAAAAGGAAAAGCTATATCCTAAATAATTCGATGTTTGCAGTTTTTTCTAATTTATTTAGGTTTCTAGGACCATCTTCCTAAGAGCCTGCCTTGGATTTGGAGTCAGTCAAACGTGCTTTGACTCTCAGTGCTCCATTGCTGCTGTGACTTCTGGGGAATTACCTAACATTTTCACACCATTATTCGACCTACAAAATGGAACCATCGTGGGCACCTAGCAGGGGGTGGAGGTAGAGGAACAGAACATACACAAACCCTCAAGAAATGCCCCAAAACTCCCAATTAAATTTATCTCCAAAGAGCCCAGAGACTGGTTTTGACAGCCCTGGGTACCCTCTTGCTCCGTGACCCTTCTGCGTCCATTATCTACAAATACAAGGAGCAGAAGTGTTCATAAGCAGATCTTATGAATGGGTTCCCACTCCCATGATCCAGGCACACATAATTTAAAAGGAGAAGAAGGAGAAGCTTCTGTGGGGAAGTGTCATGCACAGTTTTCTTTCAGAACTCAAACAGCACACGCAGCCCCCAGAGCAGAGGTCAGAGGACCAGCAGCCGTGACTGCCCAGGATGCACATTCTCACTTCACCTATTCTCATGAGAACATGGAAATCATCCTATTACCTTTATTTAGTTTCCACTTACTGAGAAGACACCCTTTTCCAGTGGAAATGGCGGTGAGGCCTGTTTTTCCCTGAGTATGAGAGTGAAGGGTGGGTGCTCATCTTGTCACTTAATCGCTGCAGGTTGCGGTTTTTAATCCATTAAATGGGGAAATTCACAAAACTGCTGCAAAGGATTAATGAGATAATATTTGCAAAGTGATTGGAGATAATCCAATGAAAAGCACATATAAATACCGAGTATTACTATTAAGTCTCTCAGGAATAATAAAATGTGTAATGACATGCCTGTGGTAATCTATACTTAATTATGTAATTGTCTACTACCCAGAAGGTGTGCACACACACAGATGAGTAAATTGCATCGTACGGCATTCATTTCATGAGGTCACTGGTCATTAAAGTTTAATCATGTCCCATTAAAAAATAAAGATTTCTGTTTTTACTCTTTCCCAATAATTGCTAGTATGTACACGTGGTAAGGTATGAAGTCATATCGACTTTTTTTCAGAGAGAGAGGTTTCCTAGGAGGCCTGCCCAGCTGTCTCCACCCACCCACCCCCTGTGAGCACCTGCCGGAGCTTCCAAAAAGCTGGAGGTGTGTCTGTCTCCAGGGGCTTATCCCCTAGCTGGGCAGAGGTGACAAACGCGTGAAGGACGCAGAAGCCATGAGACAGAGCACAATTAACTGCTAACCTGCACTGCTGGATCTCTGGGAGTCGGGACCAGGGAAATTGCAAACCTGGCCTGATGAGGTCAGAGACTTAATCTCTGCTCCTCGCCACCCAGAACCTCCACCAGCGCCTGCGCACAGTAAGTTGCCAGTGAACATTTCTGAACAAATATGCTGGTGAATGAATGAATGAGGCCCCAATAGAGCCAAAACCGTTGCATGGAGGAGGGGGGATTGGAGGGGCATCCCCACCGATGCCAGCCAATGAAGCCCCCAGGACCTCTGTGTGCTGGTCTCTGAGCAAGGGAACAGGTGTGGCTGCTTCAAAGACCAGGCTGGCTGGGTGGCAGAGCCACCTTTGGTAGTTTAGTGCCACCTTTAGCCCAGGGCATGGTCCTGGAGACCCGGGATCGAGTCCCACATCAGGTTCCCTGCATGGATCCTGCTTCTCCCTCTGCCTGCCCCCCACCTCCCGTCTCTCTCTCATGAATGAATAAATAAAATCTTAAAAAAAAAAAAGACCAGGCTGGGATATGTAGGTAGACGCTGGGCTTACCTGTGACTCTTGCAAAAGTCCTTTCTCAAATTTCAGACCCAAGAAAAATCAAAATGGCACGGAAACCCCTTAATGCCACACCTGCAGCTTGCACTGCTTTTAGCAGCCCCAGCACACACCCATACAAGCTGCCAGGCCCAGGAACCCAGAGTGCTTCTGAGGGGAGCCTGAGGGTGTGCGGGGCTTCCAGGTGGCGGCCGCGGGCTGTGAGTCCCTGAGAAGCATTTAGTCCAGGGGGCAGATCACCTGAAGGGGGCATCTCTGGGCAGGCAAACAGATGGCAGGATTTCTGAGCTGCCCCTAAGGGTGTCCAGATGCCACACCCCCTAGTGGGCTGCTGGATCCAACAGGGAATGGGGCTGAAGGCCTGGATGTGGCCGGCTCTAGCCCTAACCCAGAGAGGACCTTAGGTGAGACCAGGACAGGTCTCAGTGTCCGTGGGCCTCAGTGAGAGCAAGCATACCTGCCTTCTCTCCTCCGTGACCTCCCCAGCATGCAGGTCACATCGATGAAGAATCTAGAAGGAGCTACAAACACAATCTCTCACAGAATTAAAGAATGATTTCAAGGGGGCAAACACAGGGCAGGAGTTTGTTGGCCAACCCTGGACAGCGCACCTAAATCCTCCACGCTTTAGTGTCTTGTTGGTCCAGGTGGGCAGCCGGCCCCCTCCCAGTCCAGGAATTGGATGTGTCGATGTGGCCCGAGCATCCCAACTCATTGCAGAGGCAGATCTGCAGGCCCTGGACCAGCAGTGGTGCTCCCTACTGGTGGTGCTCCCAGTCCCTGATGCAGCCAGCCGGGTTGGAGGTTGGAGGCCACTGGCCAAAAGTGCCCAGAGGGCCCCCCACCCCCGCTCTGCAACTGTGCGTCTGCACAGTGATAGGTGCAACACTGAGCGTAGAGCTCAGCAGGGCAGCCCACCGCAGGCTCAGGGCTCCCGCAGCCTTAACTCGCCATCCCCCAGTGTCCAGGCTGTCAGCGGGCCTCCTCCCCATGGTGCTGGGCGTTTGTGAGACCTCATCTGCTCCACTCATGCCAACATCCCTAAAGGGAGGCGGCACAGGCCCCGCCTGGTCCAGGGACGACACTGCTTCGAGTTTCAGAACACGGCATCTGGCGCTTCCCCTAGCAGGTTAGGCCCTGGACCTGCTGCGTGCTCCAAATGTGATTGACGAGAGCGGAGACCTGATTTTTCTCTTCGGAAGGATGCCCTGCTCCCTTTTCCCTTTGGAAGGGCCCCTCCCCCAGCCAGCGGGGAGCTCTGGCAGGACACCAATAAGTGGAGGAGACACAGGTCAGGGGTTCCTGCTCAGGTGGCTGTGTCCTCAGCAGGACGGTGCCATGCCCTGGCCCGTCTCCACATGGACGCACACCCACCACCGTCGCTAGCCACAGGCACCTCAGTGCCCACGCTGGCCTTGCGAGCCCCACACACACCTCTGCAAGCCATCCCTGCCCTAGGCCCCTGCTGGGAGTGAAAGTCTGCATCCTGCTGGGCCCTCGCCTAAAGCTGTCATTCGCCGCCACCGCACGTACAGCCCCAGGTCCCCTCCAGCGAAGCTTTGCTACGGTATCCAAGTGACAGTGCTATTCCTCCCGCAAACCCCTAGTGGGTCCATGTGGAAGTTAACCTGAAGCCACCTCATGTTAGAGTCACATATCAGGGTCCCAGATGGTCTTGTAAATCTTTCCTAGAGGGTACATTCCACGTCGCTCCATATACACCACCACAGTGCTGAGATGCACACATGCTACCAAGTACGTTGGCCAGGGAGTGGCTTTAAAATCTGTGCAGCAAATGTATGATACTCGTCCATTCAACAGGTGAAGCTCAAGTCTCCCTCCCCTGGAGTGTGGGCGCGACTTCATGACTCACTTATAACACACAGGCTGTGGTGGAAGTGCTGGTGTGTCACTCCCCAGACTCGGCCATCCAACAGTCCTCAGTTTCCTCCTCTCAGATCCCTTACTGCATCCCATGAGGACACCAGCCAGGCCCCTTGAGCAGTGCTGTGCACAGGGGCTGAAGCCTCAGGACCCACAGTCACATGAGGGAGACTTCTTGGAGGCGGATCTTCTGGCCCAAGTAGAGCCTTCAGGTGACCACAGCCTTGGTCAACCTTCCTGGCTACAACTCTGACCCCCTGAGCCAGAGCCACCTGGTTAACTCCAACCCCCTGAGCCAGAACCACCCACTGAGCCACTTCTGAATACTCAACTTTTGGAAATAGTGTAAGGTTTTAAATATCTGTTGTTTTCAGCTATGAAGTTTTTAGTTAATTGGCCACACAGAACAGGTAACTTGGATGAGCTCTGAAACATCGGAGCTTAGAGTCAAATCTGTTTGCTATGATACTTGGAAATATAGATGAAGAGAGGACGTCTGATTGAGAGGTCTGCTGGTGATTGCAGCACAGTCTACCATCTCTCCCCTACTTTGGCTGTCACTATGTAGGTGATGTTATTTAGAGAAAAATTTGAGATTCACCTTTCCTCCTGCCATCGCCATGCTCTGAGAAAGGCTAAGAGAAAGGGATGTATCTTAAATTTGAGAAACTGGAGACACCAGCAGAAGAGAATAAGAAAAGAAAGGAGGAGGACCTCTACCTGGATCATGGAGAGTGATGCAAATGCATTTTCAGCTCCCACAGCTTCTAGCATAAAAGGATCCAGTCATGAGTAACTGCACAGTATCTGCATCTTCCCCTGAGGCTGCAACTGCAAGCATTTTATTGTTTTTTTAAGATTTATTTATTCATGATAGAGAGAGAGAGAGAGAGGCAGAGACACAGGCAGAGGGAGAAGCAGGCTCCATGCCGGGAGCCTGACGTGGGACTCGATCCCAGACTCCAGGATCGTGCCCTGGGCCAAAGGCAGGCGCCAAACCACTGAGCCACCCAGGGATCCCCTGCAAGTATTTTCTACCAATCTTTCACCAAACGCAAAATAGAGGTGCACATGCATGAGAGATCATGAGGGCTCTGTGGCTTATCACTCTCTCGAGGAAGGGTGGGCAAATGCTTTCTGTAAAAAGGCCGGAAAATAGGTATTTTCAGCTCTGTGGGCTATGTGATCTGTGCCTCAAATACTCAACACTTGGGGATACTAAAAACCAATATTGAAGTCGCAGGCAGTCTTGGTTAAGGAAGGAAAAAAAAAAAAGCAACATCAGCCAGAGCGACCAGAAACGCCCTCCTCCAGCTGGGCCTTGAAGGCGCAGGGATCAGGGCCCAGGCCAGGATATGTCGGTGGACAGGCATCGGGGGGCAAAAAGCGGGGTCCTGCAGGGGAGCAGTGGCAGCCAGAGTCATTGTCTGGAGACTGTTGCTGCCTATAAGCTGGGAGGGGATGTCAGCTGGGGGACTGTTGAGTCCCAGGAGGCACCTTTCAAGAAATGAGGGACCCATTGGAGGTTTCACGTGGAGGGACACATGTCCCAGGCTGTGCACTGGATGGAGGAAGAAGAGAGGGAGAAGCCCGAGGTTCTGTGTGCCAGCACTAGAACATGGGAATTTGGGGGACAGGTCTCCCGAGCCACTGCAAGCCCCTCACAGACGCAAGGCACATCACTTCCTCACCTCGCCGCAGTTGCTGCACCCCCCTCCCCACAACAGGCTGACCCGCTTGGCAGTCATTTTCTGAGGAACAAAAGCAAAAGGAGGTGCATAAAGATTTTGAAAGCTATGCAGCTCTTCACAACCGTCCGGTGCTTTTCCTTTTTTTTAAGACAACCATGAGGTTTATATGAACACATCCCATGGGAGCTGTCCCCGCTGCCACCAAAGGGGACCAGAGCATGACTCAACCTTGGTTCCTGTTGGAACCACCAGGGCAGGTGTGCTAATGTCGCCACCTGAGCTCCGAGGCTCCTGCAACGCAGCAGGGCTCAGGTGTCTGCTGCCTTGACAGTGACTCTTGCCAATGCGCTCACCAAGTAGCAAGAGGCCAGTTGGCTCCTGACAGCATTTCCTTTTGGACAATTAGACCCCCCGGCGTTAACAAAGATGCTAATGATGCTGATTATCAATTAGCAAGTGATGCTAATCATCGACGTGTTCACTACTGACCCGTGATGGATGACAGTTCATCAGTGTCTTGAAGGTCTCTTTAGAAACTCTGGCCCGTCGGGGACAGGTTGTCAAGGTACAGAAGTCCCAGGAGCTGCACTTGACGCCACAGACCCCCCTGGACCGCAGGGGAAGGATGCAGCGTGTGGCCACGACATGTTTCTCCCAAACGGCCCAGTCCGGGACTCGGGTAGGTAGGGTTCCCGAAGCGGGTGTCAACACCTTTTGAACTGCTGGTCCTCCTGGGAGACACACTGACTGGAAAGCCAGAGGACCTGTGTGTGGCAACGCGAGATGCTCTGGTCATCTGGGGAGTGGGCGACTAGAATCTTCGTCACTCACCAGTGTGCATTCATCAGAATAGGTGAGGCCGGGGGATGGACTGAAAACACCCTGGGGCAATCACAGTGGAAGCTCGCTCTTGCCCCGTCGGCAGGGTGACCTGGGACGCAGCAGGTTCTGTCATCGGCCTCTGCCATCCTCTGTGGCCTCATCCCCAAGCTCACCCAGTGGTGGAAGAGGAACACCCTCATCTTGACATGTGGATTCTGTGCACCTCATGTTGGCTGGGACACCACAGCGAGGCCAGGGGGGCAGGACAGCAGTCCCGTCATACACCCCGGGAGAGGGGGAGACCAAGGCTTGGAGAGCTGGGGGGCCTCTGCACGTGTGGTGCCTGTGCTAAAAGGGCCACTGTCACCTTCGGGCGGAGGTTTGCAGCACCTCCGTGGAAGTTCCTCGTTGCTCAGGACCACACAGTGGATGGAGCAGCTGTGGGGAGAGCACACCTGAGCCCCAGGGAGCCTGGCCAGTGTCTTTCTCTGCTTGCATGTGGGGTGCACTGAGCTGCAGCTCCGTGCCAACCCCTTCAGCATCACCTAGGAGAGCACCCCGCGTGTGTGGCCACTCTTCCCCCCCAAGAGGGGTGGCTGGAAGGGTTCCTGAGGGCTGGAGAAACCACTTTCACAGGCCTTCTAGCCCCTTCTTCTCACCGCCTGAGTCACCCTGAATTTAAAGGTCTTTCTCAGGTGGTCCAAGGCCCTGACAAAAGTGGGGATCCCGGGCACGTGTCACTGCCTCCCGCCTCCCCGCAGGCACTTCCCCACCCTCTGGATTCCCTTTCTACGCTGACAGTTACATAAGTAGGTTCCTTCTAGAAAGTAACAGCTGATGATGTGCTGGCAGAGAAAGTCCAGAAATAAAACCTCAGGCTGCAAGAAGGATGAGGAGAGAGGCTCTGGCTAATGAGCTGGGGAAGAGTACATGGGGGCAGGAGAGGCCGCAGCCACCTCATCCCTGCCTCAGTTCCCACCTCCGTCCCCACCTCCCCGGGGCCCTCAAGATGCCTGTGTCCTCGGGTGGGGACCCTGCATCCCTACCGCACTCCCACCCGCCCTCAGGTAGCTCAGGGCTCACCTGTGTGCAGCCTCTTCTGCGTGCCAGGCACCCCACCGAGCACCTCCACATTCACGAGCTCAGACTGCGCAGTCAGTACCCCAGCTCATAGGCACAAGGGGCGAAGCACAGAGAAATATACTGACTTCTCCAGGGCGGACCAGCAAGTGGCCACAGTAGGACGGGAACCCGGGGGCCTGGCGGCAAAGCCCCCTGAGCCAGGCATGATCAGGCTCCTCCACTCGGGAACTTCCCAGCTGCCGACAGGACAGAAACACTCAGACTTCTCTCAACAGGACACAGAAAGCAATACACGCTAATCCAAACCAAACGCAGGCAGTTCGCAGCGCAGTTGCTCCGCAAGCCCTGACCCAGCTGCACGGGGCCGTTGCTCCTGGGACGCACGGCCACGTCCCTCGGGCCTCTGCTCACAGCGCCTCCATCAGCAGACAGTTTTGTCTTATGTGTTTGTATTTAAAGACACCTGTTCTTACCCATAAATACTGTTGATTCGAGCCTAAGTCTGTGCTCAGGGCTGCGGCACCGTGACTCACGCCAGGCCAGGCCCGCCTGCCGCGAGGGTCTTCTCTCACAGGCAGGTCACAGGCCCCCAGGCTCAGGGCTGCCAGCCAGTGCCCGGTGCTTCACTCACCATCCTGAACAGTAAAGAGCACAAAAGTGCAGGAACCGTGGCACCAAAGAGCCCACGTGCCTACAGCATGAGAGCTGAAGCAAGAACGCAGAGCATCACCTGTGTGACCCCAGCTGGAAGCCCGCTTGTCCCAGGACCTGAACTTCTGCCATCGTGTGCACATGCGTGAACGACCACAAAAGCACCTCTCTCCTCCCCCCCTTCCCTCCTCCTCCTCCCTCTTCCTCCTTCCTCTGTCCCTCCTCTGCCTTCCTCCCTCCTCCTCCCTCCCGCCCTCGCTCTAAAACACTCCAGCTCCAGGTACAATGAAAGGGATGAAGCATCTTTGGCAAACTTTCTGGGTGAAAATAAGGAGTTAATTTTTTCAGAATACAAGAGGAGCAAAGTAGAAGGAGACCGTGTGCTCTGAGAACACTTCCTACGCTGCAAGGTCAAAGCCAGAATCAGTCATTAAAGAACGTATTAATCTTGTGTTGCTGCTTGACATCTTGTGGCACACCAGGAAACTTCTGGGGAGCTATAATTGTACAATCCAATATTGCAAGAACAGGGCGAGAAGACGCGTCTGTTCCTGGATCCGCCCCACGCCAGTTCCGGGTATTTTTATAACTGACCAACTCCTGAGTGGAGGGGCTGTGACTCAGGTCCCTGTCTGTGGACAACAGGTCGTGCTGTGAGCCCTCTCCAGAGGAGCCTCCTAGGATGGAGCCTCTGTAGGGGAGCAGGACTACCGGGGGCCAGCATCCCCCAAAGGAACCCAGGTGACAGGCCATGGTGCCATCCACCCACAGGGGGACTGGCTTCCTGGGCCCCACTTGGCATCCACCAATTTTATTACTGAGCCTCAGTTTCTCCATCTGTACACCTGCGGCCAACAGGCCAAGTGTGAGGCTGTGTCCTGCCCCAAACAGTGCTCTGCGGGTCAGGGCAGTTCTCCCCAACCATCAGGGTCACACAGGGGCTTGCTGCATCTCCCCCGCCCGCAGCCACTCCAGCTGTGACTCTGGGCTCCCCCAGCACAGGCACCCCACCACGCCTACGACACCTCCAAACCGACTGACCCAAGAGCTTGTCAGTAGGTGACACAGAGCCCGCATGCATGACCCAGGCCTCCTGCCCCCTCCACTCGGGGCCCACGCAGGGCCTTCAGCGGCACCACCAGGTTCAGGCTTCTCCATGCTGAGGCGGGTCTTGGCTTCCAACCCACACGAGGATTGACAACCTTGGCAGGTACCCGTCTGTGCTGCTCCACAGCACGCATCACCATGAATATGCCGTGACTTTGTATTTGTTTGCCTTGTTTCTCCTGCCACAAGACACAAGAATTTTGTCTGTTGTACTGACTTCCTGGATCCCCATCACCGATCCACACACTGGGACACAGAAGATGCTCATAAATAGTCTGTGAGTGAATGACTGGGTCCACCCACCCATCAAAGCCCCTTCCCCTCACTGTTTGGGGCAAGAGGCTATCCAGCCAGCCCAGGTGCCAGAGGAAGCAGTAAGGTGCCCCCCACTCCCTCCTTCCTGACCTGCCCCCCGAACCCCCCAAACTGCTCTCAGCAAGGCAAGCCCAGTTATGGCCCCGAGGCATCAGTCCAGCCACCCCGGCCCCCAGGGGCTCCCCACCCTGCACCCTGACTCCTGGGGGCCCCCTGTTCCTCCTAGGTGCCCTTGCAAGCCCCTCGTGGCCCTCAGCTGCGAGCCCACAGAGGAGCCCTGGGCCAAGATGGGACAACGGTCCTCACTCAGCTCTGCCACTAACGAGCTGCATGGATAGCTACATGTTCTCATTTCCCTTGTCAGGAAAATGGGCAGAAGACAGCTGGCCTGACTTGCAGGGTGACGACACCAGGGAGCACACTAGACAGCCACTGTCTCACACGCAGCTCACCCCTGACCTGTCCCTCCCATATGGGTGACCCTGGGAATTCTCAGCTGTCGCAGACTCAAGACCTAGAAGTGAAGGAACCTTCTGGCATCAGTCAGCAGAGGGAAGCCCGCCAGCACCGAGCTCCCACTGGGACGCTGGGAAGGCTCCCTGGGGGGAAGCTGACCCTGCGGCTCAGGGCGAGGCTGGCACAGAGCAGCCCTTGGGTGGATAAGAAAGCTGAGGTAGGGCCAGGTAGTGGGGCCTGAAATCACAGCAGAGCCGGAATCTAAATCCGGGCACTGTGTGCTCTTCCTTGGTCACCCAGACCCTTAGGCATGAGGGCTGTCCTCTGGAAATCCGTCCCCTGCCTGGTAAGCACCTGGACACAGCTGGGACATGAGCCCTCTGGTACCACAGACGCACAGTTGTTCTATGTCTGGGGGCAGGAGGGCCCTTGCCTGCACCCGCCAGCCCTCTGACCTGCCAGGCCAGCACCCTGGACATGGGCACCATCCTCCTCCAGCCCACGGTGCTCCCACTGCCCCAGAGCCGTGCCGCAGACCTAGGGACTTCCTCGATGGTGGCGATGGAAGCCACCAGGAGCTGCCGCGAAGGTAGGGGTGCCCAATTCGGCCGTTCACCATGGGGGCACTACCAGCGGGCTGGGTGCCTCACCCCTATCCCCACGCCCTCCCGATGCAAGTGGGGGAAAGCTGCAGCGTGCCTGCAGGGTCAGCAGAGCCGCCGGCCGGCTGCCATGAGCTCCCCACGCTGCACAGCATTTTCTGCATGGTTGGAAGTCCCGCTTGTTACGACACAGTATACTTCAGACTCCTACAGGTTTTGAACGGGACAGATAGCAAAGCCGGGTATTGAGAAAATCTGGCACTTGGGGTTCCATTGTCCTGGGTGCAAGTGGGCTTCCGTGGCCAGACTTCCAAGCAACGTGACCGGCGGGGCAGGCCTGGGGTGAGCAAGCCTCTGGGAGATGAAAATCCTTTTGTTGTCCGGCCTGGAAGGTCAGAAGTTGCCATTTGAGATTGCCTGGACAGCAGGAAGTCCACCCCCATAAAGGTGACAGCATCTGGGGCAGAAGTCAGCACCATGGCCTCGCCCGGCCATGTCACGCCCATTATCCCACCGCGAACAAATGCCATTGTGACCAGACGCAGTCGGCAATAAAAGGGTGCTTGTTTGAAAGGCCACCAGCACAGCTGGCCAGCTAGGAGAGGTGGCCCAGGGCACAGGCACTGGGCCCTGGGCTCAGGAGAGACGCCAACCCCACCCAGCATCCCCTCCATCTCACCATCTGCAGGAGTCATGTCCTGCAAGGTGGCCTCAGACACAGGTCCCGGGGACCAGACCACTGCCCCTGGAGGTGCCCGTGCAGGACCAGGCTCCCATGAGCCTCTGGTCACCGCATGTTCATCAGCGGATCAATGCATGCCCTGGTTTTATGTGTGTTTCTGTTTAAAGACACTGTAGTGAATATATGTCCTGAGCCATTAACATTGAACTCACGGCCAACTGCACTGTCACTCATGCCTGAGTGACAGTCCTTGACACGGATAATTCCCTCATGAGGCCCATCACGGCCTCCTTTCCTGCAGGAACACTGGACAGCTTTTTGGGGCTGGGCTCGGGGCCATTTCAAAGGGAGAAAACACCAAGGAAATATGCACAGGTGTGAGAGGACGCCACCAGGAACACCTGGAAAAAGCGGCTTGTTGACAGTGTGAGTGGGGTGTCGCCCTGTCCGGCCCCAGCGGGGAACACACCGGTCCTGCAGCTCAGAGTCGGCAATGCTCTGCTAACATCCGCAGATGACCCCAAATGTGCCCGGATTATTAACTTCAGGGTCACAACTAAACATGAGCGGGGAGGCCAACCTGCCTGTGGGGAATGAGAAGAATTGGGGTTGCTTGTGTAAAGGACCACCTGTCGACATGAAGCCCAGGTTCCTCTTGGGACAGGTCCCCAAACACATCACTGCTCAAGAGTCACAGAGACTTACAAACAGCCTCCCCCACACCAGCGGGGGCTCGGGATGCTACTATCCCCCTCCCCCCTCACGACATACACGCCGGAGAGCAGGCCATCCTGCTGGCCTGTCCCAGTGGCAGGGATGTCACCAGGCCGTGGCCAGAACACAGGGATGCTCCATTCTCAAGCGTCTGGGCCTCTCCAGGGATGCGGACCTGATGCTGCTGGCCTCTTTCTCTGAGCTGAGAAGCCTCAGACTTGAACATATGGTCTGCATGTTGCAGGTTGGCAGGTCCCTCCTGCAGGATTGTGTGACCAAGTCCCGAACCTGGCTTCCTCCCTTCTCACTCCTTATTTCCCTTTTAGCTCCAACTGTCCTTACTATAAATTAGTTTTAGCCTCCACTCTGTTTTGGAAGGAGGTGGAGGGGAGAGACCATGTGCAAATCAGAACTGCTGGAGGAGAATTCTCTGACCTGGTGGGGTGGCCGGGCCGGCGAGTCCTCCTATATTAACCCTCAAAGGACCAAAGAGTGCATGGGGACGACTTTCCAGAAGCTGGCTAAGAAAGGGAAAATGCTGGAAACTAAGTGCTTTTACCTGCTGGTTCAGCTGCGTTGTTTGTTAATACCGCAGAAGTGAGAAAAGACAAGACCTCCAGTGTGTGGGAAGTGGGGCCCGGGGGTGGCATTGGGTGTCAGGAGAGACATGAGGCACAGCCGGGGGCGTTCCAGAAAGACAGGTAGCCATTGCCTGAGGTCGCTCCATGCTCGGCATCATGGTCTAGGAACCAGGGCCTCTAAGGACCCCCGGAAGGGACCACTTCGACGGTCACCAGCAGCCGTAAGACCCCAGGCTCTGCTGCCGTCGGGGATCCATGCCCGTGTTTGCCAGTCATGTTGGAGACTGAGCCCTCCATCGCCCCAAGGACAATTGAACTCTCTCCTCCCTGGGTGAGGGGGGACACGGCAGCTTCTGTGTCAAGAAGCCCGGCTAGACCCGAACACAGGTTTCTCTGTAGGTTACGGGAGCTGGCTGAGGTTTGTGTCATAAGGATGCTCTCTACGCTCAGAAGCCCATGGACTCACACTCATATAGATCTGGGAAAACATGCTCCATACCCCACAAATAACAAGACGGTCAGGGATGGAGCTGGTCCTGAGCCAAGGCCACTGTCCAGCCCCCGGAGGCCACCAGGGCCACCATCCGGCCCCCAGAGGCCACTGTCCCTCATGCAGGAACCTCCATAGGCACAGCTGTGTGTCCTCAGAAAGCAGGATGCACACATTTGCACCGGCGTGTCACTAGCTGGCACGGCTGGGGCCCAGGATGACACACCTGCAAGAAGAGGCGTGGGGCTGCCCCAGGGGGCCCCCATGCCCATACCATCAGATGTGTTACCTCTAAATTGGAGGTCGAGGGAGACTGAGCCTCTGAAGCCTCTTCCGATTCTATGAACAAACGGTTCAACTGGAAAATGGTTCTCAGCGGGAGCAAATAGGGTTTTACACTAGGGACAGCCCACTCCACCACCCTGGTGACAAGTCGGCCCTACGGCAGGCTGCTTTTCAGAAGGGGATGCTGCACAGCATGCACATGAGGGTGAGGACGGCCAGTGACAGCCAGCTCCCCAGGGACCTCAAGGCACCTGCCCAGCCCCTCCGGCCTGTCATCTCCCGCCTCCCTGCCACGCACAGCTCCTGGCCCCCTCCTGCCCCCATGCTCCAGCCTCTCCCCTGGTGATCCTGGAGGACTGCAGGGAGGAGTGGTTGGGGAGCCTCTGAAGCCCTGGGCAGCCCCAGCCTGAGCTGGCTTGTGCAGGACAAGGGGTGCTGGCAGAGTCAGGAGCTCCGGAATCCAGAACCAGCCATGCTCTCGGTACCCACGTGGCCCAGCGGCTTCTCCCCGACCCTCTGGTCCCACCACACCAGGATGTCCAGTCTGTGTGGCCGTGGCTGTCTCCCCCGGCTCTGCTACCACCATGTCCAGCATCTCCCTGGGGGGGGGGGGGGCAGCTTGAGGCCCTAAGGCTCTCCAACCCCGAAGCTTCCCCCCAAGAGCCAAAAAGCAAATGCATTTTAGCAATACGTTTTGCCCTAGGACCCAGGAGTAGGTACAGCAATCCAGGAGGGGGACAGTGGGCCATGGGCAACCCTGCTCTTCTGAAAGGGTCATGTCAGAAAGTGCCGTTGCGAGATCCATGCTTCCCAAGGGGCTTCCCTGAGGCTGGCTGCTCCCTTCCCCGCCTCCGAGATTTCTCAGATCGTGCATGTGTGCTCCTTTGTCCGCCATGGGTGCCAGGCCTTTCTCGCTCCCCTTGCAGCCTGTCTTAAGGGTCCCTAAGAAGTCAGCTTCCCAGCACCCAGCACCCCTCCCACGGGGACACAGAAAGCTGTACAAGGTGGAATGAAAATCTCCATTCACAGAGCAGCAAATGCTGGCAACACAAACTTTCTCCATTAGAACAGCAGCAGCAGCCAGGCAAATAAACCAGAGCTATGATGAGCAAGTTCTCAGGTAGGCTCTTCTGAGGCCGGACACCTCTGTCCTCTGAAGGGACTAGATGAGAAGTGGAGACACAGGGAGGGTGAGGTCCAGAGGACACCCGAGTTTCCTGCTGCCCAGAGTCCCTGCATGTCTTGTACACCCATCTCCCTGAGGGTCAGGGCTGCAGCCGAGGCTGGACACGTCACACTGGCAGGGAGAGGGCAGACTCCAGACCCCTGACACGGAGCCGCCCCAGAGGGAGAGCAGAGGGAGGGCATGTGCAGCACACAGGCCCAGGAGCAACATGTGCGGCTGAAGCAAGGTGGAGAATGAGGAAACCGGCCACGCGGGGCAGACACCTGTCCTAGGTGGATTCAGAGGCACAGCACCCTGGAGGATGGGTTCAGATATCACGTGACCAGGGCAGGGCTCGGGGTCCCTCGTGTCCCCACAGGGAACGGCCAGCCCCACCTCACCTTCTAGAAGGGACATGAGTGTTAGAAGTGGTGAAGGGGCTCTGGTGGGTTCAGATCCACTCTGAGGAGCATGGCCACCTGGGCCATAGGACGGGGGACACCGGGTCCTCCCACCCCTGGGGGGGCTTGGGGCAAAGCAAGGCCTTAGAAGCCATGATGCTGTCCACCACTCCAGTGCCTTTGAGATGGGCCAGGGGTCCGAGCTGGGCTCCCACCCACTGACTCTGGGCTGGGTCTTCCTCTGCCGCCTGGAAAGGGTGTGACCCTGCCAGGACTAGAACCGTGAGGACAGGCTGGAGCAAGACGGGAGACGGAGTGGCTCCCAGCAGCGCTCAGGGAGCAGGCTGCGAGTTTAAGCCTCAGCCTGCCCTTCGAAGCTGGGGGGCCGGTCGGCACCGGAGTCAGGGATGGCCCCGGACGCAGGACTTGCAGTGCAAAATGCTGGAATGTCAAGTGCAGGAGTTAGTTGCCCTGCATGGGGGTGATTTCACTTCTTAGCATCCACCTCATCCCCTGTAGAGTGGGCGTGACACCGTCTGATCTGGGGGTCCAAGTCCCTTCTTGTCCATCAAGTGTGGCCCCCATGAAGAGACACGGTGTCCTCTTCCCACAGTAGTGGAGGCCCCCGCAGAAGTGCCCTGGGCCGTGCTGTCCCCCCCCACCCAGGCCCCCACTCAAGGAAGACTACATGGAAGGGTTGGACTAGAGCTCGGACTAAAACGAGTAGGACATGCAGATGCAGGGGAAGGGAGAGGGCGGGCATGCTGGCTGGCGGGCCATGACAAGGACGCAGCCCCACACAGCATACTGTCCCACCCAGAATACATACAACCAAAGAATGCATGCCCTGCCTATTCCCATTAACTGGGTGGATGGGGGTGTCCAGTATAAATGTGTGCTCTCCAGATATAGGCCTTAGGCCATAAAATACACATTTTGATGATCCCTTCTTCTTCCAATAGAAGGGACTATGTGAAGAGTTGCTTTCAAAGATTATCAAGATGCAAGGGAAAAAGAAGAAAGAAAAAGAAAACAAAGACGCTAAAGAGCACAGCGCTGGGAGTAATATTGTGAATTTCAGGCATTTTCCTCTTTTTTTTTTTTTTTACATTTTTTAAATTTAAATTCAATTTGCCAGCATATAGTGTGACACCCAGCGCTCATCCCATCAAGTGCATTTTCCTTCTGAGAAGGTGCTGCTGGTGCTGAAGATACTGGGCTGTGTTCTCTGAGCTCACTGACAGGTGCAGCAACCTCTGGAGCAACTCTGAGTCCGGGGAAAGCCAGCCAGCTGGCAAAGGGGAGCACGGCCCTGCTCCAGGAGCAAAGAGCCCTGGTCATCCTCCAGCCCGGGGGTGGGAGTGAGAACATGAGGAGACACATACAGGTCCACAGCAGCGAGAGCCCAGAACACACTCTCACGATGGTGGTCAACTGACTTCGACCAAGGTGACAAGCAAGACAGGGGGATGGGGAGAGTAGAGTTTCTAACAAATGGTGCTGAGAAAACTGACATCCACTTGAAAAGAATGAATTTGGAGCCTCCATGTCATATATATATTTACCTACATATTCATATACACGCGCATGTTCGTATATACATGTGTGTTCACATACATATTTATATGCATGTTCATATACATATAAACGTACATATATACGTGTGTATTCATATACATGCTCATCTGCATATACATGTGTATGACACCAAAAGCACCAGGAACCAAAGAAATGATAGATGCTTAAAAGCTTTTGTGCATCAAAGGCCACTGCAAAGAAACTGAGAAGATGACCCACTTTCTTATGAATGGGAATGGGAAAAAGGAAGGAAATATCTGACCATGATCTAGTATCCAGAATACATAGAGAATACCTACAACTCAACCACAAAAAGGCAAATGACCCAATTTTAAAATGGGGCAAAAAACTGAACACACATTTTTTTCAAAGATACACAAACATCCAAAAGCACAAATACTTGTACGTGAATGTTCACAGCAACCCTATTCATAATAGTGAAACTGTAGAAGCAACCCAAGTGTCCATCAGCTGATAAATGGATAAACAAAATATGGTATAGCCATATGCCGGAGTATTACTCAGCCATGAAAATGGATCAACTACTCACGCATGACATGGATGAACTGAGAAGACATTACAGTCAGTAAAGGAAGCCTGCTGCAAACGGCCACATACAGCATGACCCCTCCCATACTAGAATCAGTGAATCCAGAGGCAGAGAGTAAGCATGGGTGCCGTAGCCAGGGAAGAGGGAAGTGGGAGGTAGCTAATGGGTATGGGGCTTCTCTTCAGGGAGATGACAATGCTTGGAAGGCACTGAGGATGCTGGTTGTGCAACTCCACGAATATGCTGAAAGCTGCTGAATTGCACATTTTAAAATGGGCAAGCAGATTTATCTCAACTTAAAAATCAGAGGCACCTGTGTGGTCAGTCAATTGAGTGTCTGACTCTTGGTTGCAGCTCAGGTCATGATCTCAGGGCCACAAGATGGAGCCCCAGGTGGAGCTCCACGCTCAGTGCAGAGTCTGCTGAAGATTCTCTCTCCCTCCACCTCTGCCCCTCCCTTAAATAAGTAAGTAAAATAAAAAATAAAAATCTTTAAAAATCAAATAAACAACAAAATCAACAAGAGCCAGAGCAGCTGGGTCTGGAAGGGCCGGGGGCAGCAGGGTCCTGTCCTCACACAGCCTGCCTCCCAAGAAGGAGGGCAGCTGAGGCCAAGAGCCACAGCACCCGCCAGCTTTCTACACCATCCAATCCCCAGCAGGGACTCTTTGCTCTGCTGTCCCGTGAGGACACTCCTGTTCCTATAGATCCCCTGGCACCTGTTCAGGCTGGAGGAGAGGCAGAATGGGAATACGCCATCTGGACAGCTGTGGAGGGAAAGAGTGGCCACATGGAGATGAAGCCAAAGGAGCTTGGGGGAGAAGCCACATGGCTCCCAGAGCTGGGGTTCTGGCTGCTGGAGGGAGGGACCCGGATGGCTGAGCCCAAGAGCAGAGAGATGTGGTCCAGAGCGGGTCCAGAGTCACACTCAGGCTGCCCTGGACGGTCAGAGCAACCCATGCCTTCCTCAGCAGCACCTTTTCCAACAAGCAGATGTTTGCTGCCAAACTTGGTTCGGTCCTTTCAAATCCCCAAGTGAGCACAGCCAGTCGCAGGTCTCGGCTCCCTTCCTCCTGGGAGAGAAACGGAAGCAGAGAAATGTCAAGTGAGACCTCCTTCAGCCTTTGCCAGCCTGACCCAGACACACGGCATGCGGCAGCCAGGCACCATCGGCAGGACATCCCCACGAGGGAGCCCCATCAGGGACGGCCGTGACCCTGGGACCCGTTAGACTCACTGAGAGCCTTGGTTGGTGATATGATGAAGAAGGTGGGTCTTTCTCTGGTGCCTTATTATCCACCTCCTCATCCCCCAGGGGCCCGGCATACTCTTCTTATCCTCCTGGGCCAGGCAATGAGCCAGTAGACGACTCACTTCTATGCCTCTCTGCAACCTCACTCAAAATCCACATTGTCCCTCCAGAGCCCTTCCATGTTCATTCATGTCTCCTTGGTATCATGCCAGGCTATGAGCTCCGTGACGGCAGGTGGTTCTGCTCACAGAACATCACTGCATCCGGCACAATGCCTTAGGTAATGCTGCTCAGTAAGTAGTCACTCAGGGAGGGAGGGAGGGAGGGAAGGAGGGAAGGAAGGAAGGAAGGAAGGAAGGAAGGAAGGAAGGAAGGAAGGAAGGAAGGAAGGAAGGAAAGAGGGAGGAAGGAAGGAGGCTGGGGTGGGTGGGTGTGGAGTGAAAGTCAGGAATTCGATGTTACTTCTCCCCAAAGAGTCTTCACCATGAAACAGATTCTTGGTACCTCAGCAAGAGCAGAAAGCTTAAAGGTCCCTCAGTCTAGTCTCCGATCCAGAACCAAAGGCCCTCACTGGCCACCCAGCTCCTACCTGAACCAAGTAGCGTGCCCCCAGCACCACCTCCACATGCAGTCTGGCCGCAGACCCGAGCCCCCACCTCCTGGGACACCTGCCTCTTCCCCCCATGTGCCTTCCCAGAACCCACTCTCCCCATTTAGGATCAGGGATACATTTGCAGGGTTGCTCATAAAGTAAGTCTCCCCACTCACTTTCTCAGTCACCAAGCTCAACACAAAGAGGAGGAGGAGGAGGAGGAGGAGGAGGAGGAGGAGGAAGCACAGAGGGCAGGAGGGCAGGAAAGGAGGGGAGTACATAGGGCAGTAACGAGTCCTGTGGCCCCTTGTCCTTGGCCATTGAGACGGGGGCTGGATGAGCTCACAGCTTCTGGAAAGGGAGGGAAGGGCTGCCCGGTCAGCAGTGACTCAGGCTGCTGCTTTTTGTTCTTGGTCGACAATGGGGGGCCAGAGGACAAGCTTGGAGCAGAACAAAGAGGTTCTGTGGAGCGGTTCCCCACAGAGGCCAGAGTTGCAGAGTGGACACTCAGAAAAGAGAGACACTCCGTGAATGTGGGCCGGAGACTGGCCGGAAGTGCAGAGTCATCTGTGCAGCTCCCCGTGGCCAGAGCACAAGGCAGCAGAGCCACAACGTCCTCAAGGGGGGCGGGCCCAGGACCAGGTGGGATGGACTGGAGGCCAAGCAGCCCCCTCCAGTCTGCCACTCCCCGGACTCCAGGCAGCCCGGGGCTCTGACCCAGGCCGTCCCCCTCATCTCCCAGGTGCCTCTCCCTGGGTGCTCTGGCCCTGACAACTGTCCTGGTGACCCCACAGTGCCCCAAGCCCATGGAGAACATTCCAGGCAAAGCACACTCCCTCCGCCTGAGATTCTATCTCAGTTGATGGCATCGTTTCCCAGGGATGAAAATCAAATACATTTTCAGAATAAGGGACAAGAGCAGGGACCCAGGAACCAGATGCTGCCCCCGTCCATCTCACTGGTTGCCTCCTTCCCTGAGTATCACTGCCACCCACACCCCAACCTTCATGTGACCCATGTGGAGCCACCACTGGGGGAGGGGAGCTCTGAGAAGTTGTAGGCAGGTGGGAGCCAGGGGAAGACCGTGTGACACCACATGCCAAGGCGACCTGGCTCCTAAAAAGGCTGGATCTTTGCCCTTCAAATTGCTCTGCTCTCAGGGTGACTAAGTGAGCCCCCCCAAGGTCAGAAACACAGGGGGCTCCTAATGGGCATCAGCTTTTTAATGAGCACTTAAAAGGCACTCATTTTTCGGTCACTCTTTAGAAATACCAACATATAATTTTATCAGTTGGTGGATAAACTTAAATATATATGAGGCATCACTACCAGATTATGGGGCCAGTTTCACATGGCCCAGTTTGAGCTAAAGTGCGCGAGTCTGTCGTGTGAAGGACGCGAGGTGATGTGGGCTCCCTGGGAAGCGGCTGTCTGCTCAGGGGATGAGGGGCAACCCATGACCCCGCAGACGCCTGTGGGGACCTCACAGAAGCTAGAAAGCAGCTCCAAAATGAGCAGCAGATGATAAAGCCACTGAAGCTCCCAGGGCAGGAGGGGGACATCCTTGAGCGTTCCTCCCAGCGCCCCGAGAAGCCTCGGGTGCAGATTCCTGCAGCCACAATGCCCATCAACCAGCATGTATTTCACGCCTTTCCTCCATCCTGCCACTTTGAGGCACTGACACCTGCCATTTAAACCAAGTCCTGGTGGATCGCTTCTGGGGGTGCCACAGACACAGCCCCGCCTCGGGATGCTCAGCAGACGGGAGAGGCCCCCCCGTGGGGCCGAACAGTGTGGATGGGCTCGCTTCTTGCGGAAGGAGACCTCCACCCTCAAGGCTATGCTGCTCGACACATTCATGTGGCAGGACCACTAACAAAGTGTGAGGCTAGCACAACTCTAAGCTACAGCTAACATTCAAATATCCTGATCAAATTTTAAAAACTTCATAAAGAGTCCAGATGCACAGCAAAACTACTAAGATGAAATTTATCCAGAATGAGTACAAAATCCTAAACTCCAGTTAAATACATGCTGTAAACGGGGGAAGACATGATTCAGTACATGTGGGAAGAGACCCCAAGGATGCAACGGCCAGTGGGGCAGTTCTGAAAAACATAATAAAACAAAAATAACACCAGTTTGGGCAACCTCAGTAGGATTTAACATTCAGACACTAGCCAGTCAATCAGACTCAGCTTATGAGGTCCAGACCTAGACCCTGTGCAGACCAGCTCTGAGACAAGCTGGACTGGGCCCCGGGAGGATGCAGAGAACAGACCAGGAAAGCTAGTCCCCCCTGACTCCACATTTCAGCACCCCCCCCACTCAGTAAGGCGGGCTTTGCAGTCCACTCCCAAATCTGCCCTTTCTTAGCTGTGTGACTTCCAACAGCTACTCTGAACCTCTCTGAACCTCTATTTTTTCACCTGAAAAACAAACATGATTTAGAAACTTTCTCTAAGTAAGATAATCAAGAAAACCACAACACCTGTCTCTAAGCAAGCACTAACAAACTCACTAAATTATTATTACCATTTTGCTGAAAAAGATATGAGCATAATAGCCGTCTTCAAAGGTGTGTTACAGGAGAGACAGGTCAGGTCCACCGGGTTGCTCCCGAGGGCAGAGGTGTGGGGAAGGGGTCCAGGGACAAGGGGAGACACCATCCAAAGGAGGAACACCCCTCCCCTCCAGGTATTTTGACTCTGATGCAGAATCTCTGGGTGCCGAACTTGAGAAAGAAACGCTGCCCTAGAAATGCCAAACCTCCGTTCAAAGGGTACGCTCTCAGAGCGAGACGGCGTCAGGTCAAGGTGCTACAAAATACACGTGGGTTGACGGGAACTGAGATAAATACCTCCAACCTGTCAGGCTCTGTGACCCCATCCCCATCCCTACCACTCTTCCCATCACACCTACAGCTTCAGAACTGAATGACATAGGGTCACACAGGGTCATGTTTCCCCAACACCCAAGACTCTAAAATACTACCCTCTGGAGGAAGCTCACCTGGGCCCAAGACCTGTCCATAGCCATGGCGGGGAACAGGAGAGGGGAAAGGAGGACCCTCCTTGACCCCCATGAGTTGAGAGCCCCTCTTCCACACCGAGTATCAGTCCATGGAGCAGTATCTGCCTGGTTCCAGTCTTCCAGCCAACGTTCCCTGGCAGGGACTCTCAGCAGTGACATCAAGGAAACACCTGCAGATTGTTCGTCCTGTCAGGATGTGAGTCAGAGGGACCTAAGGACCTGAACTCACTGCAGGTACCAGGTGCCCTCCCGGCATCTCCTTTCCCCATTTCAGTCTGCAGAGCCCTGCTTTGAGCCTCGTAATGTCTCCCTTTTGCCTCTGATTATGAATTAATGGATGCCCATGGTGCCTAGGTGGCTCAGTTGGTTAAGTTCAGGTCGTGATCAAGCTCAGGTTTTGAACTCAGGGTCGTGAGTTCAAGCCCCACATTGGGCTCCACGTGGGGCTTGGAGCCTACTTAAAATAGTAACGATGATGATGATCATCATGATGATGATGCATGCTCGTTGTATAAAATTTGGAAGACACTGAAAGGTAGCTCTTAATCTCCCCTAATTCTACCAACAGAAACTCAACAACATAATATATATAAAACACTTATTTTGCAATATTGGGCTTATGAGATTTCTTACAAGTGGCATCTTTTTGTCACTTATCATTGTTATGCAAATTTTCCAAATCCTTAGATATCCTTCCAAATGGGGACTGTGGTATTGCACTCTATAAACAGGGCTTCCTTTATAGGACAATCCCCTATCTTAGCTATTAACATGCTCTTCCGATCTTTTGGTATTATCAACAACATTGAAAGAAAAATTATCATATATAGTTTTTTATTGTTTGTTTAGGAGAAATTCCTAGGAGAGGTTTATTCATTTATGTATTGGTCACATGATTTAAACAGTAAGAATCTTGATGAAAAACAATACAATTCCTTGCAGAAGATTGTACCAGTTTACTCACAGCTGTACGTGGAGTGTTTGTGTCACTCAGATTTCTGTCACCTCTTGACTGGCTGTTATCTTATTATTTTACTTCTGTCGATCTGATCATTAATTTTTTTTCTTTACTATAAAAGATCTGATTACTAGAACTGAACACTTTGCTTACTTTCATTGATCATTTATCTTATTTCTGAAAATTGTCTATTAATGACATTTGCTCATTTTTCTCCTTAGATGTTCAACTTTTTCATATTGAATCTTAGGGACATTAATGTACTTAAGAATTTTAACTCTTTGTCAAAATATACTTTTCCTAGTATATTTTGTTTGCATTTTAACTTGAGATACTACTTTTAATTTGCAAATACTGTAATAGAGTCAAACCTATAAATATTGGCCTTTATACCTTCTTCATTCTAAGATCAGATAACTATCACTGTGTTTTTTTCTAATTCTTTTATGTTTGTTTTTCACATGTGATTATTTAATCACCTTGACACCTATTTGGGTGTCTGATAGAAAGAACTCCAATTCTTCCAGACAGTAACACTGTGCCCCAAGGGATTATTCACTGAATAACCCATTCTTTCCCATTAATGTGAAATGAACATTTTCTCATATACTAAATTATTTAAAAATACTGGGTCTCTTTCTCAGTTTTTTTCTGTGTTGATCTAACTTTTTCATAGTATTCCATTTAATATGTCTCTATACTTTTAATCTGGTACAAGTATACCATTAATTTTATTTTATTTCTACAAATAGGTCTGTTTCCACCTATTTGTGTTTTTTTTCTAATTTAGAATCAGTTGATCAAGTTCCAAAAATATCCTGACATGATTTTGGTTGGGACTACACTATATTTTTTAAATTAGTTATAAAAAGACTACATCTTTATATCAAGCCTTCACAATTGGAACATGGAACATCTTTCCATTTAGGTAAATGAAAAAAAAAGTTCTTTATTATATGTGTTCTGTACATTTCTTAAATTTATTCCAAGATACTTTATATACTATAATGAATATGATCTTTACTCCCCTTAAATTTTCAAATTAGTCACTGCCAACATGTAGAACACCTGTTAGTTAGCATTTTTATACTGTAACTAGCCAATTAAGCACAAATTGTTTTAATAGTTCAAACAGTATTTTCATTTTATTCTGGAGGTTTTTCAGATAGATAATCAAATCATCAACAAGTTACAATAATTTTTAAAATTTGTCTTTGGGGATATATACTATTTCTTACATTTTTCTTGTCTAATTGCATTGTCTAAAACATGTAGATCAATGCTAAAGTAGGAAAATGAGCTCTCCTGATTCATTCTTAAGTTTAATAGAGATCTTTTGATTGTTCTACTCTAACATCTAATGTTAAGTTTTAGTTTAAAATGCAAAATATTTACCAAGTTAAAAAAAGAGTCATTCTATTCTTAATTTGTTAGAACCTTTCTTTTTAATCATCAATAGAGCCTCTTAGAAATTTATCAAGATGAACTTTTTTTAACCTTTAGACCTATCAATGTCATAAATTACAGTAATAGTATTCTCTTAAGCCATCACCTCATTTTGGAAAGCAAAGTGTATTATTCTTTCCATACTCTGCTGGATTTCATTAGGTAATAATTTGTTTACAATATAATGTATCTGTATGCATAAATAACATCAGTCTGTAATTTTTCATACTATTTTGGTCAAATAATTCATACTGACTTGGTCGCATTATGCTAATAAATCTTTAATAGAATTAGGTGAATTTAGTAAAATGAATTTGGGAGATTTTTAATTTTGTGTGCAGGTAAACAAACATGAAAATTACCTATTCTCAAACAAGGAGATTTCACTGTACACCTATGAGTATGGCCAAAATCCAGAACACTGACACCACCAAATGCTGATGAGGACATGAGCCATCATCCACTACCTGGTGGGAATGCAGGATGGTGCAGCCAGTTTGGAAGAAAATTTGCGGTTTCTTAAAAAACAGAACATATTCTTACCATATGATCCAGCAATTGCACCTCTTGATATTTAGCTGAATGAACCGAAAACTCATGGGCACACAAAAACCTACAAACATGCTCGTTTATAGCAGCTTTCTTCTTAGTTGAAAAAACCTGTAAGTGACCAAGAGGTCCTTCAATAGCTGAATGGAAAAGTAGACTGCAGTATGCTCAGTCAATAGAATATTATTCAGCACTAAAAATAAATGAGCTAGCAAACCATAAAAAGGCATATAGGAAATGTAAATGTATATTACTAAGTGAAAGAAGCCAATCTGGAAAAGCTGCATGTGGTATGATTCCAATTCTTTGATGTTCTGGAAAAGGCAAAATGATAGGGACAGTAAAAAGCACAGTGGTTGCCAGGGGTTTGGAGGAGGGATGAATAGCCAGAGGACAGGGGAATTTTCGGGCAATGGAAATACAGACGCCAGAATGGTGGCACATGCCATCACCTCTTCGCTCAATCCCATAGCATGCACAACACCAAGAGTGAGCCCTAATGTCATCTGTGGCCTGTGGCTGATGATGATGCACCCACGCAGGTCATCAGCTCTAACGAATGTACCATCTGGTAGAGAGGTTGTTGGGGGGAGCCTCTGCACGCATATGGGCAGGGGGTACATGGGGAATCTCTGTAGCCTCCTCTCGATTTCACTGAGAACCTAAAACTGCTCTGAAGAATAAAGTCTATTAAAAAAACGATCTCTTTCCAAATAGTTTAAAAGAACTTGTCTCTGGAGCACCTGGGTGGCTCAGTGGGTTAAGTGTCCAACTCTTGATTTCCATCTAGGTCGTGTTCTCAGGATCAAGCTCATGTTGGGCTCTGCACTGGGCGTGAAGCCTGCTTGAGATTCTCTTTCCTCCTCTCCCTCTGCCCCTCCCTCACCGGGCTTGGAGGCTTGCATGCATTCTCTCTCTCTCTCTCTCTCTCTCTCTCTCTATCGCGAGCACGTGCGTGCGCACTTTCAAAAAACAAAACAAAAAAAATTGCCAGTAAAATTGGTCTATGTCCTTGAATTACGTTTTCATGATTAGGAGGTGATTATTTGACAGCATTTACAGTTTATTCCAAGAACAGCAATCTATCCACGCTTTAAACATCTTATTGGGCCAGTTTTGCCAGTCTTTATATTCCCAGAAGATAATGTAATTTATCAAACTCTACACATTTACAAGTATTATGATCATCTCCATGTTCGTGCTCAGTCTGTAATAATGTCATCTGCACTTCCACACATCTTTTTCCATTTCTGATTTCATGCACTTGTAGTTTTTTTGTTTGACTGTTTGGAAATTTCTATTTTCATCACGATTTTCCAAACGACCAGTTCATCATGGATCTATGATCCCTTTGGCTATGCCTCTGTTTCCTAATGAATTAACTTCTCTGCATATCATTTGCTTTTCCTGCTTTTCATGCTTTATATTTGTGTTTATTATCTTCACCCCCTTTTTTTTTAAGATCATATTTATTTATTCATGAGAGACACACAGAGAGAGGCAGAGACATAGGTAGAGGGAGAATAAGGCTCCCTGTGGGGAGCCTTATGTGCAACTCAATTCCAGGATCATGACCCAAGCCGAAAGCAGACACTCAAACACTGAGCCACCCAGGCACCCCTCTTCATCCCTTCCTTAACTGCTTGAACTTCAAACATCACATTTTTTCCTCGATGGTGATAAATGCATTGAACACCATGAATGTTCATGAATATTTCAACCATCCCCATGAGAATTGATATATGGGGTTCCATCAATAGGAACCAAACATAAGTGTCAGTTTTATTCCCTCTTTAAAGCAACTTATTTTGCAGAGTGATTCTTACCTTATAAATAGTTTAGGGTCGGGGCTAAAACTTTTAATCAAGGTATAATTACGCTTTGATCCTGTTCTTAGTGGATGGAGATGAGATCCTGATCTCAGTGGATGGAGATGAGAAGGCAGCAGTGTGGTGCGCACAAGGACACAAAGTGGGCACATATCCAGGATGCCTGCCAGCAGGAGGTGGGAGAAGGCACCCATGTGGGTCCCTACCAGCATTCATGGGTAACTTTGTCTTCTTTAGCTTGCTCTCTCCCTCCCTCTCTACCAATCTATCTCTTCTGAAAAAAAAAAATAAAAGCAAAACTTTCTTTAAAAAAAAAAAAAAGCACTGTTTTAAAAATCTCCAAATGAAACTCTCTAATCATGGAGATTCCAAATTAGAGCCTCACCTGCACAGGTATTCAAGGGTCTCACAGTCATGGTCTCTGCCCATATGGGCAGAAAACACAGACTCCATGATCAAGGGCCAGAACTCACAGGTGGCTCCCAGCATCAGAAAGCTGGGGCCTCTGGGCTGCCAGCAGCTGTCCGCACAGCCCCACAGCCACCACCACCAACTGCCTAACCACCACAGCACTGGTGGCTGACATGCTGGCGCCGCACATGGAAGTCATCCTGGGGATCAGCCATTTTAGAAACCAAGTACATCTCAAAGACTTCCTTTGGACTACTTCTCATTCCAAATGAGCTTTTACTTCTGGACATGCTTTGTGCCCTGTGCTGTGTCCACTTCTGATGTGGTAAACACTAGTTGGGGACGCCCAGGCTCTATAGGCAGGAGACAGGGAGGCCCATGCACGGCCCATAAAGCAAGTGCTTGCCTCAGAGCTGAAGAGAAGACTCTCTTGCTGCATCGACCTTGACCCACACCTGCACGTGGCCAGGGTGCCAAGGCTGAGCCTTGAGTTTTTACGAGATGTCTCACGTTCCACGTAGCACCGTTTGCCAAAGTCCTACCTGGGCGATTTAATTATTTCTCGAAAACAATGCAAGCGAAAAACAAAGTTATGTTGACTGGCTCAGAGGCTGGAAGGCCTTGGCTGCTTCGTGGCAGACAATAGAAGAAAGACTGCGGATAGATAGGAAAGAGAACATGATTAAATCACAGAGGTGACATTAAATCAATAGAAGCAGAGCGGGATCGATACTCCTTCGCTCTGGGTAACAGTGGCAGGCTTGTGCATATTTTCAGATTGCTCCAAGATTGCTTCCTATTTGAATAGTGCAAAGAAAGAGTTTAGGGGGTGGCAGGGGCGGGGGGGGGGGGGGAGGTATTGCTGCTTTCCCAAATGTCTGCTTTTCCCCGAACCTGCAGCACAGCCAGTCAGTTCCAGAACCCTGTGCACATGTGAGTCTGCAGTGCCCGTAATAGCACAGGCAGCAGGGCGATTTCTAGATAAAAGTTACTGGGAGCTCACCAATAGGAAAATTGAGGAGCAACCATGCACCCCCGTGAAGACCAGGCCGACGAGAATCCAGGTCATGCCAACAGTTCCCTCTCGACACGCTGGCTCTGCATCACTTAACGTCAGTCGTGGATCGGGGTCCGCCAAACAGATTCCAAAGGTGGACAGCAGCAAACTCCACACATCCATGCATTTGCAGAGGAAGCATCAGCCCAGAGGACATTTAAATCCAGAAGGGTGCGCCTGGCTCCCAGCACCGATCCCGCTGACCAGCTGATGACCGTAAGCCGCTAAGCTCCCTGGGCCTTAGTTCTTTTTATCTGCACCAGGAGGCAGCCAGAGCCTATGATCTGAACATCTTTTTTAACCCCCAAAATCTTCCCTCTATAAAAATTACACTGAAATTCTTTATTCTCTTGGTGAATCATCTTTGCTTGGCGATCACAAAACTAGGGGAATAAAAGCTATTGGGACATTTCTCAAGCGCTCTGGGCAAATCATACCTACACAGTGTTAAACATACCTAAACAGAATGTTTCATTAGTAAAGAAAATACGCACACAGCATAAGCTGCATCCTGCCATCGATCTGAGCACGGAACAGCGGCAGGATATGGCCACGGGTTTGCATTTGTTATTAATAGGAAGGCTGAATTTTCAGGACAAAAATAACATTATCCTCTGAAGTAAGGAAATGTGAAGCTGTAAATAAAATATATGCAATTGCCAGCGGAGAGGAGAGTCTGTCTGACATTATTCTTCAAAAGATGGCATTCCTCGGGGCTCAGGGGTTGTTCTGGATTCCAGTCTGGGGGACTTGCAACTGGGCCGCATGAAACCAGGGCTAACTGTCCAGAAACACTGAGAACAGATGCTCGGGGATGCGCAGCTGTGAGGAGAGCAAGCAACCACGGCACCACACATGAGCATCCCCTGGTAGCCAAGGAGACACAGCAGCCAGCATGAAGGGCCTGGCCGACGCCACCGGGCCTCCCCTGCCCAGGGACTCTGAGACACGAGGAAAGAATGGTCCCACATGCATCCATACAGCAAGTGGAGAGGTAGAGGGGAAGCCACTGACTCGTGTGCCCAAGCTTGCAGCCACAGCACCATGACCGCAGGTCTGAGGCCACAGTTGCAGTCTCTGGACCCTCCCCTCCCAGGTCACAGGTGTGCTCACCTGTTTCCAGGCTGCCCGAAGCCAGAGTCCCAGAAAGGGGGCTGGGAGGTCGACCACTTCAGCCCAATTTGCTTCAGATTGCTCTTGCGTCCATTCTTGCCTTATTTTAAACCTTTTTTTGACACGTTAAGTGTTCTAGGCCAAGTTGCCCCTGGACACACGTGGTTCAGTTTTATATTTGTAATAATTCTCAAAAATGTGGTATTTTATGAATGATAAGAAAGCAAGTATCCATCTGAGTGATTCTTTTTACTGATTTGCTTTAAAGACAGTCCTTCGTGTAATCGTTTTAATTTCTTATTTCTTTTTTGGGTCTGTTAGGGCTGAATTGTGTCCCATCAAATTCTTACGCTGAAGTCTGGGCCCAGGATGTGACTGGGTTGGGATGGGGTCTTTAAAGAGGTCATTCAGGTAAAATGAGGTCTCCAGGATAGGCCCTGATTCAATCTGACTGGTGTCCTTATAAGAAGAGGCGGTCAGGACAGACAGAGGGACAACTGTGCGAGGACACGGGGAGAGGACGGCTGTCCGTGTGCCCCAGTGGAAGCGGCCCCGGGAGGAACAGGCCCTGCCCGCACGGTCAGCTCAGACCCCCAGCCTCCAGGAGGCCAGTGGATAGGCTATTGCTGAAGCAGCCCGGTCTGTAGTGCTCTGTTATGGCAGCCCTAAGAAACTAGTACAGGGCAAGCCAATCAAACCAAAGCATTCCAGAAAGAGGGACACAGCCAAGCCAACGGCTCTTGAGGTGAAGGGGTGCAGTGCGGCGGCTTGTACATGCCAGTGCGAGAGCGCAGAGCCTCATGCCCAGGAAAGCAAGCCCCTCAAGTACTCTCTGTGCGGCCCGGCCAGGGTACGGGTCAGAGACACGGCCTGGAGAGGAGGCTCTGCCCCTCAGAGAGGGCTTTGCTGGAGAGGGAAACGTCACACATCACCACACTGTGTATGTCTGAGGACTGGATTCCTCCGCCCTCCTGCCAGGACTAGACGGCCTGAATCAATGAAGAGAGTCTATTAATTTCAAAGATATCTCAGAGGGATCCTCAATGTTCTTTCAAGGGAAAGGAGAGTCACTGGGGGGCCGCCCAGGTCTGGGGAGACTGGTGCTGGGAAAGGCGGACCTGTACCCAGATGGGTGTGGAGGCGGGGCAGGATGGGCAAAGCAACCCTCACCCCGGGGGTGGCCAAGCTCCAGGCTGGGGGGGAACTGCCTGCAGTAACTGCCCACCCACCTCGGTTGCCCACCCTGTGAGCTCAGGAACCCCACTAAGTTCGCAGCCCTCAGGGGGCACCTCCTCGGGAGCTTTCTCCGCCAGGCCATGGGGCGACGGGGGTCTGCTCCCTGTGGTATGCACCAACCACTCCGTGGACAACATATAAACGCTGTCCTGCCCATGCACTGGAAGGGGCTGGGGCCTGCGGGCACCAGTGCTGGTTCATCTCATGAGCACAGGGGCCCTAGAGTAAGTGAAGGACGGCCTGGGACCCACAACCCGCCCCATCCTGCAAACTCTGGACCGTTGAGCTCCTCAGTGGAGAACTTGACCTTCTTTTTCTCTTAGAAAAAGAGAAAGGTTCAACATCAAGCTGAACTCACCCTATAGGTGGAAACAGAGAGCCTGGGACCCAGACAAAGACTAGCCTTGAGTCAGAGAGGCCCTTGGAGGGCTGGGTGGTCCTCACCGTCCCTGTAGGCAGGAAGCACATCTTTCTTATCTGCGTGGCCCCAGCAGCCCTGGGGGTTTATTCTCTCACAGAATACGTGCTGATTAAATGCCTGCTGGATGGAGGAGTGAATGAATGAATGACTATAAGTCGTTCAAACTCTGGTGTGAAAGGGGAGGGCCAAACAGATGCCTAGGCCGAGGTGCACTCAGGGCAGGGACAGGCGAACCCTCCTGGCAAAGGGCAGACGGTAAATATCTCGGGCTTTGCGGGCCTCCAGGTCGCTGCTACCACTGTGACAATTCACCTCCAGCTCCTGATGCAAAAAGCAGCCACGGTCACTATGGACATGGATGGGCACATCTACATTCCGATGAAACCTGACCAACACTGGAATTCAAACTGCATATCATCTTCACATGTCATGGAATATGGTTTACTTTTTGATTTTTTTTCCTCAACCATTTGAAAACATAAAAAGCAATTCTCAGCTCAACAGTCCCAACAAAGCAAGGGTCTCATGGGGTCTGGGAACCTGCAGTCCTGGGTGTGGCCGAGCAAGACCTCACAAAATCCGAGCGCTCCTGCAAAAGAAGGGATGCCAAGGCATGCTTCTCCTCCCGGAGAGCCAACCATGGCTACAAAGCCCAAACTAACCACCTGGGCCGAGGACCAACGCCCCCGTGAATAATAGGAGCTGGACATAAGTTTGTCAGTATCACAGCACTGAGGTGCGAGGTTTCTGTCCTTCACGTGTGTAAAAATTTCGGTGGAACACTTTATCTCTTTCACTAGGTTGTTATCTCCTGGTTTTGCACCATTCAGATCAGGGTGGCAGCAAACGGATTTCCCCCTCCCCGTCTTCCGCTCTCCCTATCAACTCCTACCGATTACAATTCTATTCTCACACCGTCAGAAACACTACCGTTGGCATTCTGTCTCGAAGCCGTAATGAAGTCTTCTGGGCTCTATTCCTAGGTTGATTCCAGAAGATAAATAAAAGTTCTTAAAACATTAAGTGCATTTATATGATTATAACTGTATGAAGATTGCTGCCTTCGGATAAGTGGCGCGGCGCGGTTTTATTCTCTGAGGGTCCCCTGCCGTCTGAGGGAGGATGTTCCTCGCATCAGGGCGGCCTGCCAAGATGCAAAAAAAAAAAAGAAAAGAAGCCTTATTCTGAATTTCTGGGGGACGTCCATCTGGTCATAAAGAATTGTACTTGAGTGAGGCTGCTGCCCATGCTCTCACGGGGCTGGGAGAGGGTGAGCTGATGGGTACGCCCAGGACAGACTGCAGGTTACCCCTGCTCCCGCCTCCTCCTCCTGCCATCTGCATCTGGTCCATCCCAGGCGCTGCCTCACTCATTTTACATCTTACAGAAATCTGTTGAAACATCTTATCTCCTGCCAACCCCCCCTTTTATGATCTCTTCTCTGTCGCAGGTTTGTCCCTTTGGTTTTCCTTCTCCACTATTCTTTCAACAGGATCTGATGCTGGTGGGGAGACAGGCTGGCAACTTTTATTTATTTATTCATGAGAAACACAGAGAGAGAGAGAGAGAGAGAGAGAGGCAGAGGGAGAAGCCGGCTCCAAGCAGGGAACCCGACGTGGGACTCGATCCTGAGTCTCCAGGATCACGCCCTGGACTGAAGTCAGCACTAAATCGCTGAGCCACCACCAGGGCTGCCGGTTGGCAACTTTTAAATCTCAGCTTCCCTCCCTAGAGCAAGTTGTGCCTAACTACACAACATAGCTGAACACGGTACCTAGGGACGTGGAACACAAAACCTTCTTGGTGATGTAGAACAGAGAGCAAAGCTCAACGGGTCATCTTGGCTAACATGAGTTCATGGAGGACAACTCCGAGGGGGGTGTACAGAAAACATGTTTGGGGCTGGGCATGTGCCTCTGGCCCACAGGCCTCCACCCTACACCGCTGCCCGGGGCCCTCCTCCAGCACCTGCTACGTGTCTTCTGACTTTCCCCCCGGAAAGCCTGGGGGGCCTTAGCAGCCCAGAGGCATCCCCTTACCACAGGGGAAAGCAGCTAGGGACAAATGCCCACCTCCCTCCCTGCCAAGGGGCAACTCTGGGGTCCTCCCCATCCTTCTAGAGGGGAAGCCCCCTCCTAACCACCCTCCAACTCTCCCCTCCTCCCTGCACGTGGGTCTCACTTTTCTCCTCACTCACTTCTGATCCCAGGGACCACCTCCCAAATGAACACGTCCCTCCAGATTCTTATTCAAGGCTCTGCTCAGCTGACAGGCACACAAGACAGGGCGAATTGTGCCCTTGGGGCGGGGGTGGTGAGCATCTGTTGATCCAAAGGTACTGACATCCTCAGATGGCTGAGTCTGGGACTGCACATGGCCTTTAGATCTAAATCTGGGTGAACAGTCCCAGGAGGGCAGCCAGAACGTTTGGTCATGAGAGCCCCCTGAGAATAGGACCCAGGGGGTGGGCAGGGAAGAGAGCAGTGAACAGTGAGGAGGAGCCCCTGAGATGGAGTGAGACCTGGTACCATCCACTCAAGGTCCTTGCTGGGACCCAACGCAGCCATTGATTTCCAAGCATCCAACACATAGACTGGGAGAGGGGCCATTGCCCGCCTCGAAATCCTTGGTGAGTGTCTGGGGTCAGAGGCATGGTCAGAGCCCCTTTGCTGAGACCCCAGGAGGAGGGGGTGGGAGGTCTGGGCCGAGGCAGAGAGAGCTCATGGGTGAGCTCCCGCTGAATGTCTACAAACTTGTGGGGTCTCCCTGTGTGTAGACCTCCCAGGACGGCTGGTGAGTGGGGCCAGACTGTGTCCTAGGGGTCACAGGGCAGTCCCACAGGTCCAAGAGCACAGTGGCAGACAGAATCAGAGAAGGCCTCCACCCAAATATGTGGGCAAGTGGAGAGGCCTTCGAGTAGTCTACGCAGCTCGCCCAGGCCTGGGTGGGCCCCTGAGACGGCAGCACAGCCCTGAGTCTGTATGGGTCACATCTCTCCAAGTAGCACAGAGCACAGCTCCAGATAAGGATAAAGCTCTGAGGATTGACTTGGACAGACTCAAGCCTTTCTAAAAGTGTTTTCTATCCCAAAAAGGCCCCAGGGTGCCAGCAAAACATGTCAAACAGCCAATGACGAGGACACAGCAGAGGCCGTGATCACATCAGAACAAGAACAAGCAGTAAGGGAAGGAAGACAGCCTTTCACAGACAGGTGTGGCGCTGTACCCCGAAGCCCAAGCCCTGGGAGAGGCAGCCCCCATGGGTCAGCACGCAAGCATTTCTCTTGTGGTGGTGGGGGGGTGTGGTTAGGGTCCCGCCACAGCCAGGGAGAGGCTACCCGGTGAGCATGGGCCTCGCACCCAGCAGCTCTCCACATGCAAACCTATCATCCCAACCACGTCCAGCACCCCCACCAGTAGATGCTGGTCACCCCGCTCTTCAGAGGCGGAAATCCACACTCCAGAGCAGAGAACTACATGTCCGGCTTGGACTCAGGCATGTTGGCTGGGGGCCACAGATGGCAGAAGAACGAAGAGTCCCAGGAATCTGAGTTCAGAAATAGCCATGTCCTTGCAGCTTTTCAGAACGAACCCGAGGGTGCAGAGCGAGCACCGAGCTGTCGACGCAAGAAGGACCAGCCCTGAGTGCCCAGGAGGGACACCATTCAGATGGTGGGTGAGGGCCGCAGGGAAGCTGCATGGGTCCCTGGGGGACCTTCCAGAAGGGCAGCCAGCCCCCCTCTGGGTTTCCTCATGGCGCTAAACCCAAGAGTCCTTTTCTAGCTGAAGTTTGCATTTGATGTTTTTTTTTTTTTAATTGCAAACAGAAGTTTATGGCGCAGGAACCGTCCCCTGTAAATCATCATTAGAATGCCTCCCATCATGAGACAATGACAAGAATAATAATCGATGGACATATATCAAGAGTGAGAAGCTGATGTGGGGCTGAGACAATGCTACAACAAAGCAAATGTTTGCATTCTTAAGAATAGCTTTCTCATTTATAAAGTATGAGTAATAAAATCAATATTGCCGGGATCGAGCGCTCACGGGGTGGAGGACGCTGTCCTGGCCCAGGGACAGGTGACGAGATAAGAATGTTCTATGTTCTTTCCACTAGGTAAACACAGGCCCCCGGAGCCCCCACATCCCAGTGCTGGTCTTGGGGGGATGTTTCCCCACCTGTTCTAAGCAAAGACAAGATGTACGTGAGAATAATGACCAGTTAGCCCAGGAGCTTAGCTAGTGGATGTTCAGGATCTGGGGGTGAGCTGCTGTGTTCCCTTTAAGATCTCCCAGACAGGAGTGAGTCAGTGGAAGCCTGTGACCCAGCACCTATGTGGGAGTGTAGTGGGGGGCAAGGTGGGAAGGGCTCTCTTGTGCTGGGGACACTGGGAGCCTCCTGCGAGTCTTAGAAAGATGGTCCTTGGTGACGTCACTGCCTCAGTGACATGGCCCGTGGTGAGCTTGGACCCCTGGGCAGACCTGAGAAGGTGTGCCACAGACTCCCCCTTTGTGAATGGGGGCTGCGCCCGTGGGTGACAGAGAGACACATGGATCAAGTCATCATTCGTAGGGAGAGCCAGCCATGAGGGTGCTCGGGGACCGTGCCCACCTGCAGTCAAATTGCACTTACAAAACCACCACTCAGAGCATAGGTCCTGCAGCAACTTCCCGGTGGTGGCCACATGTGGCTGCCGTCGCCACTAGGGCCGTGATGCCACAGCAGCTTGCATCCCTGCCTTGCCCCTCCTGGCCAGAGACCCAGAGCCCTGCTGTCCATGCCTGGGTGGCCCCTGGGCCTCCTGCCCCATCCCTATCCAGCCCCCTCCCCGGAGTCTGTGCCAGGGCCTATGTGCTCAGCAGGCACGACCACCACCCCAGCTTTTCTAGCAGACCAGTCTGGCCGGGAGCCCCAGAGGGCCTTTTGCACTACTGGAGAAGGCCCGGCACTCTGCTGCTTCTCCGGGACTTTTGGAGGACAACCCCAGGTCCCTCATGGGGGCTGGAGCTGCAGGGCACGCCTTGAGAAACCCCATGCCATCAGAATCACCTGGGGCGGCGGTGGGGGCACTTGGCCCTCACTGCCCCTCGGTGGGCACTTAAGAAATTTTCTCGGTGACGGAGCTGTGCCTTGGCAAGCCCACAACAGGGCCAGCTGCCAAATGCTCTCCCAGCAGAAGGAACCCTTTTGCAGGAAAGAGGAAAAAAGATTGCAAATATGAGCTGACATCAGCTTTGTCTTTGGAGACTAAAAGTTGGTAGCTGGATGAGGTCATTCATCCTCTGAGTCGTCTCCCTTCCCTCAGACAGGAGGAGACCTCACCCGTGGGCCTGTGTCCCCGGATCCCTGGTAGGGGAGTGATGGCGGGCTGTGTGTCTCAGGTGGGGACATGCGTCTTCCGACCTTGCAAGTGCAGTGACCCCGAAGGGCCTCGTGTGGCCATGCTCTGCCTAAAAACAGAGGCCTTCGAGACATGCTGTGTCCTGAGCCGGACCTTTCCCAGGACTCGGGCAGCTGGGCGCAGACAGCGCAGCCTGGACACCCCAGCTGGGCTCCGGCTTCTTAGACTCCTTTGCTGTCAGTGCCCCAGCCCCCTGGGAACCTGGGGACAAGCCCCACTGTCTTCCCAGCTTACCTGGAAGGAAGTTGAGCCCCAGGGGAAAAGAAAGTACAAAATCAGCCGCAAGGATGGGGAAGCACAGCCCGGTGACCCCAGGGGACAATGAGGGGGAGCGCAGGGTCAGGGTGGGGGGCGCACAGCGGCTCTGCAGCCCTGTGCTGGGAACCAGAGCTGGCAGGTGGATGTGCAAGCAGTGGCGGAGACCGTGGAAAGGATGGAAAGGATGGAAAGGATGCAGCCTGACACCCAGAGAGACCCGAGTTCAGTCCCCACTGCTCCTCGTCCTCTCCTTGTGATCTCAGATGCCCCTGACACATGCAGGGCCTCAAGCTCCTCATTTAGCACATGGTCATCCCAACCCCTCAGAGCTGCTCCAAGGCTCGACCGACGGGCGCCGATGCCTACAGCACAGCAAACACATGCGCGACTAACCATAACTGCACATCGCTGCTGCGCGGCCCACCACCCGTCCTACCTCCCTGCCACTCACATGCACTTACACACGCTAACACATGTCAGCTCACACACAACACACTCACATGCTAACACATCTGGTCACACACAACATGCTCTCACACGCTAGCACACATCTCACATGACACACACACTAGCACACATTTCTCACATACTAACACTTGTACATAACTGTACATGTGCACACATACTCAAGTATGCACCTGCAGTTAAAAAAAAAAAGTATGCACCTGCAGTCGCACATTACACACTATGTGTTTGTAGACGTATATACACTTGCACACTATGCACATCCTCTCACATGTTCATGAGCTTGTAGACATACATCCACATACACTAACATACTACTCTGCGTATTATCATGTGCACACCCTCTTACTCACATGCTTATAGACATACATCCACAGAAGCTTGCACACTACTCTGTGTACTCCCATGTGCACACCCCCTTGCACATTCACGTGCTCCCTTGCACACACACACACCAGCACTCGCACAGCGTTTTCCCCATGGCTCCCAGCTTTCCCTCCTCCTTACCCACCTCTGTTTTCACGCCATCCTGACTTCCGGACAGCCGCCCACAGAGCTGGGATCACCGTGGGTTCCCCTCTTGGGCGGGCTGATGCGGGCAGTGACCATTCAGACCCAATCCCAGTTTAGTGTGCCAAACCACGGCAGCAGGAGCAACTCGTGCCTGATGAAAAGTGCACAGAAAGGGAGCCCTGGCTGCTGATGCATACACACAAACCCCCTGGGGTGTCGATCCCATCAGGCACTGATGCAGCAGGGCCAGAGCGAGTTCTCAGGGCCCACCTTGAGGAGCATTCCTAGAATGTGTGGGGTGGGCCCTATCCCCAAGACTGTGACCACGGAGAGCACAAGAGGGTCAGAGCACTGTGTAGGCTCTGGGGACTAAGTGTTTGCACTGCTAACATGACGGCTCACTTGCCAAAATCCTCCACGATGCTACTGGCAGCCCTTGTAGCAGGAGGGGGCTGCGCCCATCTGCAAATCCTTTACTCTGTCATCCCCAGTGACAGCCCAGAGAGGCAATAGGATGGCCCACAGTCACACAGCAATCAGCGGCCAAGTCTGCCCCTCAAGTTCCTTCCTCCATCCCACTGCTGTGGGAGTCAGGACACCCCCTTGGATCAGCTAGGTGCTAGTCCTGGGACAACAGGGACATTCTGGGGCTTGAAGCCACATAAGCCACAAAAGTTTATGCCTCCCAGTCTGTTCCTCCACCACAGGCCATCAGGATGATGCCCAGGACCGCAGAAACCTTGACCAGGCACTGAGCATTGTTTACACTCCTCCATAAATGGAACTTTCCCTTTCCAGACCAACCTAAACACTGCCCTCAGGAATGCTCAGTGGTGTCCATGGATGTGCCCCCTCCGACATCAGCTCAGAACCTCTAGCACACAGGTAGCAGGTCTGTGTCAGGGACAAAATGAATAAGAAAGGCTCAGAGAGCTTCAGTCAGGTGAGGAGACAGAAAGAGGTGGTCAGCAGATCCAGAGGACAGGGATGGCCATGGGGGGTGAGCTGGGACCCTCGGGGCACGGGCAGTGGGACCACTGGCAGAGCAGCCCTGAGGCTCCCTGTCTAAGATCTGGGCATGTACAAGACGACCATGTTCTGATGGGAACTTACACAACTTCCACATCTCGATGCCCCTCAGCAAAGCCACAGACTGCTGGGAAGAGCCAAGTCCAAAACCATCCAAAAATGGCCGTTCCTAATTCCTAACTCCCTCTCCTCGGAGCTGAAGGGTATCGACGCAAGCTCTTCCTTCCCTGTTTCTCGAGGCTCTCCAGGAATTAGACTCCACAATCACAGGCCTGGCAGGTTCCTGACCTGGATCTCGGGTGCCCCACCTGGAGTGCAGTCCTGACCGTGTTGAGCCTGGTCGATGGGCCACAAGGAGGCCGTCAAGTGGCAGGCCACTCCAGGGCCGCGGTTGCCCCACGGGTATGTGGACAGGCGCCCAGGCCTGCTCACACGGACATTCAGGTGTGCTAGAGGCTCGGGGAGGACCAGCCTCAAACTGGGAACTATACCCACTCTACATTTTGTCCCAAGAAGTTCCAGGGACGCCTGGGTGGCTCAGCAGTTGAGCATCTGCCTTCGGCCCAGGGCGTGATCCTGGAGTCCTGGAATCGAGTCCCACATTGGGGCCTGTTTCTCCCTCTGCCTGTCTCTCTCTCTCTCTCTCTCTCTCTCTCTCTCTCTCTGTGTTTCTCATGAATAAATAAAGTCTTTAAAACAAAAGAAGTTCCAGGAGTGGTGCTTTTATGAGCAATGTGGTCAATACGTGCATTTAAATGAGACCAACGTTTAAATTTGGATTTATACAAAGTCCAGATTTGGGAACAGTTTTCTACTTTACAGAAGGATGGCCCACAGGACTGACTTTGATGATAAGGCCCTCAAATCTATTCCAACTGTTACTTGGTTTATTTAATACTGCCTTGCAGAGGATTTTGCAGAAAGCTAAAATTTTACCAAGTATTTGCTTTCAAACACTGTGATTATAACTCTGGGTTCTCCCAGTTCTGGTAAGTTTCCACAGACTCAGAAAGCGCAGATCTGCCTTGTGTCACTTGTTACATCAAGGGCCGTGTCCGAGCACCTGTTAGGTGCTCAGGGAGTCGCTCGGACACATGTTAATTTTGCATCTACTTTGTCCGCGGCTCCAAAGCTCTAGAATAGCAAGTGGATGCTGTGAGGCTGGGTCTCTGGCCTCAGGGAGGGCCTCCCTCAGCATTGCGATGGCAACGGGAGCCCCACGCCCTTCGCAGTGAGGGGTGTCCTGGGGTGACAGTCTGTGGACTCCAAGAGCAGAGAGGACAGCTTCAAGGGCATCCGGCCTGCCGTGGTTGTGGACAGAGCGTCAGGAAGGGCGTGGATGCAGTGCCGAACGGCTGCAGCCGCCGAAGATGACCAAGGTGGAAAATCGCTAAGTGCGTGTCCTCGGCTGAGGGGATGATGTTTCCTCCCCGAGTCCCGAGGCTCTGAGCCCACCACTGCCACCCAGCGAGGCCAGAAAGGCAGAGCCCACAGCTGGGACGGCCACATCTTTCTAGGCAGATCTCCCTAGAACAGAGCCGATGGCAGCTCTGCGCACGGGCAAGCACCCAGAGGCTCTGAGGCCCCCGCAAGCAGGAACAGAGCTGAGGCTCCCAGATGCTGTCCTGTCCCCATGGCAGTCTCTCCAAGGCCCCAGCCCAGAGCTGGTGCCCTTCCTGCTAACCCCCTGTGGCTTCCTCACACTGCCGCCCCTCCCTCCCTCCCTCGCTCAGATTGATGCATCTTAGAGATGGAATCACACCAAGCAACTTCCTTCACAGGTTCCCAGACGCCCAGGAGGGTACCGCTGGAGTCAGAACCCGGACGTGGGTGGCAGGGACACCCCGGACACTACAGTTAATCATTGCCGTGAGCGGGCGGCCCTGGGGGCCTGCCCGGGCCTGTCCCCATGTTTTCAGGGAAGTGGGCAGGAGGGAGCTGCAGGCCAAGGGAGGGACAGTAGTGGGAACTCAAAACTAGATCTCACTCCTCCCCACGCAGAACGCCACAGGTCAGCAGCCAGGGGCGCCTCCTCATCCTGGCCGAGCTGAGCTGGGGAGGGACTGTGGCCAAGGACGGAGGGGGAGGGCATGAGGGGAGGGGCTGTGCCCCCACCAAAGCCCCCTCCAACCTCCCCCAAGTGTGCCCAGCGCCACTGGGGCAGGAAGGGGGGCAGTGCCAGGATCGGCTGCCATGCGGAGTCTCCCTGGTTTTCCTGGGTTTAGGAGGGCCCAGGATGGCCAGTGACGGGGGTGAACTTGCCCAAGGGCAGGCCACTGAGGCCACTTCCTCCCCTGCCCCTCGGGGGTCTCACCCCTGCTCCTATGCAGCCTCACAACATTCTCCTCGGCAACATGGCCCTTCTCCGTCTCCCACCCCCTCTGGGAAGTTGGCTGAGCGACATGCAGGCCTGCACTGCCTCCGGGTGTCGTGGGCCCTCAGCCTACGACACGGACCGAATCCGCTGTGACAGGCTGTGTATGTCTCCTCCAAGCAGAGGCTTTCATTCAACCACCTGTACTGAGCACCCACCCACCACCAGGGCTGGAGACCAAGGCCAGGCCCTGCCCTGGGGAGCGCGCGGCCCGGAGGAGACCTACACCCACCTGAACCCTGAGGCCCGGGGGCCGCCGTCAGCCCGCTGTCCTTGCAGCTCGGAGGCCCGTGACCCGAAAGCAGGGAGACGCCCTCGAGCCCCGCGCCCTCCTGCGAGGAGGTCCATGTGGATACACCTGGACACTACCCCCTCCGGGGGGGATCTCTCGTGCCGTCTCTTGAGTGAGACGCCAACCCTCAGCTCCACGGAGAGCCCTCGGCCCTGCTGCCCGGGGACCTGGGCCCCACGAGGCCCATTGACGTGGAAGGGGCGGGTGCAGCGCCGAACCTGTGCTCTTGCGCCGCCGCCCAGCACCTTCTCCCTCAGGCTGCCCGCAGCTCCCTGCGCTTGCCCTTCCCCGCTGCTCTGAGACACCTGTCGTCAGCCCCGAGGCCCGACTCTCCGACCCTATGCCCGCCCGCAGCAGAGGGCGGCCTCCGCGCCCCACACCCACCGCGCGGCAGCTCCGCAGCACCGATCGGAGCGAGCTCTGAGGTGTGACTCGCTGGCTTCCTGACACGCCACGTCATCTGGGAGAGAAGGGACATTGTTCTGAGAAGCTCGTATGCAGACAGATAAGGGAGAAAGACCATGATTTCCCCGTCTTACCGCAGATAATTTCACACCAACATGGAGGCAGAGACGATGGTGACAATGACATCTGGCCACAGTCACAGCTTGGGCAGAGTGTGACATCGACAGACAACCGAGATGTGTGGACGGGATCGGAACTCACTGCTTCACTTCCACATGAGAGTGTGTTCTCAGCATCGAAGGGGAGGCACAGGTAGGCTCACCTGCGAGGGTGCTTGCCTGAGCACGGACGCCTCTGCGGCAGGTGCTGGGGGGCATGCGCAGTTTCTCCCTCCTCGCGCAGGTTTTGTCACCATGGTGTGGGCGCTGCTAGTGAACCAAGGGGTCGTGGAAAAGCAGCACTGGCTTTAGAGACAGAAGTGAAGAGCAGACCAGTCCAACTCCTTATCCAAATAAATGAGCAAAAACTGTTTTGATGACACACTGGCCTCCCCAGAGGAGAGAGGACGGCCTGGGTACATACAAAGGCCTGCGCGCTCTGGGTTGGCATGTAAGCGCCTAGGGGCTTTCATCGCATCCCTGGGTGGCAGAGCTGGACGAGGCACAGCACGCACCTTGCAGGGAGGGGTGGGGCCAGGGCACATGCCCGGAACTGGTCCAAAATGGAGCAAGACAATCAGACAAGGTCCAAAGTGCTTTCACCCAGAGCCAGCTTGTGGGACCTGACACAGGGAGCCCAAATGAGCTGGTGCCTGCTCAAGAGGGCAGGACACTTCAACATGAGAATAGCCCAGCGGATGGCCAGTAAGTGACCATGTGACCTACATCCCATTCAGGAGCCCCAGGCTCCATTCACCAAACAGTGATGGGCACCCACACAGAGCAAAGATGGATGAGACGTGGGCTTTGCCTCTGGTGTCCGTGACCAGCATTTGTAGCTTCTCACACAGTCCCCTTCCTGTTGTGCATTAACAACACCTTTGCTCAAAATCTGAAGGACAGTTTTCAAATGTCCTCAGAAGTAACCCATGTTCCTAAAGGGTGAATTTCATCTTTAGGAACAACCAGAAGCCAAGTAGAAGCCAAATCCATGAGTGAGGCAGGCAGTCCTACAGGGTCAGACCGCAGTCAGGGCTCATCTTCCTGGAGTGGCAGCTCAGGGGGGCAAGCATCCACCAGCACGTATGCAGCCAAACACATCAAATAAAGGAAAATCTGTGTTACTTCTCCCCTAAGGGTGTGCATGTGTATGTGTGCGTGCATGGTTGTGCACACCTGCGGGCGTGTGCATGCATGTGCATGTGTGTGCATGCATGTCACACTTTGTTTTGAGGTCTGGTCAAGTCAATAGACTCCCAAGTGAATGTGCTGCGGACTCCCACTATTTACACGTACCGTATAGTCAATCCCTTTGAGGAGCAAATACACTCCAAAAGAATAAACCCCAGCTCTGCTTAAAATAGAACCTACCTGAATTTGGCTGAAATGCACATGCATGTAAAATACACTTGAAGAGGCTGTGACCTCAAAGTGGAAAACCTGTCAGAAATTCTAATAAACATCTGGGTTTGGGAGAGCGGAAGGGCAGCAGGCACAGGCAGTTAGGGTCAGAGGGAGGGAGGGCAGCGCTAGGGGTCCTGAGGCCCTCATGGTGACTTCTGTCCTGCACCACTGCCAGGCTGGCCTGTGTCTGCGGATAGACTTTGCGTCCAGGGCACAGCCTCCAGGTGAATGGGCACATGTGCCAAGCGGACACCCCAGCCCTTCATATGGCTGGTGAACGAGTGCAGATATGACTGCCTCCTGACAGCACGACAGGGGCCGTAACGGCAGACACCTGACAAGCAGGCCCGACGCTGCGCTGGGCACCTGCGGCACTGAAAGTTGGCGGGTGGTGCTGGCTTTGCCAAGGCCCGACAGCACGCCAAAATTAATGACTTGCTTGAGCGTATTTGCATAGCTTCGTCCAGATTGCTGCCCTCTAGATACAGTAAGCAAAGAATTGCTGACTCCAGAGAAGTCTGAGACACACTCTGGGTTTCCCGAATCTTCACTGTAATTTTATAATAAACCATCCATAATGTGGCTCACAGTTTGGCTTCCAGCTTCACTGTGACATGAACCCAAGCATCTGAGCCTGCATCCTGAGGCTCAGGACACATCGGAGAGCCACTCTGCCTTTCGGGGGCGCCAGGCACATAGCCAGGCCCCCAGCCCCCAGTGTTGGGGCCTCCCTGTGAGAGAGCTGGGACCCACAAAGCAGTGTGAATCTGGCACAATCACAAGAATTAAGATGGTTTCCTCACTGAAATTGGACTTGATACGTTCGCCCATCTACAGTCATCCCCATAAGTGCCCACGCCCAAGAACAACACATCCTGAGCAAACAACTCCTCCTGAAAATGTTCTCTCTCCGCATTAATACTGTCGTATGTGCTCACTCGCTATCGCCGTCTGATAGCATCGACAGGGGCACTCGGGGCTTAAAAAGATGTCACGGGAAAGAAGCTTAACGTCAGGAGATAGATCCGTGTGATGCTATGCTTAATGTATAGTCTATCCATTAAGTAATGCTGTTCTAAGTCAGCTCAGTGAGCTTTAAGCCCTTATTATAGCTCATGGTTCAGAAAACAGCCCCAATTACTCTAGTTTCGACCCCAGGATCGGCCAATTCAGTTCCCAACAGGACGGTTTGCGAGGAAGCTTTGCCGTGAGGTAATGAACTACAATCCACCACCTCACCTTACAGCGCCCAGAAGCCCTGACACTGTCCCCCAGACAAAGTCCACTGCAGGGGCACCTGGGTGGCTCAGTGGTTGAACATCTGCCTTTGGCTCAGGTTGTGATCCCAGGGTCCCAGGATCAGGTCCCACATCGGACTCCCTGCGTGGAGCCTGCTTCTCCCTCTGCCTCTGCCTGTGTCTCTGCCTCCCTCTCTCTCTCCCTCTGTGTGTGTGTGTGTGTGTGTGTGTGTGTATGTTTCTCATGAATAAATAAATAAAAATCTTTAAACTTTTTTTTAATAAATAAATAAATAAAAGTCCACTGCATTGTGGACAACAGGACAGGCAGGGGTCCTGGCTGGACCCAGGCACAGCATCCATCAGAGACAAACAAGTGGTCCCCATAAATCAGAACGATCACCGAGTGGCCTTGATGTCGCCTGGTTCTCTTTTCTGGTCCAGGCTCCTTTAGGACAATCCTCTCACCGATACCTGTCCCCGCACATGCTCCACACGCAGGCAAGCTAGTCTTACACAGCTGCCACTGTCTGGACGCCATGGGTCCCCCACCCCCACCCCACTGCTCACTCCCCAGTCCCTGTCTCAGGCAGAACCAGCCTAACACAACTATCCCTTTAAACATCATCTGTATTGCCTGCAGCCGGGACCTGGGGCTTGAATTGGTGAATTGGTGCTTTTTGCTACCTGCTGCCTTCTGCCCAGAGCCCCGTTCACCTGTTGTCACTGAGATCCTGAGTCTTCTCGCCTTCTGTAGATGAAGGAGGTGGGCACACCTGTCTACCCATGAGCCATGCACACTTCGCACTCAGCACTGATGGTTCACAGGTGTGGATGAGGCGGGCGCTTAATCATGAACTTTAGATGGCTGTCGCGCGTGGCAGGGGACAGGGCTCCTGTCTCGGGCTCATCCCCACCAGCCGTGTGCTGAGAAGACCTGGTCACCATGGCGTTCCCCAGACGCATAGGAAGAGCCGAGATGTCAGTGCCCACGCTCCGGAGGGAGTCAGCCTTCCAGGAAATGTAGGGCTGGTCATGTGTGTCAGAACCGCTTCCTACTCTGGGAAACGAACAAGGGGTAGTGGAAGGGGAGGCGGGCGGGGGGTTGGGGTGACTGGGTGACGGCATTGAGGAGAGCACTTGACAGGATGAGCACTGGGTGTTATACTATATGTTGGCAAATCGAACTCCAATAAAAAAATATACAAAAAAAAAAAAAAGAACCACTTCCTTAGTCACTACATTGGATGGAAACGTTTCTTAAATGCATTACATTTCTCTGCTTATTAAAGATGGCACTGAACAAAATGTACCTTCTCCACGAGGCTGAATCACCACTTTACGAGGCAATTAATCCTCCGGCAAGCTGAAGGCAGGGCTCATGCCACATTTTCGGCTGCAGGATCCCATCCTCTTCAGGGGATCCCACCCACCGTGTGTCCCCAGCCCAGCGCCTGGTCCAGGATGGCTCGTTTCCTTGCGTCTCCTCCTGCTTCCCCAACGTCTGGCCCCTGGGGAAGCCAGCCCTCAGGAATGGCTCACACCTGCTGGATGCTCACAGCCAGACAACCTGCTGACTTAGGGATTCAAGAGCAAGTGGACGCCAGGGGAGGGTCTCTGGGCCCACTCCCTGTGTGGTGCTGCCCATGGGCCTTTGACATCTATTTTGGGAAACAGTCCTGCGTATTCTCCTTGTGGTCGCTGGATGTGCTCTAAACAAATGAAGCTGCCATGTAAGATGGATTCTATACAGGTTCGCGGTGTGTTTGTGAAAGGCCGAGAATTTGATAAGTTGCATTGATTATTTTAATCTCGGTAGGAGGAAAGTGGCTGTAGGACCAGGAGGTAGAAACACCTGCTCAGCCAAAATAAACAGCAAGCCACAGCACTGCTGTCCCGAAGGCCCTGCCTCCCCGAGTCACTGGGGACGGGTTAGGAGAGCTGCAGGCAGGGACCTGGGATCTTCTAAGTCATGCAGGGAGGATGGCAAGCACTTCAGACAGCCCAACCTGCCCTGCCCCGGCTGTGGGGGGTACCCCCGGGGCGTCTCATAGATGCTCAGGGATCACAGGCCGTGGCCATGCCAGCATCACAGAACAACACCTCCAAAGCCAGCCTGCGGTCTCCAAAGACCCGACAGCACCCTCCTGACAGCCAAGGGGGCAGCCTGGGCAGCGGAAGGAATGCACCACTGGACACGAGAAAGCGGCGGGCAGCCTGTGCTCTAGCTCAGCCAGCTTCCTCCTGGCCATCCCCCTAGGCTTGGCTTGCTGCTCTGGGAAATGGGAAAGTCAGTGGCTTCCCTCATTAAATGGCCAGGAAACCTCACTTGAGTGCAGGAGGCGTTCTGAGAAGCAGCCAGCCCCCCACGAGCCTCAGGGAGCCTCTCCCTCCTAGAGATGGGGCACACGTCGTTCCTGGGGTCCTGTGCTGCTGATGACTCAGAGCAAAACCAGCAGGCCGACTGGCTCAGCACAGAGCCTCCCAGGTCCTGGCATCTGGGCCAAGGCTCCTCTCTCCCCTCCCCCTAGCACCTGGAACCCGAGAGCACTTAAGAGACAGGACTTTCACAGAGGCACATCTTAGACTTCGTCCCCCCCTTGGCTCCCAGCTCCCTGAACCAGCGTTTGCCTGCCACCCGATCCCCTGTGCCACCCACACGCTCAGTGAGCACACACACGGTCTAGGGCTATCAGGCCCTGGGGCCACCCTGCCCCCTAAGCCCCAGCTCTCTCAGCCCCTCCTCATGGACTCAATTCCAGATTTATGTCCACTGACTTTTTTTCTGACTTTATTGGGTGCACCCAGCCTCACCTGAGTACCCCAGACTTCCCCCTCAGTGGAGACTCATTCACAGCAGCACATGGGGAGGCTGGGAGACACCTGGACAACTGGGCCATGGACAGCTACTGTGGGAGCCGTGATGTCACCGGATGAGACAACCCCCAGACACAGCTATCCTTGCTCGCTGCTGGCCACCTGACCCTCTCCCCAGGGAAACGGAGACACAGAGGCCGGCTGGGCTGGTGAAGGGCTGGGCCAGAGTGGGGCTAGACCAAGACGGTGGTTTGGGCCGCATCCCCTGGCACCTCTCCATCAATGGCATTTCTATCTGTCACACTGTGAGTCAGTTCTTCCAAGGGATGCACACCCCAGGAGGGAATGCCAGGTGTGGTATGCCACCGTTACAGCATCCAGCTGCCTGATGCCCCACCTAGGTCATCGTGGTTCATCGTGGCGGAGGCTAGGGGGCATGGACGGGCTGGCCCCTGCATCTCCCCGCAGCGCCAGGGTAAAGGCCACCTCCAGGCCTGCCCCAGGTGACTGGGTCATGTGGTGGCATCGGAAGGTGTGGCAGACTGGGAAGAGATCAAGCGTGGGTCCCTTCTCACCTCGAGGAGGCACTGGCTGAGGGAGAGGGGAGAGAGGAGGCACTTGGTGGCCTGAGGTGAGCACCTGTAGTGTGTGCTCGACATGCTTAGGAGACTCGGGGGTGGAAGGCAGGCCCCACGCTCAAGGCCTCCAGGTAACACCTTCCTGGAGAGTGAAGGTAGCTGCAACATTGACTAAGTGAGGCAAAGTTCTGTTGCCTATCCCCATGGCCATTCCTTCCCAGCAGCCACAAAGTTGCTCTCTGATTCACGCTCTCTGGGGGTCCCCTGGATAAGCCTCCCGCCCAGCCTGGCAACCAGAAATCCTTCACCCCACACACAGTCATTGGCCAAGGGGTGCACAATGGGCCAGGAAAGGCAGGTGCCAGCCCCTCAGGGGGATGGCTGGAGGTGCTGAGGCCCATCTGGGCTGGGTGCTGGGTGGGGAGCTGCCTGGCCAGGAAGCCAATGGACTTGCAACACAACAACATGGTGGACGGAGCTCTGCTGGGACTGCACGCACCTGCTTCAAATGCTCCAGAAGGTGGGTGATTGTGTGAAGGTCCAAAACGTATCGGGAAGGAAAATAACAAGAAACCCTCAGGTCACTCTAAAGGAGAAACTTAAAGCTAGATCTTTACTCTCATGAGGTGATTTTGCAGGAGGCTCAAGGGTCATCAGGCTGGTCACAGGCCCTTGGCTACTGGGTCCTAGTGATGGTAGGGAGCAATTGGAGGGTTGGCCTTGGCCCTTCAGAGGTGGAGAGCTAGCCCACCCCTGACCTGTGGAAGGGCTTCTCTCATAGAGAAGAAGCTGGGAGGAGAAGCAAGAAGGAAACCTAGCTCTCCCAGGGCTCTGGGCCAGGAGACACTAGAGATCTAGCTCCGCCACAGGTGGATGTGGTCTCCAAAGTCATATCACCTGCATGAGGCATGCCCCCCCCCACTCAGAAATTCATGCCAAGTCCCGGGGTACAGAAGCATCCCTCTCCTGGGCTCTCGACCCTTGTTTTTGGTTCTAGGAAAGGACTCCTCGCCTCTAATTATGTCTTGGACCACGTCCCTTCCCCAGACTAAACATCGTGGCCTGGGCTTCCAGGCCAGAGGATGCCTGGACATCCTCTCTTCCCGAAGTGGCCAGGGCCTGGGCCTCACGTTTGTGCCAAAGCCACACCTGGCACGGTCTCAGCACATCGTAGAAGCCCACTGCACACCTGCGAGTTAAACAGATCATCGGTGAGTGAATGCATGGCTGCGAGTAAAGGAGCAAACGAGCTCTTCCTGATGTTTCCAGGCCCCAGAAACTCACAGAGCATGTGGTCCCGGAACTCCAGGGATGGCTCACAGACAGGACTCTGAATCTTTTGTAACAGGCCCACAGGAAAAGAGATCCGTGATCCAAGAACCGGAGGCATGTGTTCGAGTTTCACTATGGCCACCTCTCCACCCTCGGATGGGCGGAGGGCAGTTGGAGTAGATAAGCCTCGGCTTCCTCATCTGGATTGTCAGGGTTGGGTCAATTTCTCATTTTTCTCCTAATGTTCTAAACTTCGATGATGCTCTCCAGAGATGACATCACATGAGACTTTTTTTTTTTTTGATGAGTCAGAAACTCAAAGGCTTCCCGGGATGTCTGTGGATTGTGCATGGTTCAGAGACGGGGATGATTTTCTAGACCGCATTCTGTGCCTTCGTTTATGGCAGCCCTCTGAGCACTTTGTGTTTGTTTTGATTTTTCATCTTTGCTCTCTGAATGATGATTTATCTGGCTTTCAGAATAGAAGTCTGAAAGGCCTAATTGTGTGTGTGGCTTCTGGGGTTGTTTCAATTTATAAATATTTTAATAGGATTTTTATTCCTTCATAATAAATATCTTAGAAACCTTTGTACCAGAAGCAGATTCTGTGCTTGTTTTTGTTTTTGTTTTTGTTTTCCTACAAAGCCCAAGTTAAGGGAGGGAGAAAAATGACTCCAAAACATCAAGTCACAGTCCCTAAAAAGAGTGGAGCAGCACATCTGCTTGAAACCTCTAACCCTGCGATGGCAGTCACAGTCCCCTGTCCCGTGCACAGCCCTGCCCCTACCCACCGCTGAAGAGGACAGTGAGGAATGGATGTGCCTCCTACTAACTGGCCTCCTGCAGGAACGTACCAGATACATCGGCCTCCAACTGGAGGCATGGCGAGGCCAAGCTGGACAACAGAAAACCCTACAGCTGAGTGATAGAACCTCCTAAAACAACATGTAGGATCTGCCAAGACCAGGGAAGAGAGGGGAACCCAGTTCTAGGGGGACGAGGTGGCAATGGCGAAGTGGGGCCAGCTCAGAGGGACGGTGGTCCTGGAGTTGCCATATAGGCCCCACCCGTTTGCAACAGCTTTCTTCCTCCTGCACAGCTCAGCCACAGAGCCCCGGCCTGAGCCTGAGAGCTCTCTACAGAAGATTCCAGGTTTACCCAAAGCCAGCTTTTCTCATTCAATCCTTCCTGCTGTGCCAAAGGTAAGGCTTTACCAAACCTTCCCCAGAAAATGCACTTCAACAATCCCAGGCAAGTCTCCATGGCACCAAGAAAGATGATCCATTCCCCAGACTCACGTGTCTGACCCGCGGGAGACACAGATACCTCCGCACATTTCCCTACGTGCACAGTGTAGGAGCCCAACTGTTAAGCACAGGGATGAATGCCGCCTGGCCTTGAAGACCATGATAGTAAAATGCAGGATCGCCCTCAGAGCTGCTCGGATGATGTTATGATGCTAGAAGCCAGGAGATGACAGCAGAATTGAACTATTGCCCAAAAGCAATTACTGATTAGAATTGATTATTTCTACAAAGGTGACCGATGGATTAGTTGTCACATTACAGCAGATTTGGGCAAAACTGCCGTGCTTGTTAAAGGGACAGAGCCTCCCCTGGATGCTGGTCTACACCCTTGAACAGGACGCCGATGCAACCAGCCTGTGTGCCAGGCTCATCCCTGGAAGATTCTACACTTGCTCTCCCCCTTCCATCAGGTGAAATCCTGCCATGCTGGCCACAGCTGTCTGACACAGGGATCGGGATTTGAACACAGTCCTCGTTCCAATACACAGTAAATTACTGGGAACTGGTGTGTGACTAAGCAGTTGAACGCCATTGCCATGCCTCATCTGATTTGCCCAATTACACGTCTTCCTGCCTCCTGTACACGACCATCGCCTGCCATACCCGTAGCCTTGACACCTACTTCTCCACTGAACGGCTGAGTCAAAATGCTGGGCGATCACGTTGGCATGCAAGCTTAAAACTGCTTCCAAGTCCACCGAGGTGTGCCTCTTGGAGAGGGATGGCTCTACCCGCCTGTCGGTGGTGGCATTTCAAGAACCAAAGATGAGCATCCTGGACCAACTTGACACAAAAGATCTCCCGGCCACTTCACAGCCTCCCACACCATCCCTCCTCCACCAAACAAAGCACAACAAAACTAGGGCATAAATACATCAGGCTAAGAAAGAACACACGTACACAATATCTAATACCATCCGCCGCAGGAGAGAAACAAGAGAAGGCAGGACAATCAGACACATACTTGGCCTGCTCCCATGGCCCAGTGAATTCACCGGTTACCATGGTGGGACGGGGCCAGAGGGAGGACTCTGGAGGGCAGGCTTTGTCTGGGCGCTGCTCAAACAGAGAGCTGGGATTCAGTCTGTTGGTTTGTGTACTTTGGGGTAAGCCATCCTTGCACTGAAAAGGCCTGAAGGAGAAGTGGTGAGTTTGACTTGGTCTCATACCTTTGGGTTTCTCTTGGCATCCCGCCCCCCGCAGCCCCGCCCAGCCTCCCCCAGCCTCCCTCAGCCTCTCCCCTGCCTCCCGAAACAAGCGGCATAGAGCACTCTCAGGGGAAGACGCCAACGAGGAGTCTCCCTTCTCCTTGGATAACTCACTGGTAGGAACATCCCCGAGCCCGTGGGTGTGAGTCAGAGCGGAGACCAAAGGAATGTTCTTCACATGGAAAAGGAAACGGTTCTGAGCACAGTGCAAGGTCTGGCCCCTGAGACACTCCAGCTACTAAAGCGTGAAGGTCAACAGAGTCCAGTCCAAAGTGACCGTGCGCAAACACACTCCACTCCTAAGCTAGAAGGAGGGCAGAGTCACCTCATCTCTCCTCAGACATCGACTTCCTCGCCTGTCAAGCGAAGATAATGACGTGTGGCTGGCCTCTACCTCAGGGCATTACTGCCAGGATTCAATGCCCTTTGAACACACGTCATGATGAGTGATGCAACTCCCAGGCCGTCTTGTATGGTTACAGAAATCCCTCACGTGGGGAGCCAGGGCACAGCAGCGAAGAGCCACCACGCTGAGTACACCCGTGTAAGAGGTTGCCTCTAAGAGTAAGGGACACACAGGGACTGGGATCCAGACAGACCCCATTAGGGTCCCCATGTCAGGGGCTGCACTCTGCTTCCCCTTTGGCTGTTTGAAAGAGGCAGGGTGGGGGGCAGATGGAGCCTCAACAGGAAGTGAGATTATTTAAATTAACTCAATTTGACCGAATGTCTTTTTTGCCAAATGAAAGAAGGGACCCTCTTCAAATACCCATTCTGCCCAAAGACAGTTGAATTCTTTTACACCCAATTGCCTTTGGCCTTACGAAGTGCATTTGTACCAGCGAACGTGGCAGGTCCCAAAAGAAGACTCCAGCAGCCACATAAGTCAGGTTAAACAGGAAACCACTGTGTTCAGGCGTGTGCACACACTGGGCCCCAGGCACTGGTACGTGCGCCGCGGGCACCCAGTCACCCCACCTCAGCGATGCCTATGACCCTGCACCCCAAACACCACCTGTTCATTTCACAGAAGCAGAAATATGTTCAGGGGAGGTTAGAGGTTTTCCCAAGGTCACCCTGATGGGCATCAAGCCACATCAAGGAGGATCCAGAGCAGGCGCCTGGCCTCCAGTGCCAGGAAACCCTGGGCCACAGCCCCTCAGAAGCCCAGCACTCACTCCCAGCAAGGCCCGGGCTCCCCGGCAGAAGGAAAGCCCTCTCCCTTCCATCCCTGTCAAGGTGGCTCTGAGATCCCTGCAGATGAGTACCTTCTCTTCCCCCTCTTCTCGAGGCACAGAAGGTGTCCCCCAGACTTTGAATTTGAGATTTGAGATCTCTGTTGCAGTTTGCTTGCTTCACTGGGTTACTTCTTAAGGAGCAAGTGCTAAAGTGCACTACACAGTGCAGCACCAGATTAGCTGGCTAGTTGATACAAAGCATCTTTCTTTTTTTTTTCTTGGTTTTGTTTTGTTTTTATTTAAGTTCAATTTGCCAACATACAGTATAACACCCAGTGCTCATCCCATCAAGTGCCCTCCTCAGTGCCTGTCACCCAGTTACCCCATCCCCCCGCCTACCTCCCCTTCCTCAACCCTTTGTGTGTTTCCCAGAGTTAGGAGTCACTCATGGTTTGTCTCCCTCTCTAGTTTTTCCCACTCAGTTCGCCTCCTTTCCCTTGTTGTCCCTTTCACTGTGTCTTATATTCCACATATAAGTGAAATAAGACAATCGGAGAAGGAAACATCTTTCGACCCACGAATATAGGGTTCCCCGCTATGCAAAAGCAGAGTGCTTCTGTGAGGCCTGCCCTAAGCCACAACGGGGTAAGGCCAAGAAGTAATTATGGCTAATTTATATAGAAACAGTTTTGAGCATTCCCAGGCCCCCAAAATCACCTCTTAGGCTTTTCCGATACCTTAGGGCAGGCATCCTGCCAGCAGATACACAAAATACACGGGGACAAAGCCCGGATGCTCGCAGACCCAGTTCAGAGCTCCCACGGCGTGGCGCAGAGGTGCTGGCTGGCCAGGGCCTGCACACAGACGAGGAGATTTTTGTACTTCCCGAGACTCGGGGTTGAGCACTCACTTAGGCACCGAGATGCCTCAACAGATTTGACAGCTTCCTCAAACACGTGACAGCACAATGTGGCCACAGGAGTGGCGGCTTCGGGATCCATGCAGCCGCCTTTCATCCGTGTTGGAGACAAGCTCTGTCCCAGGCTGGCTGTGGGGCTGCAGGGGTCGCGCCCTCCCCACCGAAGGATGAGCACCCAAGGACCCGAGGCTGGACTGGGCTTCGGGGAATCATGTTGTCTCCCGGGTTTGGGGTTTGCCTGTCACGAAGGCTGTTGGAGCTAGTCATCTGTTTGAAGACTACAATAGAAGTCAGGGGAAGCAATACGGCCTTGAGTGGAGGGGTACCTTCCAGAACTCAGGAGGGAGAACTTGGCGTTTGGGGGTGGAGGCCAGCCCGGCCCCTGCTGACCATCCACTGCTGGGTGACGGGAGCGTGGTCACCGGCTGCACCTGTGTACTGGATCTGTGCAAGCCTGCGGGGCGGGCCGCCTCTGATGCTTCTCTGTGGCAGCGGAGGAAGGGGCTGGCGGCGGGTTGGCGGCGAAGCAGTACTTGCCCGAGTCAGCCTGACGTCCATCGCCGCTTGGGGCCCGGCGACTGGGGCCCGAAGCCCCGGCCCTGAGCTTCCGCTCCCTCATCTGTAAACCAGAAGCACGCAGCCCTGCCCCGCCTCCCTGGGCTGGCGTTCATTCCTGCCGTCCAGCGGGACCAAGCGTTTGCGGTGTCCCTGCAGCCACACGGTTCAGAGCGGGACGAAGGAAGCCACTGCCGCCCTGTGTCCCTCCGCCCACCTCGGGAGGGCTGCCTCCTGCCCACCCAAGGGTTTGGCCCTGAGCAGTGCACCAGCCCTCCCGGGTCATCCAGGCTCTGCAGGTGCACCGGCCATGGCCCCCACCTTGTGTCCGCAGGGATGGGGCTCTTCTCCAGGCCACCTGCCACCCACGCAGAACATCCCTGAGCACGACGGAGAAATGCCAGGAGTGCCACCCGCAGCGCAGACATTCCAAAGGTGAGCTCTCCACGTTTGACCCACGGGCCTGCCGATGGTGGGACATGGGACTTCACGCAGAAGATTCACCTCCTTGAATTTCTGCATCCCCACCTGCACAGAGGAGAGCGGTTTGCACTGATAAACCGGATTTTTTTAATCCAAGTGCAATTAAAATACACACTGAGTAAACAAACGTGACTACCACCCAAAAGTACCGGGAGGGTCCAACCTCTCTCACCTAGCACAGCTCTTTGGGTGAGGTGCTCAGCAAGCACAAAGTGGGAGCCCCAGAGGGCGAGGCTCCCGAGCTGCACTCCACTGAGCGTGCACCCTGGCAAGCACCACACCATACCCTACCCCTGCCCTGTCAGGCCGGAGGCACCCCGGACTTCATGGTACATGCACCGCGGGCTTCGTGGTGCACACACACAAAGCTCCCATGGTGCCCCAGGCCTCACCCGCCGCAATGGGGTTTCTGTCTCCCTCAGGAGATCCCCAGCCACTGAGCAGGAAATGAGGACAAACCCCCAGCCATCTGATCAAACAGCCCCCAAATATTAGGAATGTGAAAACACAAGAAAGAGGCCCATTGAACTACTAAGGTTCTAGCAACTTCTGCTAAAGTTGCAAAGTCCAAGTGTGTGTCCACACCCCCCAAGTGTGTGTCCTCTCAATGGCCCCTTGTCCACCACCACCTCCCGACGCGCCTGCCCCAGGCCTCATGGCTTCTGGTTCTGGATTTGCACACAGAAGGGGAAGTGTCCCTGCCCCGTGTCAAGACAGCAAAGAAGGCCTAGGGCTTGTGGGGGAGGATGTGGGGTGCAGCTACCCTCTCTGCCCCTGGGGAAGGCTGCACGGTTCGAATGGGTCCCCAGAGGCCTCGCCACCTCCATGCTAGGCTGCCCCCCACCCGGGGTAGCCTGCGGCTCTGGGAGTGGAGGCTCATTGCCACAGTGGGGTGGAGACACCTGACAGACACAGCTCAGGGCTGGGGAGTACCCCGAGTTGGCAGCTGACTTGGTTCTCGGTTTCCTCGACTATAAAGAGACTGGTGGGTGAACTCCCCTGTTCTCCCAAGCGAGGACAGTGGTGTCAAGGGTAGAGGGCTGGAGGGCCCAGAGCCTAGGGGCCGCCCCTCTGCACACAGGAGTCAGAGGTCAGGAGTGCTCTAGCCACAGGCTCAGCGGGAAGAACACACAGGGTGTGGGGGACACAGGAGGACCCTCCGTGGCTGAGGTCAGCGCCCAGGCCAACCCTGCAGCCCAGCCTCATGAATCCGGGAGGAACGGCCTCTGCGCTTCTGCACCTCGGCACCATGTCCTGTGTTGTCTCTAAGAAAGTACTTGGATGGAAGTTGCCCAGAGGCTGGCAGCGCCCTGGCACAGGGGCCCCTTGGGGACACGCACCCTCCCTGCCCGAGTCCCCCCCACCCCCTTGGGGACCTGCACCCTCCCTGCCAGAGTCCCCACCCAGAGGCAGGGCCCAGGCAGGTGGGGGGAGGGTGCAAACCTGCTCCAAAATCACCTCCAGGCTCTTGGGGGGAAAAGTCAGCCTCCACCACTTCCTGGCTCCCGCTTCTATGCCCTCATTTTCCTGAGGACCCAGCAGTCCCCGTGTCACACATGCACCCCCATGTCATCCCACCCATGCATATTCTCACATGTACACACTCAAGCCTACACACATTGTCTCTCACCCATGCACACCCACATGTGCACACTCACACCGTCTCTCTCACAGACACTCATACACATGCACACTCTCACACTCACACATACACACTCACTCCTCACCATCCCCACACCCACTCTCTAGAAAGAATCAGAAGCTCACACACATGCTACTCGTCAGCCCCTGGCATGTGATACTCTGTAGCTGCCTGCCAGGTACTGCCAACACAGGACGGGGGCAGCCATGGAAGACACCCCAGGAGAACAGCAGCGTCCCGAGGATGAGGACCCACCATGTCAGGGCCTCTCCCCTGGCTCTTACCTCCAGGGGTTCCCGGGATCCCCAGCAGGGAAGTCAGCAGAGCAGAAACTCTGGACTGTGCAGGGGCGGCCAGGCGGTGCTCACTGGATTTGTCTCTTGTCGACTAAGTTTCCGAGGCAAGCCTAGCTTGCTGTGGGGGTTCACCGCATCGGCGTTTCCAAGGGCATCTGTGACCTAACAAGGTCCAGAGATCTGAGGAATGACCAGCTCGGGGACAAGGGACAGTGTACTAGAGATGGGGTCAGAACCACCAGGCCCAGGCCAGGGAGGGACCCTTCACTTCTGAGCACCTCTGGTCCCACTCACACAGGAGGTCTGTGGCTCCCTGGTGAAACCACCCTGAAGCTGGAAGGGCCACACCCCTAGGCATTGTTTAGACCTGCGGAGAAGCACCCCCCCGCTCAGAATGAAGGTAAGTGACCCCCCCAGAGGGGAGGCTGATCTGGAGAGAGGAGCTTGCACTTCAGAAAGCAGGGCATTTCACGCTGAGTGTGTCTGCCTTAGTACGTCCACTGGTCAAGACTTGGCCTTCCATCTCAGCAGCTGGCTGGGTGGTCTTCCAGCATGTCAGCGTCCTCCTGCACCAAGCCCCGAGGTCACTGCTTGCTGTGTGAACGAGTGCCATACGGGCTGGGCAAGTCCTGGGGAAGGGGCATGCTCTTTGCCTCCCAGGGGCTCTGTGTGACAGGGACAGATCAACAGGAAGGTCCCCACTCCAGGACACAAGCACATCCCCTCGGGGAGGGCAGCACCCTGGGCACACCAGCCTGCCACGGCTTGCTGAGCCAAACTGACAAGAGAAGGACTGGGATCATGTAGGGATGGAATGGGCCCTGGGACATCATCTGTGCTCCTGCTGCAGAAAGTGCTGGGAGCCCAGGGGACGCCAGGGCCCCCCCACCCAGGGCCAGGAAGCATAGGCCTTACAGGTCAGGGTGGCCTCCTCCCCACTGCTGGCCTGGGTGATGGAGACACAGATGCAGGGAGGCCAGCCACTGAGCGGACCCCTGTTGGGTGGCCTCGGGGCAGGCAGGGGCGCTGTGGCCTGTATTCACCTGCAGGTGGACTCTACTCATAAAGGGACAGCGGGGCCCTTCCTGCTGGGGAAGTGGGAAGTGGGAGACTCAGATCCCCCGAGTCCAGGGATGGAGCAAAGGCCATGGGGTTGGGAGAACAGTTCTGGAGGGTCACATCCCTCCAAAAATCAGGGGTCCCGGCTGCAGCCACAGTACTTCAGGTTGCCAAAGTGAGACCCAATTGGAGGGAGGAGAGATGGAGTAGAAGTCCTACGGGGAAGAGCAAGGGAAGGGAAGGGCTGGGAGGAAGTGTGAGCCTGCAGCCCTAACTCAGGTCTCAGGAGCACCCGCCCTGGGGAGAAGCGAGGCAGGCGACAGCTTCCTGGGGTGGGGGGCAGAGCTCCAGCCATGAGGCCTAGTGGGGACTGATGTGAGCAGAGGGAAACGAGGGGTCACAGCCCTGGGGAGGGGGCCGGGAGGGGGAGGGGGCCTCAGTCTGGTCTGCAGGATTTCCCAAACTGGCCGAGCCATAGCCTGAAGGCAGAGTGAGGAGGCCATCTAGTGGCGGGGGCCGGTTGGGAGGCGGGGGCAGGCCCAGGAGGCGCCTGGGGGGGTGGGGGCAGAAGACAGGCAGCCACCTGTCCGCAGCGGGGATGCTGGTGAGGGCTGGAGGGATGGCGGGGGAGGGGGAGGGGAGGAGAGGAGGGAGGGGCAAGGCGCCGGGTGGGTGGCGGGGGGGGGGGGGGGGGGGGGGGGGGGGGGGGGGAGGGATGGTGGCCGGTGACCCTCGGTGCCCACAGTGAGAAATGGGTCCCTGGCTGGTGCCGGAGGTCTGGCCAGGTCAGGCCGAGGCTGGGGTTTGGAACCTCTGACCTCCGTGGGGAGGGGCCCCCCCATCGTCTGGAGGGGAAAGGCAAAGAGAGGGAGCCATCTGGTGTCTGGAGGTGGAAGACAGCATGTCTGGTGTCTAGAAGTGGGGAGGGGGCGGATGATCGGAAGGGGAAGTGGGGGGCTTGCCGGTGCCCTTGCTTCTGAAGCAATACAGATACACTACAGTTGAGTTTTGTCCAGATTTCCCCCCAACCCACAGCAGGGAGCCTACGCTGGGAAATAGGGTGTCGATGGTTGTTTGACCATCCACCGTCACTTCATTCCTGAGGACAGGCCAGTCCTAGGGCAGGCGGCCCCTGGCGGCATCTGGGGTATCCTGGGCTGGCAGTGAGATGGAGGGGCATCTTGGGGGCAGGAGGCCAGCAGGCCTGGGACCCCCTGGTCGCCCTGAGGAGTGCAGTGTCAAGGCATGAGCCCTTCCTGCTCCTGGCCCAGAGGCAGCCTGCTCCCTGTGGCTCAGGCTCAGGCTTGGGCTGGGGGTCTCCAGGGTCATGCAAGGCACAACGGTGAGTGTGGGGCCTGGATACCCACACCTTTGGGAATCATGTGTCCTAGGCACACACCACCGAGCTGGCCCTGGGCTCCACATGGGGTCGCAGGCCCTGGGCACGAGGTCATGACCCAGTGCTGGGGCTCTTTCACCTCTGTCTGGTTGGTGAGGGAGAGGACAGAGGGAAGAGAAGGGGGAGAGGAGGGGACCCGGCAAGGGTGTGGGGGAAGGAGCCCAGAAGGGTGGAGAGCCCCCAGTCCCCAGGGCTGGGCAGCTTCACAAGGCCGCACCACCCAGTGGCAGCCCAAGACCTGAGTGTCCTCTCTGAATCTGTCTACTGGGAGCACAGACGCACAGACACACACAGCCTGGGCAAGAAGTCTGGCCCTTTATCATCTGCATGGAGACCCTCCTTCATCCGTAGGCCTTGATAAAACTGGGTGCTGCCTCCCCACCTTGCCCAGGGGTGGGCGTTCCCCAGAGAATGTTGATGATGGGGGTTGGGGGCCAAGCCTGGGGGGACCACTGGGGACCTGACTGGCAGAGCCCCCATATCCACTCAGCCGTTTCAAGGCCCAGTTGGATGGCTGTCAAGGTGCTCCCCTGCCCACCCCCCTAACCAGATCCATCTGCACTGAGGTTGGCCTGGGCTGCTCCGGACATCCCATTGTTTTGAGGGACCAGCCTTCTTCTTAGACCTGGCCTCTCCCACCTCCCTGGCTGGGCTGGGGTCCAGGGACACTTCTAACTTCACAGAGTAACACTCCAGGACCAACACCCCCATTCTCCAGGAAGAGCCCTCCCTCCCTTGCTCTTTTTCTAGAGCAATTCCTATATATGAGTGAGATGGGGGTGGGGAATGAGAAGAGGCTGTGTTCTGCAAAATGGGGGGTTTCAGGTTTTATTTTTCTGGTTTAAATAGCACTTCTGGTTTTTTTTTTTTTTTTTTCCTGAAAGAAGCACAGGGACTGGGGACTCCAGTATTACGGGCTCTGAGGACTGTGCCTTCCTTGACCAAAAAATGTGCCCCCAGGCCCCTTCCCCATAGTGAGCTTCGGGCCCCCAGGACCCTGAGGGCTGGCTCACAGAGCCCCATGGAAAGCCCGCGGCCGATGTGGAAGGAGCCTGAATTCCACATCAAGCTCATCCCTGGCCTGCACTTTGCTCGATCGATTGATCAGTGGGGGTGGTGTGTGCACAGCCTTGCCCACTCGCCACTGCCCCCAGGCACAATGGGCCTCCGCCCAGCACGAAGGCCCTAGCACCGGCTCCCTCCTCTGAGCTGGGGTGCAGCACCCAGATGCACTTGGCCCAGCCTTCTGGACAGTCCCTCAGGCCACTCTGTACCAGCCCCGGAGCCTGCCTGCATCCCATTTCCAGGGGGTTAAAAATAACGACTTAGCTGAAACACAATAAAGGAGCGGCATTTTCATATTTGTCTAAGGCACCTAAAGCACTTCAAATAGCCGTGCTGGAAGTTGTGGTCAGTGAGAATGACCACCGTCCAAGGATGTTGAATATTCAGGATGAGGCGCAGACCCTCTGTCTTTAAAATGCAGGGAGACTTGGCCTGCATGATAAAGTCTCCAAAAAAAAAAAAAAATTTAAACAGGACCCGGGCAGCTTTGCCCCTCAAACATTTGAGAGAATATTTGTTTGATGACTGAAGCTTGGAGGGGGGGTCTAGACTGTCCTTTAAAACTTAAGTTGGTTTTAACTGAAGCACCTACCATTCTGGAGAAAGAGAAGGGGGAACACCGCGCTGTGCACAAAGCAGGAGGTAACTAGTGTTATCCTAAGGAGCGTGCCTCCTCCCTCCCGCCCACCTTTGTCTCAGGAAAGATTTTTTTTTTTTTTAACTCAAAGGCTTCAGGTGAAAATAAAGCAACTGCAGCCACAGAAAAAAAAAATTTAGTCTTTTTTAGGGTTAAACATCAGAAGACAAGCTTGCGCTGCTTTGGCCAATCAGATACGCCCCTGCCAGCTATAATATAGCACCGAGGGCAGCCTGTCTCGCAAGCTCTCCAGGCTTGCTACCATTTAAAATCAGACTCTTTTTGTCTTTTGATTGCTGTTTCCAGCCCTAACTCCGATGTGTTCCGTTATCAGCGGCCAGCAGCCTGCCACTCCAGCCCCCGTCTGGGTGGGGATCGGTGGCCACTCTCCCGCAGCAGCGGCGGGCGAGGTTATATAGGAAGAGAAAGAGCCAGGCAGAGAGCGAGGGAGCCAGCAGCAAGCCGAGCGAGGAAGGGAGAGCGCAAGCCCGAGCGCACAGGCACACATACTCGCACTCGCGCACACAGACCCGCGCGGGGACGGCGTGGAAGGCAAGGCACTGGGCTCCGCGGACGAGATGCTGCTGCTGGCGAGATGTATGCTGGCGGTGCTCGTCTGCGCACTGCTGATGTGCTCAGGGCTGGCGTGCGGACCCGGCAGGGGATTTGGGAAGAGGCGGCACCCCAAAAAGCTGACCCCTTTAGCCTACAAGCAGTTTATCCCCAACGTGGCGGAGAAGACCCTAGGGGCCAGTGGAAGATACGAAGGGAAGATCTCGAGAAACTCGGAGCGATTTAAGGAACTCACCCCCAATTACAACCCCGACATCATATTTAAGGATGAAGAAAACACGGGAGCAGACCGGCTGATGACTCAGGTAGAAACCCAGCGCCGCGGCGTGGAATGTACTGCTTTCACGGGGGTTGTGTGTAACCAGCCGCTCCAGACCCAGTCTGTTTGCTCTTCAGGCAGATAGCAAGGCGACTTCACCCTCTCCCTCCCCACCCACCTGCCTGCCCGACATCCCTTCCTCTTCTCAGAAGGGAATGGAGGCCAGGGGTCCAGCCCGAGAAGTTTAGGGTGGGGGTGGGGGTCAGGATGGCAGACGTGGTCCACCGATGGCCCTTGTTTGCTCTGTCCTGCCAGGATGGCCTTCCCATCCTGCCTGGGCTCTGCCTTGTAACTTGGGGAGACCTTCACTCTGGGGGTATCCGCCCCTCCGGAGTTGGGAATGGACATGGTGGGAGAGGGGCAGAAATCCCCTCCATACGCATAAAGTAGCTTCCAGGTCACTGTACAAATGCAGCCTAGAGCATTAGCCTTAGGGGAGCGGACACGTTTCTCCCTGTCCACTGTGCTTTTCTCTACCACGGCGACCCCCACCCCTCTGCCCCCCCCAAAGACGCTCAATGGGGAGAGCCCCGAGGCCGCGCTGACAAAAGGCTGGGGCTCCCGAGGCGCCACCTGGCCCCCGAGTGTACAGCACAGCTCCGCTGCCATTCGACCCCGGGCAGTGGTGCCCATCAGAGTGTGAATGTATTGATATTTCTTTAAGGATGCGCTTCCATTCTCCCGAGCCCGAGCCCGCGGTCCTTGAGGGGAGGGACTTAGAACTTCCTGGCATTGCATCACTACGGTCAACCTGCTGGCACGGGACCCGGAGCCGCGGCGAGCTGTTAGCGGGAGGGGGCTAGGACGATGCAGAACCAAAGCCAAACACGTAGCCCCCTCCCTCCCCACCTCTGCCTGAGACTTCGGGCTCCCAACCCCTCCGCCAGCCCTAGACTTTCTCAAACTCCATGCCCGTATAACTGAAGCTAGAAATGGATTTCCTGGCAAATATAGGTCAACATCCTTTTTATTGCCCTATTAAAATATCCAAGTCCTACCTTTCGGGCTAGGAGCGCACCACAGCTGGCGGAGCCGCGGCGGTGGGGCGCGGGGACCGAGGAGGGCGCGCGGGGAGGGGAGCCCCCTCCGGGCCGCTCGCTCCCCAGCGCGGTCCCAGCCGCGAGGCCGCAGGGAGGAGGGAGGGGAGCTGCCGGGAGGGGCCCGAGGGAGCCGGGGACGGGGTCTCCATGCCCCGCTCGCGCATCTGCTCGCGACCACCTTAAATCTGGACCGCGAGTGTGGACGCGCGCGCCTGTGCCGGAGAGCGGCGAGAGCCACAATGAACCGGGCACAGGCCGCGGGGCGCCGGGGGCGCGGCCGGCCGCGGGGAGCCCTCTGACCTGGGTCACCTGGCTCCCCCGCGGGAGGGAGGTGGCCTTCCCGGAGTCCCTCGGAACCGGGAAGGCGGGAGGCGAGGCCGGGCCGGCGGTGGGGCGCGGAGGGGTACGGGGAGGGCGGCGGAGGTCCCGCAGCCCGCGAGGTGGGCGTGCGCCCCTTGCCGCCGCGCGGGGCCCACGCGGGAGAGGGATCCCCCGGGGCCCCGCCGCAGGTCACAGGTCGCAGGTGCGCGAGCGCGCGGAGCCGCGCCCCCCGGCGGCCGCACCTGACGCCCCTTCCTCCCGGGTTAGCGGTCCCCAAGGCCGGGGCTAGGGCGCGGGGCGCGGGGCGCGGGGCGGGGGCCGGGGTGGCGGCGAGGCTCCGACGGGCCGGACGGTCGGGAGCTCCGCCGCGCTCCCGGGGGCCCTGGGGCCTGGCGCCCCCGCCGAGCCCCGGCCGGCCCCTGTTCCGGTCGCCCGCCGGGCACCCACGGCCGAGCGGCCCCGCGCCGGCCACTGTCGCCGCCGCGCGCGCTGGCAGCATTTGAACTTCTGACCTTCTGTCAACTTCCCTCAGACGAACGAAACGAAAACAAATACTTTTCTTTCCTTAGGCAGTGGCCATTCCCGTTCCCGGCACAAAAGGACGGGGGAGGGGCAGCCAACGTGGGGGTGGGGTGGGGAGAGCCTGGCTAGGACGGTGTCACGCACCCCACAGATGTCCCCCGAAAAGGCGGCTGGCTGGTGGGGTGGTGCCGGAAGGCGCCCTTCCTCCTTCCCTGGTTCCAAGAGTCGGGGAGGACCGGGCGGCGAGGGGCAGGGGCAGGGGCAGGGGCAGGGCCGGGGGCAGGGGTGCAGCGGGGCCGCCTCCTGGCCCCCGGGGACTAGCTCTGCTCGGGACCCTTGGCCCGCTGGCCGCGCACTCAAAGCCACCACGGACATCCTGTCCCAGGTGCGCGTGTCTCTGCGCCCCGGGCCAGCCGTCCCTCCGCGTCCCCGTCTCTGCACTGTGGCCGCCGCCCGAGTCCCTCAACCATGGCAAGACCGTCCCCGGTGGAACTTTCGGAGCAGTTCTGGAACGCATGAGCTCCTGGTTAATATTAACTCGGAGAGGGGGAAGCGCAGACAGACACGCTCGGCCCGCAGGCGCGGGTGCCAGGCGCGGGCGCGGCGGCCGGGGGCTCGGGGGGCAGGAGGCGGCCGCCGGGGCAGGGCCTGGGGCCGCAGCGGGGACAGCCCGGGACGCCACGCCGGGTAGATCCCCGTGTGCGTGGCGGCCCGGGCCCGCGCTCAGGTGTGGGTTCCAGGAGGGCGCTCCTGTTGGGATAGGACGGGTCTGTTTCCTCGGAGGGGGTGGAGGGGCGGAGACAGGTGTGTGTGTGGGGGGGTGTCTCTTTTGAAGTCGGGACACCCCTCCCCCGCGCCGGGACGGCCAGGCGCCCTGTGGCGGTGACAGTCCCGCCCGGGCGGGTGGGCTCGGGGCGGCTGCGCGGCCCGGGGGTGGCGGGGCTCGGCGCGAGGACGCACTCGGCCTCCGCCGACACAAAGCCGGCCCCGCGGCCCCGCTGGGCTTTCCGGTGGCTGCACAGAGCCCGGCTTGATTCGCAGCACACGACCCAGTGAATGGCTAACCGGCCTGGGCGTCCCAGCTTCGCCTGCGCCTCTCCGGCCGGCGGGGGCACCACGTCCCGCAGGCGAGGGCCGAGGCCGCGCCAGGCGGGGGGCGCGGGGGGCGCGGGGGGCGCGGGGGGGCGGGGGCGCGCGGGAAGCAGGGCGCAGCTCGGGCCTGGCGCGGCCTGGGGCTCCTCGCCGGGGGTCCTCCACCCCATGCCCCAGGGGCGCAGCTCAGGGCGCCTGCGGCGGGCACGCGGCCTCCCCGCGCTCCCTGCCCTCACCCGCCGTCCCGCGGGGAGCCGTGGGGGCCCCCTCTGAGCCCCGAGAGGAGCGAGCCCGGCGGCGCGGGGCTCGGGATGCGGGAGGTGTGCGTGTGCGTGTCGGTGGTGCGCGCCTGCGCAGCCGGCCTCCCCGCCCGGCTCCGAACTGACCCCGGTTTACTGATTGATTTTCATGTAAAACGCGTTCAATCCTCAAGATGACCTCACTCAAACTCTGCCCCTCCGACTTTTTTTTTTTTTTTTTTTTTTTTTTAAGAAAACTGCTGGCAGGCCCAGAAACCTGCCAGCGCTGACCTGTTACCAGGGCCGCCCCCCCCCCCCATTTGTTGGATGTTTAACTCGACTACCGTACTGCTGGTTTTATTGCTGTCCGACACGCAGGACGTTTCCTGTTGCGCAATCTCCACATCCCCGTAGAGCGCGGACAGCGGGACCGCGGCAGCTCCCCTCGCTCAGCAGGAAAGCAGTCCCCACGCTGTTATTAGGATCCCCGACCGGGTCTTCCTTCCTTCCCGCCTACCAGGTTCCAAAGCCGAGCATGCGCTGCGGGAAGGAGACCAGCCCTACCCTCTGCGGGAGGTCAACTTGAAATTGCCCCGCGTCCCCCAGGTCTGCGTCTCTTGGGGATGCCCCTGGGGGATCCTGCCACCACTCCCCCTCCTGTGAATCCCGCGTCCCCGTCCCTGTAAGCGCCCGGGCCCTGAGCGGGTACCCACGCGGGCGCACACGCTTGCCATGGCTCTGTTTTTTCTAGCATCCTTATCTGAATGTGACCCGAGACTCAGGCGGGGACTCCCCTGACCCCGAGTTTCACTTCGCCCCGGTTCGTGTCCTGTGCACTCAGTGTTTCTGCACATCCACGGCCAGAGCAGCTTCCTCGGGGAGGGAGGGGCACTCCCCAAGGGCTCCGAGGCCTCGGGCCTTTCGGGCTCCCCCTCCCCCACCCCTCCTGCCCCGCCCCCTCCCTCCACCTCTTAAGTTTGCTCTTCAAACTAGCCGGACGCCATTCTGCTCGGGGCCAAGAAAACAAGGGGTGGGGAGGGAACAGGTTAAGGAAAACAAGAGACACAATCAGACCACAGAAAAGCCGGAGAAAAGAGGTCTATGGGGAAAAGGAATGTGGCTGTCCAGATAAAGAATGTTTGTCGTTAGGCCTGGCCCGCATTGAAAATTATTACTCACCTGCTTGCCTTTCACTTCGGGCCCCTCCCGCCCCGCCGGCGGGGCTATCGGCTTCCCACCCCCCTCTCTCCCTTTGGCGGCACCCACGCCTCAGATAGGCACAGGGTAGGAGGGAGGGTCCAGAGATAACCCAAGGCTTTCGCTCTTTAAGAAGCATACCGCGCACGTTCTTTATTTCTGCCAAGTTGCGCCCTGGGCCTGGCTCTGGCCTCCCGGGGAGGGAGTTAGGCCGGGCACGAAGGTGGAGCCTCGCACAGGTGTGCAGAAACGGGGCCACCGGAAGGGATCGGGAGTGGAGGGCAGCGTGGGGGAGGGGGCCTGGCAGGCCCTGCCGTGACCGTGGGAGACACACTTTCCTTGTCTCAAGAAGAGTCCCCTCCTTCTCAGGCCGTGGTGGGGGCTCTGCCAGTCAGACCTCACAGACAGGCCCTCAGTTTACCTGCAAGAGGACTGGCTCCTCCAGCGGATGCCCCCCCCTCCTCCCACCTCAGTGCTCCCCGGAGCCTGCCGGCCCCACCCAGGCCTCCTCCCGACTCCCCACAGAGTCCTAACCCTCAGGGACCCAGCAGGGCAGCCTGCAGGGCAGGGATGGGGGTGCAGACCCGGTACTAATGCCCGTGGGGCCCCTTCTCTCCGCAGAGGTGCAAGGACAAGCTGAACGCCTTGGCCATCTCGGTGATGAACCAGTGGCCCGGCGTGAAGCTGCGGGTGACGGAGGGCTGGGACGAGGACGGTCACCACTCAGAGGAGTCGCTGCACTATGAGGGCCGCGCGGTGGACATCACCACGTCAGACCGCGACCGAAGCAAGTACGGCATGTTGGCCCGCCTGGCCGTGGAGGCCGGCTTCGACTGGGTGTACTACGAGTCCAAGGCGCACATCCACTGTTCTGTGAAAGCAGGTGAGGCGGCGGGCCTGCCCTACTCCACAGCCCCCACCCTGTGCCCACGAAGCACCCCCCCCGGCCCACCAGCAGCCCCCGATCTGCCCGCGACGTGTCACTGTCGGGCCCCACGGCGGATGCGAGGGGAAAGGATGAACGTGCTGGTGGAGGGGCAGGGGGAGGGAGGGGCTTGGCTGGTAAGTCAGTCCCTGGTGTGCCAACAGAGCCTGTTGGTGGGTCCCGCCAGCCAAAAGTGGCTCCTACCCTTGAGACCACCGAGGCCCCGAGGTTCTCCAAGCCCAGATGCAGAGGGCATCTGGCTTCCTGAGCCTTCCCCCACCCTGTTTCCGGAGCCCCCACTGCAGGTGGCGGAGACAGGGAAGATGGGGGAGGGGGCTTTCCTGATGAGAGATTGCAGCCCTGCACGGCTGGGCTAGCCGGGTCTGGCCTAGATTCCTGTCTCGTTGAAGGCTGAAGAGCCAACCAGCCCCCACTCGACCCCCGCATTGGAGGCTCTGCCCGGGGTGTAGGCCCCTCGTCCTCTCCCCCACCATCCCCAGTGGGCGTCTGCGGACACTAAACTAACTTAACTCACTGGCTGAGCCTCTGGAGAGAGGCCTGGTGGGAGGTCATAAACCCAGTGGTCACCGCTTCCAACATCCTGAGGCCGCAAGCCCAGAAGCATCCGTGCTTATTAGGAGCCAGCTGGGCTGCCCTGAGCCCGGGCCCAGAGTCTGCAGCTGCAGCAGCGCGGCCTCTGGCGAGCGGGTGGCTTCCCTGGGCCTACAACGCCACTCGCTGTCGCTGGCGAGGAACAGCCATGCCAGGGAGGCCCTGCGCCCATGCAGATATCCCAGCCTGGAGGCTGGTTGTGTGGATCTCTCCATCTCTCAGCAGAAGTCGGTGCCTTTAGCAGCACAGGTCACAGTGAATTTCGGAGGCGCTGTCTTCCCAGCAACCCCCCACCCGGTTTTGCCTATTTGTCTCCCAAACTGTATTTTCATGGCTTGTGTTAGTAGGAAAACACTTCCAAGGTGTCAAGACACACTCGGTAGGGAAGGAAAATAGTGGCCTCTTACCACAACAGGGAGAGAAGGTGTGGGAGGGGCGACCGGAGAGGGGGGGCTGGCAGGCGGCGCCCCCACCGGGCGGGGCTCGGCGACGGCGGGAGGCCCGGGACGCGTTCGTCCCGGGGCCTCGTGGGTGCGCGGGCTGGCGGCGCGCCGGCCCCCTGTGGGGCCAGGCCTGTCCGCGGGGTCCCCCTGGCGGGGGTCCCTAGAGGTCTCCTCGCAAGTGAGCAGCGGTAATCCCGCCGCAGGCTTGGGCGCGGGGAGGGCAGGCCCCCGGGGCGCCGGGAGCCGCTCATTGGCATTCGGCGCACACCGGCCGGGGCGCGGTGCGCGGCGTGTCAAGCAGGGTCGTGCGACAGGACGACTAGGGCTCGCCTGCGCCCCGGGCCGCATTCCGGGGGGCGACGGCGGGCCTCCAACGGCCAAGCCCGCACTTCATGCCGCAGAAACCGATGAGAAGATTAAAAACCCTCTGTAATTCCAGCAGGAAGATTCTTTCTCGCGATCTCTATTTGCGAAAAGCATGATCCCGGAGATTGGAATGCAAAGAAGACCGGGCTGTCCCCGCCCCTCCTCCGCGGCCCCCTGCTCGCCACCCCGGCTCCGATCATTGTCCTCGGGACAGTGAGCCTCAGAGAGCGACAGAGGGCTCGGGAAAGCGGGTAGTCAAGGGGCCTTGAGAACGCAGCAGCTTCCAGCGCCTGGAGCAGGCCCCGCCATTTAAAATTCAAATACACATCTTGAGTGCTTGGAAGAGGCCTGGCTGTGCAAATAGTGCTTGTGAGGCCCGGGCTTCTGGAGAGCCCGCGTGTGAATCGCGGGGGGGGGGGGGGGGGGGGGGGGGGCTGGGCAGGGGGGTGCACCTGAGCAAATAGGGAGGGGGCGGCCGAGAAGGGGGAGGGAGGATGGAAGTGCCCCTCTTCCAAGAGTGTCTCCCATTTATTGCGGAGATCACAATGACAATGCTGGGCCCTTTATTGGATTTTAATTAGAAAATCCACACAAGCCTCGGATTTTCACACCTCGGCCGGTTCCCTGGAATGTTTGTCCAGTTGCTACAACTACTATAGCTCCTTTGCACTCCCGCCCCCCACTCCCCTGCAGCCATCCGGCACCGCCAACCCCCGGCTGCGCTGGGCTCCCGGGGACAGGCAGGCGAGGGGTCCTGGGCGCGCAGGCCGGGTGAGAGGCGCACGAGGGGGCGGCGCGCCCCAAGCCGGGGGCGGGAAGGAAGGAGGTGCACCCCGGCGCCCCGGGGAGCTCAAGGAGGCTTCCTGAGGAATCTAAGTGCAGAGCAAATACCCTGCGAATTCAGGGCGAGGTTGGGTGTGTGCTGAGCCGGGGGGGATGGGGCCGGAGGAGGGCGGAGGGGAAGGTGCGGAACCGGCCCCCGCGGGACACCCAGCCAGCCCTTGTCACTGCCAGCCCAAACCCAGGAGAGCGGTTAAGGGCTGTATCTGCATCCGAATTTTGTCACTGAGCCGGTGGGGCTGGGTGGAGAGAGGTCTGCGCCCCAACGGCCTGGACTCTCCCCCCGACCTGCGCGGGTCCCGGGTCTGGGGCGCGGGAAGGCAGGCGCGCGCCCCCCTGCCCACTCGTGCGTCCGCGCAGGCGCTCACCACCCTGTGCCCTCTTCTCTCCTCTCCCCTCCCCCCGCAGAGAATTCCGTGGCGGCCAAGTCCGGCGGCTGCTTCCCAGGCTCGGCCACGGTGCATCTGGAGCAGGGCGGCACCAAGCTCGTCAAGGATCTGCGTCCTGGGGACCGCGTGCTGGCGGCCGACGACCAGGGCCGGCTGCTCTACAGCGACTTCCTCACCTTCCTGGACCGCGACGACGGTGCCAAGAAGGTCTTCTACGTGATCGAGACGCGGGAGCCGCGCGAGCGCCTGCTGCTCACCGCCGCGCACCTGCTCTTCGTCGCGCCGCTCAACGACTCTGCGGCCGGGGAGCCGGAGGCGCCGTCGGGAGCCGGGCCGCCGCCGGGGGGCGCGCCGGGGCGCCGGGCGCTCTTCGCCAGCCGCGTGCGCCCGGGCCAGCGCGTGTACGTGGTGGCCGAGCGCGGCGGGGATCGCCGGCTCCTGCCCGCCGCGGTGCACAGCGTGACGCTGCGCGAGGAGGCCACGGGCGCCTACGCGCCGCTCACGGCGCAGGGCACCATCCTCATCAACCGGGTGCTGGCGTCGTGCTACGCGGTCATCGAGGAGCACGGCTGGGCGCACCGCGCCTTCGCGCCCTTCCGCCTGGCGCACGCGCTCCTGGCCGCGCTGGCGCCCGCGCGCACGGACCGCGGCGGGGAGGGCGACGGCGGGGGCGGCGGCCACCTGCCCCCGCCCGCGCCAGGTGCGCTGGAGGCGCCAGGTGCGGCCGACGCGCCCGGGGCCGCGGGCATCCACTGGTACTCGCAGCTGCTCTACCAAATAGGCACCTGGCTGTTGGACAGCGAGGCCCTGCACCCGCTGGGCATGGCCGTCAAGTCCAGCTGAAGGCCGGGGAGCCGGGGAGGGCGCGGGGAGGGCGCGGGGAGGGCGCGGGCGGGGGGAGCCGGAGCAAGGAACAGCAAAAGACGCACGGAAAAGCGCACGGAATGAGACTTTAATTATAATAATAATTAATAATAATAATAAAGTAGGACAGTCCAAAGTAGACTATAAGGAAACAGAGATCCCGGGAAGTTTTGTCGTTGTGTTTAGTTTATATATATTTTTTTGAATTTTTTGGTTGTTGTTTTATTTTGGTTTTTTTTTTTTTTCAACCTCTCCTGGCTATTTATTTGTTTGGTATGAATAGATGTTTTAAATAATATGAACCGGACCTTCAAGAGCCTTAACTAGTTTGTTTCTTGGATAATTTATTATTATCATGTGAACTGTACTCACAGGGGGGAGAGATTATTTTGTGAGGCCAAGCGACCTGCTCAGAGTCTATTTTTCTACATGTCCCTCGCCCTGACTTTCAGAAAGCAAAACTCTGCGCTCTGCATTCTTCGTTTGCCACGCGCCTGCTTTTCAGCAAGTGTGAACTAAAACGTGCTTCGTGGGGGTCCGCAAATTATATTTTTATACACAGAATTGTAAATTAGATTTTTTGAGAGATCAATACTTAACTGAATTACATTTCATTTTTGAAATAGTGTAAAATATGAAAATATATTATTTTAATTTAACTAGTTTCCAGTGTAACAGCCACCTCCCGTATGTCTTCATGGGTTAATATTTGCTCTGTGATCACCATTTTGGCCACATTCTTAGAAGTCAAGACTGTTACACACACACACACACACACACACACACACACACTTTTTTTTGGACAAACTGGAAGAACTCTGTTATTTTTAACTTCAAAGAATTTATTAGAAAATAATATTTTTTAAAAGCGCACATAGTGATGAGCCCACAAGGATGGAGCGTGTAGTTTGTACAGAGAAAAACAAAGGATGTTTTTGCATTAATAAATTGAGAAATAACTGCTGTAAATTTACTAAAATGTATTTTTGAATATTTTGTAATAGTTTTATAGAAATAAAATGTGCCACGCACAGACTGGTTAGTATATAATAACTAAGAATTCCTGTCGCAGCCCCTTTTTCTCTTCTGTTTTGGCTTCTTTGTTTGGGAAACCCAGTGCCGACAGGAGGGCCCAGCATTATATTTAGATGTGTTGCTTATACTGTGAATTCAGATCAGCTTAAGTAGGAAGCCAAAGTAGGTAACCAAACCAACTTGTTTATTTTCATCACTGGAGAAACCTCAGCTCTGTTTGTATTTGTTGTGTGAGAGACTTTGTGCACTCCAAAGACTGGGGGGTGCCGTGTGCGGGCACCGCCCCGCTCCCACCCCCCAGCCCTCACCCAGCGCAGCCTGGCGCAGGCCCGGAGGAGGAGAGGCCTCCAGGCAGCCACCCACGACTCTCTCCCCATGCTTCGTGTAGCCGTCGACAGACCCCGTCCCCTCCACTTGGTTGTCCCACATTGGAGTATCTGGTCCTCTGGCGGTGAAGGGAGGAGGGCCCTCGCTGCTTTGTGAAGTCCTGGGGTACCCTTTCCAGATGGGTCCCCAAGGAGAGGGCTAAGTGTTGATCTCTGACACCCGCCCCCCAGGACCCTCGTGGCAAACTCCCCGAGGAGTGCACATTTTCCACCTGCTCTCGGGGTGGCCCCAACCTCCCCACTTCCCCAGTCACAGTGGCTAGTCTCAGGGCTGCTGGGGTCCTCGGGTCATGTTGGTGTTGTCAAGTCCAAGCTGTCTGTCTGGAGTGGTTGTTAGGTGTAGACTTCTGTCCCTAGGGCATGGTCCTCCTTTAGTGGGCACCCTGTGACTGGCGCCCTATGTCAGCTGGGTCTGGGGGAAGAGGTCCTCCATGCTCGAGGGTGTGTTCTAGACTCAGCCGAGAGGGGCTCAGCCGTTGGCTGTCACTCACAGTGCTTTGGCTTATCAAAGGCTGCTGTCCCGACTTGTGCTTCGGGCCAAGTGTCTAAGCTGGCTGGGTTTTGGAAGGACAGGCTGTGCGAGCATAGGGCCTCTTAGCAACTTCAGCTTGTCTGGAGGCTGGTTTGGGTTTGAGGGGTAGACCTGAGCCTGACAGCTTCGGGCAGGTCCCAGGACTGCCCGGGCAGGGTCTGGAGGTGCTGCCCCTCAGGCTAGGCCTGCGGTGGCATCTGCAGCCAGAAGCACTGGTCCCTGAGGAGCTGCCGTGCTGAGGGCCTGGCAGGGTGTACCTCTTCCAGGAGGCCGGGGGCCTGCACGGCTGGTGCTAGGGACAGCCGCGTAGCCTGGAGCTTGCCCTCTGCATGCTTCCAGGCCCTCTGGGCAGGAGTACTCCTTGGTTTTTTTCTTTTCTCTGTAAAAGAATTTTCTTTGGTCTTTCAGGTAGTCAGCAGGTGCAAGGTTTACAATCCCTGGTGGAATTTGGTGGTTTCTGTTCTGTTCCATCTTGAGTGTAAGCCAGCAAAAGTAAACGGGAAGCACTGGCACGCCAATGGCTCTGGCCACGTTGATTCACAGATGAATCAGCCCTCAGCCTGACTAGCCAAAGAGAGAACCTGAGCGCTGGCCAGGCCCCTAGGTGCCCCCCCACCCCGCACTGGCCACCTCCAGTGCGGCCCCAGCCAAGCGTGGTGGCAGCACCCTCCCCCTGCCCCCGCTGTCCCCATCCTAGGCTACAGCCCCCCGCCCGCCCTCACGTTCAGAATCCTCTCTCATGGCCAACAAAGGGGAGCCCTCAGCACAGGGTACCAGGGTGGTGCAGCGCGGAGCCACCTGGTGAGGCGTCCGCTCCCTCTGCAGGGTTGACGGTGTGAAGAGTTTGTGCGAAGTGTCCGCGCCGCCTTGCTGCCAGCCTCCCTTGTGACTAAATGCCTATCTATTCCTGTCAAAAGCGTGTATCACAATGTACTTGAAACTCTTACCTTTGTGCTCTATTGTTTGAATAATTAAAGAAGTTACAGACTTGTGGCTGTGTCTGTTCTGTGGTGGAGCTCTCTGGTCTCACCCGGGTGGGCACCTGAGGTTCTCATTTTCTTCTGCAACGTCGTGCAGAAATGTGAGAGACCAAGTCTTGTGGGGTGCCAGCCCTGTGGGCCTTGGTGGCTGCGGGCACCCGGGCTGTGGGACAGCCCCTGGCAGGATGAGGCCGCAGTGCTGGGCGCCAAGGCAGTGCCATCCTGTCCTGGGGGATCCCCTTCACTGGCAGCCTCGCACCCACGTGGCAAACATTGGCCGGACCTGCAAAGAATGCCAGTTGGTTGCAAGATTTGGCAAGAAAGTGGCAAAGCCCCTGCGGTGAGCCGGCTGCAGAGCTGGTGCGTGGCTGGCTCTCCCAGAGTCCCGAGCTCTCCATTGACCCGTCCTTCCTTCTGAAAGGACACTTTGCTCAAAGGAGTTGAGAGGCCCTGGGACGTGGACTTCCTTATGGCTTCTTAGAAACAAATGGCCAAACACGGACTGAGCCCTGGCTTCCCCCAGGCACCCTGCTGGCTGTACAACCTCGGACAGGGCTTGGCAAATAAAGGCCCCCAAGAATAATGCAGCCCTTGACCTAGTTTTGTATAGCCCAAGAGCTGAGACTGGATTTTATATCTTTTTTACTTTAATGGTCAAAACCAAAAAAACCCTAAAGAATAATATTTCATGCCAGGTAAAAATTATACGAAGTTCAGATTTCTGTGTCCATCGGTAAAGTTCTCTCGGACACCTCCTGCTAATTCTTGCTAATTCCTGCTGCCTGGGGAGCCTGGGGCCGCAGGAGCTGCATCAGAGACCACATGGCCCACAGAGCCCGAGATATTTATCGCTGTCTTTCCACAAAATGCTCCCCGTGGTCTAGGATGGGAAACAAGTTGTGAGGAAACGGAGTGGTGCTATGGGGATGAACACAGCGGTGTGTCCTCCATCAAGCACATTGTCGATAGGATCCAAGGGATCCCCCCCACTCAGTTTGGCTCCTTCCTCAGAGCCATTGGGAGGGTGACAAATCGAGGCAGGCCCGCCAGGAGCCCCTAGGACCTGGCGGAGTACTGGGCCAGCCAGAGTGCTAGTTGGGTGTGGCTATGCTGGAAACCAGCTCCCTGCAGCCCGGGAAGGGGCTGGGGCGGAAGGCAGGGTAAGATGTGCCACAGTGGTCCCCCAGCTACATGGGAAGAGCCCCACTGGACGAAAATAGTACATCCGGGTTTGGAGACAATCTCCTTTCCTTCTTTGGGCTGAGCTTGACTTTCTCCAGTGAAGAAGAAAATAGTAGGAATTCATACTTTGCTACATGGGAGGCTCTGGGCCTGCTCCATGAGGCGTGGAAACAGAGGATCACCTTTCATTGCGTATCTGTGGTTTTCGAGATGGGGGCAGCTGTGTTCTGGGGGCAGGGGAGGGGTTAGCTGCCTTCAGTGAGGGGCCATATACGCTGAAGATGAAGATAAATGAGAAGGGACAGTACACAGAGTCCCCCTGTGTATCCAAGGTCAGGGCCCAAGGATGCCACACCTGCCCCAGGGCAGGTCCTTCCCCACAGGCCAGAGCTCAAGGATTCCCTCTGAGAGCCCTGCCACTGCAGGCCTGGGGCCTCTGAAAGGAGCCTCACGCTCCAGGTCCCTGTCTGCCACCCGGCCGGCCCATCATCGGAATCCTAGCAAACCCCTCCAGTAGGACTGCACCTGCGTTCCTTGCTCACACCAGGCCACCGCACAGGCAGGCTGTGCACCTTGTCAGAGAAGTGGGGCGAGTGGAGGAGGCTGCAGGAATCTGCTCCGGGGTGCTGCCAAGTGTCAGCGCTGACCTGAGAAGACCATGGCATCTTTGGACCTGGCCTCCTACCTCGCTAGTTGTTCTTAAGGTTCGGTGATGAGTGGGGAGGCAGTCATCTTTCCCAGGCCTGGGACTCCCAGCGGCCGCCCCCCGGGGTCCCCAGCTCCATGTAGGGCCTTCCCCTGGGACTGTGCGGCTGGCGCCCCTCCCAGCATCTGCAGAGCCCCACCACCACCAGCGCCACCTCGGGGTGCACACCCAACCCACCCTGCTACAGGTCTGCAGCTCTGCTGCCCAGAGCTCCACCGACCCATGCAGCCGGACTGGAGAAGCTCCAGGAGGCAGTTGGGGAGACACGGAGTGCTGGGTGGCAGTGGCTCACGGCCTCTGGATGCCTCACTCCCTGTCCACAAAGGGCTCCCGAGTGCAGCATCGCTGGGCCAGAGGATGCTCCCTTGAGTGGAGTCCGAGCTCCCTCTTCTGGTCGCAGTGGGAGAAGGCAGGCGCTGGCACCTACAGGCCGCCCAGGCCAGCAAACCAGGGTGGGTGACCGCCAGCTGGGGACTGATCAAAACAAATATCGAAGGGAGACACACTGTGAGAGCCCCCCAACTCTGGAAAATACACAAAGGGCTGTGGAAGGGGAGGTGGGCAGGGGGTTGGGGTAACCGGCTGATGGGCACTGAGGAGGGCATCTGATGGGATGAACACTGGGTGTGATACTATATGTTGGCAAATTGAATTTAAATTTTAAAGATGTAAAAAAAACCCCACAAAACAAATATCGAGGTGTCTTCAAATAGAGGGCAGGTGACAGCAGGTCAGCCCCAGAGGAGTGTCAAAGAGACATGTCTGGCACAGTTTGAGTGGGTGCTGCGGGTGTCCTGCACAGTCCCAGCACCCTGCCTCCCTCCCCGCCCTGGTGACCCAAGTTAAAGCCCAGTCGCCTCAGCCGCCCCGTGGATCAGGCCTGGGTGGTGGGGTCCATGCTCCCCGGGGGGTCATGTTCTTAGACAACAGTGGTCAGGAAGGAAGACCTGGTAAAAATTATACCAGGGGAACCTGGTAGCACAGTGTCACTTCTCTCCCAGGTGCCCGAGCAACACCACGACCCCCTCTGTCTTAAGTGAGGTTGAGGCGCCCCTTCTCGGGCACCAGGCCCGACAGAAGGAGGGGGCTGCAGCCTTCACAGACCAAGGGGTTGGCACCGCTCCTCCCAGCAGTCTGGGTGATACCGGTGCCTGGGAGGAGGAGCACGTGCTGGATTTGGGGGCCCTTGCTGGGCAGTGAGGCCAGGACCAGGCCCCCAGGGTCCACAGCGCATGGCATCTGCCCCTGGATGCAACTTACCATGCCTTGGGGTCAGGAGGTGACCTGACGGGAGGTTAAAAGGAAGGCCAGGGACACATGGATGGACAGTAGTTGTGGGGGCCTCTGTGGGAAGTCCTGGAGCACCCTGGCCAGGCTCCTCTCCACAGGTGGTGAGGACCAGACCCGAGGCCCCTGGACACCCAGAAATACTCCTGCTTGAAGGCCAGGCGGCTGCCACATCCTGCCCTCAGCCGCCACCTGCATCCAGGTGAGACTGAATAAGTCTGTGAACACAGAGGAAGGGGAGGAACTTACAGTGTAGACATTGTGGGGAGAAGGCGCTGATTCTCTGGGAACAGAGCCACTGCCGTCACCCACCAGCTGTGTCCCTGAGCGCCTGGCAGACCCGGGCAGCCGCGGCGGGACACACAGACAATAGTGGCAACAAAGCCCAACTTCCCTCCAGAGTGGCCTCCCTGGGGAGGACCGCAGCCTCAGCAAGAAGGAGGCCGCAGCCCTCTGCACCACCCCACCCCGCTGCTGTCCTGCACTGTCTTTGTGGGTCCCAGGGACACTGCACTGCGAGGGAAGCGAGGGAAGCGAGGGAAGCACCTCCCGCTAAACCCCCCCAACCCCCCCACTTCCCCCTCAGCCTGCCCCCCCCATGATCTCCGTCTGCACAGCCCCGGGCACAGCACCCTGTCGGCCACCCACACTGATCCCTGCCATCTCCCAAGCTCCCACTCAGACCAGGCCGCTGATGGGGGGCGGGACCTACCCCTGGGTCAGGGGGGTGGTGGTGAGACCCCGCTCTGCACCACCACCACCACCCACCAGCCCCCAGGCCACAGCAGGGGTGACGAAGGAGGAGGATGCCTCCTCTGGCAGCACCACCTGGTGCTCCACTGTCCTCACAGGGTGCCCAGGGGACCCTCCCTCCACCTCCATGGGGCACTGGGTACAGACCCCCGGGAGTGCATCCCCAGGAGACAGGTGGCCCATCTCACAGACCCCCACTCCGCACTTCCAGGCCAGCTCTTCCTTCCTTCCTTCTCTCTCGATTCTCCAAGGGCTGAGGCTGGAAGGAAGGAGGAGGCGAGTCCCGGGACCAGGCCAGAAGCAAGAGGGAAACTGAGGCAGCCATGCCTGGCACGCCCGGGGGCTCCAGAGGCGGGTTAGAGAGCACTGCCCGGACCGCTCGCCTCAGCAGAGAATGCATGGCACGAGCATAGGCGGGGAGGAAGGGGACCATCCTGCCCGTTACTGATGGGGTACCAGCCTGGGGTCGGTGGGATTTGAGGGACTTTGGGCAGGTACAGCCCTGCTACGTCGTCCAGTTTTTCCTCATTCAGTGTAAGGAGCAGCTTCTGCTGTTTCAAAGAACGAACTCGTTCAAATTGCTGGGGCTCAGATGGTGCCACTGCTGTCACCGGGCTGTGGCTGGCGTCACCCTGCGGGCTGAGATGCCCGCGGCCTTCTGTGCCCCACCCACCCACCGAGGGGGCAGGATGGGCAGCAGCGGGGGGCCCAGGGGTGACCGGCCCTGCCCAGCCCGTTGCTGTTCTGCCATCAAAAACAAGCCGGTAGAGTGCCCACGCCAGGACCTCCGGCCCACGGAGCCCTGGGCACCTGCAAGGGCCTGAGCTGTCCCCTCAGCCTGCGGTGGCCGCGCTGCCTCTGCATCTAGAGTGCTGGGCTATTTATAGGCAGTGCTCCCACGTTGGTCCTAAAGACGAGGCGCTCAGTCCAGAAAGAGCCTTTTTAGGTCAGGGAAATTAGTTTAAAAATACCTTTGTCTGCCTGCCAGTCTGCCAGGCAGAGGGACACGGGCTCTGCTGTCTCGGCAACCAAGGGGCGCCTTCTTCCAGGGGGACGCTCTCCCTGGGCACCCAGGCAGCACACCCGGCCACGTGCTCCCTGCTGGCTGGAGGGCCCCCCACCCCTCCTGCCACCTGTGACCTCTGGCTCCCTCAGAGGATGACTCTGGAGAGGCAGGGTTCCTGTCAGTTCCCTTCCCCCCCATAGATGTGTCACCAGGGTGGCTGTGTGCACCTGAGTGTGTAAGTGTTCTGTGGGTGTGAGTGAGTGCATGAGGTGTATGTGAGTATGGGTGGGTAAACTGTGTGTGTGTGTGTGAGGTGTGTGCATGCATGCAGCTGTGTGATGTGTTTATGAGGCATGTGGAGGCTGTGTGTGCAAATGTGTGTGTATGACATGTGGTGACTGAGGAGCTGTTATAGGTGTGTGTGCACATCTGAGGCACGTGGTAAGTGTAGGACTGCACATGTGTACAGGTGTGTGTGAGGTGCATGGTAAGTGTGGGGCTATGTGTGTGTGTGCAGGTGCACGTGTGTGAGGCACGAGATGAGTGCACATTCCTGTGTGTGTGTGCAGGTATGTGTGAGGCACATGGTGAGTGTGGGGCTGCAGGTGTGTGAGGCACGTGGTGAGTGTGCACGTGTGTGTGAGCTGTGAGCATGTGGGTGTGCGTGGGCTGAGTGATGGGGCAGTGGGGACGGGTGTGTCCCTGTGCCCTGGGCGCCCCACCCACGGGGTGAGGTTAGCACCCCGCCCACAGAGGTCACGGGCTCCCAGTGTCCTGAGCGGCTTCGGCTGTAACTGTAAAGCCTTTCCCTCCTTAGAGACCCAACTCTCCTCCGGAAATGGGACTTGAGCAGATTGAGTGGGGAGGGGCTCCGGGACAAGGGTTGTGGGGTCCTGGGGTTGAGCAGAAGGGGCAGCAAGGGCAGCAGGGGTGTGGGCAGCAGCCCTCAGGTGAGCGGAGGGGAGAAGGGACATGAGCAGGGCTCTGGGCTCTGGGTCCGTAAGTCAGTCCACGGGCGCTTTAGGGACAAAACGGTGGCTCCAGGTGCACAGGAAGTTCCTAAAGAGTTCCCAGCCCCCGGGGTCCCAGCAGGAAACAGGGAGCCACATTTTAGTGACACGTGTGGAGGGCAGCCCGTCCTTCTCACCGTCAGCGGTGGCAGCTGGGCTGGGGGCTTCCGTCTCCCCGCGTCACGGACACACTCTGTCCGCCTCACAGGTGAGGAGTGTCAACGTTGCGGGCTCCTCCCCAGCTGCACAGCTGAGGCGGTGCCGGACTGCCAGCACCCGGCCTGGAGCTCAACGTGGGAGCCTCGTCCTGGGCCCCCCCGCGCAGGTGGAAGGAGAGACCGCCGCCCCCCCGCCCCTCGCCTGCGGGCTTCCCCTGTCCCCAACCCTGCCTGGAGCACGGCCCTCTCCAGCAAGTCCGCGGTGGTGCCGTGGGAGGGGGAAGTGTGTTTGAGCCTGGGTAGGTGTGTTTGGGGCGGGGCTGGGAGGTGCGTGGGAATTCGTGTCACTGTGGCACCACTTGGCCGAGTGGCCAAAGCCTGGGACTGTGCGCATCCCCTGGCTCAGCTATTCTACTGTTCGAATTTACACCTAGGAAGTGCCGCCAGATTTGCGCACGCTCTGGGTTCCAGCAGTTTCTGTGGCGCTAGCTGTGACCTGCGAACCTGGGCAGCCGCCTCAGTGTCCAACACAAGGAGTGGGTTTCGTAAATCCTGGAGATCATTCAACCAAGCGGATCACCATCGCGGGATCACCATCAGGGTCGAGCCACATGACACTAAAACGTACTCAACTCCACAGGGAAATAGTCACCACATATCACATGCTGGAACCAGCTAGTTCCAAACATTACGCACGCTGTGATCCCACTTCCCTGTGAGCGGATGCGTTCTGGGAAGACAGTGTGGACACACGCTGGAGTCTTCCTGATGACTGTCTCCGGGTGGTGGAACTATAGGTGACCTCATTTTTCCCTTTTGCTTATCTGTATTTTCCACATTTGTCTCAAGGACAGTGGACTACTTTGTAAGCATTAAAAACTAAATGTTTTAATTTGAAAACTTTTGGGAAATTCAACAAAGAAGCAGAACAAACTGCTTCCCCTCTAGGTCCGTCCTAGTGATACTGGGTCACCAGTAAACGCTGGAACAGCCAAGATGCTGCCCAAGCAGAAGTCCTAGAGATTTGAGCACCTGTGCATTTGCTAGTGTTTCTAGAATGTTCTAAATGGCCAGGAGTCACCCAGAGAAGCATCTGTAGAGTTTAGGTGAAAATAAGTAAGACCACATGTGTCCATGAAAGGAGGAGGCTCATTACCAGGTTCAAAGCCAGCATCCAAAATGCACTCCCAAAGTACCTTCCCCCAGGAATGGGTCCACTCCCCACCCGAGGGTACCTGCAGGGGGTACAGGCGGGGTCTGTTCTCAGGTCCGCACAGCCCAGCGTGGCCCCCATGTGAGAGGGGAGGTCCAGCCCAGTTCCGGGGCTCTCCAACTTGTGGCATGGCTAGCCAGGGCAGCTTGCACCTGACAGTCACAGGCTCGTGGGGACAGCGCGGGGGCAACGTGGGGGGCTGTCCTGCACAACACTGTCCTGGGTGCCCATGCAGCAGGCACCCATAAATATTGAATTAGCGAGTGAGCAAGTGAGCCAGTGACCAAGCCGACAAATGCACGCAGGCAGGAGCTGGCAGGAGCTGGCATCTCGCGGGAAGTGCGCGGTCCGGTCTTTCCTGTCGCTGTGCTCGTGCAGGCCTTTCCTGGGAGGAGAGCACCATCTGCTGGGGAGTCTGGGAAGGCAGCAGGATGGGGGGAAGCCTGCACTCTGGGCCCCTGTGACTGCCCCTGGCTCACCATCTGGGGAACAAGACAGAGACCAGGGAGGGACGCCTGGGTGGCTCAGCGGTTTGGCACCTGCCTTTGGCTCAGGGCGTGATCCTGGAGTCCCACATCGGGATCCTTGCATGGAGCCTGCTTCTCCCTCTGTCTCTGCCCCTGTGTGTGTGTCTCTCTCATGAATAAATAAATTTTAAAATCTTAAAAAAAAAGAGAGAGACAGAGACAGAGACCAAGGAGCTACTGCAAGGACCCCCGACCCACATTAGCCCAGCCAAGGAAGGGTGGCCCTGGAGAATGGCCCTGGCGGGAAGACCCCTGGAAACCTCACCCCAAGATGTCAGCAGTGCAGCACGTGTGCACGCATGAGGGTTCTGGGCGTCCCATTAACATTCACGTTTCCAGAGGTAAAGATGGGGCATTGCAAACACAGAAATGGCTATGAATCGCCTTCATCTCTTCCCGACTCCTCACGACAGTAGCTTCACAAATGATCAACGCACACGTGGTGACTCGCCCCGGCCAGGGACCCCCCGACCTCCATTCACGTGCAGCCCCCGTGAGCTCAGGCCACGCCGCACAGTAGAAACGCGGCATTCACCGTAGGCTTGGTGTCACCTGCCGCAAACCCAGCTGAGTGTGGCCCTGCCCATGACAGGGTGAGGAGCTGTAGCAGGGCCCAGCATGCCCACCTCGGACACGGAGGAAGGGAAGGTGTGGTCCCGCCACAGCAATGGGGTCAGAGAAGCAGGGCTGATGGAAGCAAAATCCGGGCCACCGTCCTCTGCTCGTCGGTCTGCAGGGGGCCGCGTGGCCCACAGGGACTTGAGGGCTCCTCTCTAGGCTCCAGGTTTCCAGTGCTGGTCCTGGGCCCCGCGCCAGGCATCCCTCTGGGGGCTGTGGCCCCGATACCAGGTGTGTCACAGGCATAATGGAAGCGCAGGTCCCATCAGCCCTGCAGCTGCTCGGGCCTGCTGTCAGTGCTGCCCCTCTGCGGGGCACCGGGGAGCCACTGTCCACGCCTACCGGAGCCATCGCTCTGGAAGGTTCCTGCCACCGCATTCTGCAAACGCTCTGCGTGTTGTTCAGGGTCTCCGATAAAACTCTCCCTCTAACAAATGGGGGAGGCTAGTGGGATGTGGACACTCGGGCGCCGTGCTGTGAGCATGGTTTGGAACAACCCCGTAACGATTTTGGAGAATTGCAGGCAGAGTGCATTAAAACAGAGAAGGTGCAAACCCCTGGCTGAACTGTCCGGCAACCAGGAGTCCCTCTGGCTCAGCGTGTAGAACAACAGGGCTTACGGCTAACTGCACACCACCTACCTGTCCGCAGGCATGCCGGGCTGATTACAGATGAGTTAAAGCCCCTGGACATGTGGCAGCAACGAGCAAGCGCCGGCATGCTGCTTGCCCACGTGGGGCAGGCTATCCCCTGCAGCTGCCCTGGCGCGAGTCCGTCGTACCGTCCATGCTCCCGGGTCACCATGCAGTGTGTTGCAGAACATCAGCCTTCTATGCTTCCGCATAATACCCGCCTAGAGACCTACCTGGAGCAGCTGCCCCAAAGCACTGTTGCAGTGAGCTCCTGGTGACCGTCACTGCCTTCGGGCAGAAAGGTTGCAGCATAGCCTTTGGGTCAGAGATGCAGAATCCAATACAGGCTCCAGGCACGCTGAGCGTGGCACCCCTGGGGATGGCCCGAACGCCAGGGGGCCCTGAGGCCACCGTTAGGATGGGCACGGTCCCAGGTCAGGACACACGGGGTCACCCTACAGGCAGCAGCACATATGCCGCACACATGTGAGCACAGCGTCCATCACACGGCCCGGCACTCACGAGCACCCTGTAAGGGCGGCACTCGCATCGTTTACCCACAGACGCCTGACTTGGCCCGTGGACCCCACAGTCCTTCCTCCAACAATCCTCAGGCCGTTGCTCACTGATATGTTAGGGCACCAAGGTCATCTCTGATGCCTCCCAGGACAACAAAATGTATGCAAGCATGTCGAGAGCGCCTGCTAGCTGACAGGGATTGTGCACCCTATCCTGGTGGAAAAAATGGATGATCTTAGAATCTGTAATAGAAGACATCGTAGCCGTCTTTTCTAAAGAACTTCATATTTGTTTTATAAAGAACAAGTGCCATAAAGTCGTATCTTACAAACTGATGTGGACGCTAATTTATTTAGATACACGTATTAAAAGTACATGTGCTTTTTTTTTTTACCCGAAGCCTGGGGTTTACAGGATGACACAGCAGGCCGAGCCCATGTGAAACCCAGAAGAGCAGCACGGAGTTTGGAGGCCCCCCCGCAGCTCCCCACCAGGAGTCCCAGACGCAGTGGCTTTCCACCCAAGGAGCCACAGCCCTGGCTCGGCGACCCGCCCCTGGCCATGTGGGCTGCTGGCCCCCTCCATCTGCTGTCTTCCCTCCCAAGGCTGACTGGGGCGCATGTGGCGGGGACATAGCTCAGGCATGCGTCCTAAGCCCTGTCCCAGGGGACCTCAACACCCGCACTCCTGGAGGCACCCGCAGCATGTCTCCTCACCAACACCAGCCCCCAGTGGCAAGCCGGAGGGACACGAGAGCCTTCCTTCTTGGGGAGCCAGCAGTGCCAGGAAGGTTCTGCTCCAGGATCAGCTTGTGTTGTCGCACACGGGAGGGGACCAAGCGCGGAGCTCTGGCGAGGAACTCAGGGCCACGAGCAGCACGCACAGTCCAGGTCCCAGGGACATGGCAGGAAGAACAATGGGAACACTCCCCTTCCCTCACCAATTACTTCCCTGGCGGGGGGGGGGGGGGGGGGGGGGGGGGGCGCATGAGCCACAGAATAAGTCAGTCCTCATGTGCCAGGTGGCAGTAAGATCCACAGAGGCTGACAGCACCTGAGGATGGGAACTTCTTCCCGTCCTGACAGTGACCACAGCCCAGGTGCTGTCCCCCCATAACAGGCCCAGCTGCGATCACACACGGTTAGCTCCGGGGTCCCTGGCTTTGTGTGTGGAGGAACTTTCCAGACCTCAGTGCAGGGGATGCAGCCTGAGTACAGGGAGGCAGGGGCTGCTGAGGCAGCTGGAACCAGTGGTGCAGGGTCTTGGAGCGTAGGCAGCTACATGGGGGCTCCAGGCCCCGCAGAGGGTCCCCTAAGTCCTGCTCTCCCCCAGCTGCCTGAGTCTGGGGGCCCGGCTGCGTGGGGCCCAGCAGCGCATAGCTTGGAGCAGGCGTCCGGGGCTGGGGCATAGGAGGTCTGCTGGCGCAATGGAGACTTCGCTACACATCCCAGGCCATCAGGCCTCCAGAGCCAGGGCAGACCTGCATCTGGCCAAACCAGGCTGCAAATCAAGTCCCAAAAGGTCCACGCTCACCCCCATCAGACTGGCTGCCTTCCAGAACGAAAACAGACACTCTTTAAAACAGGATGACGGGGACACCTGGGTGGCTCAGGGAGTGTCTGCATTTGGCTCAGGTCGTGATCCCAGGGTTCTGGGTTCGAGTCCCACATGGGACTCCTCCACAGGGAGCCTGCTTCTCCCTCTGCTTGTGTCTCTGCCTCTCTGTGTCTCTCACGAATAAACAGAAACTTAAAAAAAAAAAAAAAAACAGGACGACAAAATCCAGATTCCCAAAGTGATGTGTCCCACACACCCAATCCAAAATTACCAGACATTCGGAGAAGAGAGCCAGCAGGACAGGAGCCCCAGGAGGAACAATGACAGTACAGGAACCAAGCAGGGAGCATGGCAGTGGGGGGGGGGGTGCTCTGACAGGGGCAACCCCAGAGGGCTGCTGGGCAGGGGGGGCAGCAGGGGGCGGCATGGAGGAAGGCCATAGGTGCTGGAGGGACTCATACTTATCTGCGGCTGGAGCAGAGTCGACACGATGAATCGCTGCAGGTGTAGGGCACAGGGAGGGACGCATCCTAGTCCTACCTTCCGCTGTGCGCAGCTGCCACTCCTGCACAGGCGCTACAACAGTACACGGATGACACGTAGGAGGGGTTTTATCCTAGGTAAGAGGAGATGCCCTGCAGGAGCATCTCCCAAGCAGTGAGCTGACCCCCATCTTCGGAGGCCGGTCTAACCTGTGTGACAGGCGGGTTTGGTGACTTTCGCTGGGGTGGTAGCTGTGCAGAGGGACAGGCTGAGATCCCAGACACTTTTGGAAGATGGGGCTGGATGCATGAGAGGAGGAGGCTCAGGGCCTCGGCGTCCTTAGGAAGCAGTGGGGACAGACCGAGGACGAACACTCAAGAGTTCCGTATATGGAGTCTGAAGCACCTGCTGAACATCTAAGCGGGGGGTGGGGGGGTCTGATCCTCCAGTCGTAGAGGGAGGAGAACGAGGGGCAGTCCGGGGGCTCCCACCTAGAGCAGACGCGCAGACAGAGACAAGGAGGACCCAGGCAGGAGGCCAGGAGGCGGATCCCAGGGCAGCCCCATGGGGGAGGAGGCGCCATCCTGGAGGCCGCAGAAGGAACGGGAGGAGCGCGGCCACTCTACCGAAGCCGTTAGAATGCTTGGCAAAGATGTTTCGAGGCAACATTGGGTTGAAAAGCCAGGCCAGTGTGGATCAAAGAGGGAATTTTAGGGAGAAGGTGCAGACAGCAAGAAACGACAGCCAGCTTTCTCAGTGGATTTGCAAATGGAGATGAATTCCGTTGGAGGTGGAAGCAAAGTGAAGGGGGTCTGCCCCCAGGAGGGCCAGTGGGCGCGAATCCTGCAGGCGCCACGGGAGACCGGGCAGGGGCGAGGCCTTCAACAGGTGGCAGGGTGGGGTGCAGTGCAGGTGGGGACGCTGGAGGCCCGCACTCCACGGCGGGCGCCGTTCTGTCCCAGGGGACGACGTGGGAAACTGGCGGCGGCTGAGGAGAGCAGGAGGAGACGCTGCAGGCAGCGGGGAGTGAGCACAAGCACAGAGGAAGCTCGGCCCCAAGAGTGACAGGGAATTGGGATGGAGGATTCCAGCAGCCCCGGGGACTCGGGCTGGGATGTGCAGCCTGAATGCCAGGGAATGCGTGTCAGCTGTCAGCGCCCTCAGGGCGCGGTGCTGCCCCGGGGAGAGCTGGGCTCCTAGGAGGTGAGGCTCCGAGATGCCCAGGCCATGGGACGCTGCTGGCCACGGCAGGTTGGCAGGGTGGCGGAGAGCGGCACCGGGCAGCTAGGGAGGAGACCCCGGAAATGACCAAAGTCGGCAGAGGGCAAAAAGGGTGGAGGTCACTGGATGGGGAGGCATGACCCTCCACAGGCAGCGGCAGCGGCCTGGCGGGTAGTGGGCGCTCCTGTCTCACCTTGGGTTTCTGCAAGGATGTGGGGTCTCGGGCCAGGCGCCCAGAAGAAATAGGGGGGCCCCTGGGTCACCCCAGACCCCGAGGCGCTGGGGTGGCAAAGAAGTGCAGCCTCATTCCCAGATCTGCACAGGTGGCAACACCCTTGGGGGTGTGGCCGGAGGCACCGGGGCAGCTCCCGGGGAGGACCCAGTGCAGGGGTGTGGTGGGGGGCTGCAGCCCAGGTGGACTCTGCAGACTGCAGTCAGGGCACGGCACCACTGGACACAGCAGGTGGAGAGCACAGGCCCCGGGGCGCGTGGCGACAAGAGTCTCGGAGCCCTCAGCACCCCGACCCGTCACCCCCAGCCCCTGCCACCGCCCGAGCTCTGATGGGGGTCTTGTACCCCGCTCTCTGTGCAGGCCCTCACCCCTGCCCACTCCCGACACACTGTCCGCCCCCTAGTTTCGGGCTCCGCGAGGGCTGCCGCTGTGCTGCTCCCCAACATCATCCAGGCGCCACGTCAGGTGCAGTGACGGGCTGGGCCAGCCTCCAGCACCCAGAAGCCAAGTGCCACTTCTGGGGGATTTGCGTCTCTTGGTCACAGTGGATGAGGGAGCCCCATGGTGCCGTCCAAGTGGCTCTGGCTGCCGACCTTCGGGTCTGACAAGAAGGGGCAGCACCCAGCACCCTGGCTGAGGCCAGAGTGTCAGGCAAAGAGTCACCTGGAGGGGTCCCTGGCCAGGTGCGACTGGAGGACTGCTTGCCCGAATCTTAGAGCCCGGGAAGGAGCCGCATTGGCCTCTCAGTGCACGCACGCCATGCCAACACCCACGTGTACCCAGGAAACACCACTTCCAGCACAGACCTCCGGAGCCACCAGGCCAGCTCCCCTCAGGACAGCCTCCCCTCAGGATGGCCTCCCTCAGGACAGCTTCCCTCATGAAGGCCTCTCCTCAGGATGGCCTCCCCTCAGGACAACCTCCCCAGGACAGCATCTGGGACCCACCCTCTGGCCCAAACAGTGCTCCATCCTTCCAAGGAGCCACCCTCCACCTCAGTCCTGAACTGTCTCCCTGGGGGTCACTCCCACCACTCCTCCCCTCAGACTTGCTGCAAATGATCTCCCTCAAAGTTCGGGAAGGTGCTCTGAGAAGCGGGAAGGTGCTCTGAGGAGAAGCGCAGGTCAGAGGTGGCGAGTGGACCCCATCGGGGGTGCGGCCTGTGTGGACACATCTGCACAGCAGCACCCACACTCAGAGGAGCCCGTCCACCTGGTGCCCAGAGGCACTTTCAACCCCATCCTGTGCAAAGATGCTGTCCCTCACAGTAAGGCCAGGTTTTACATAGGGAACAAGTTATCCTGGGAATGTGGATTAAAGTGGAAGGAAAATGGTTTTGGCTTTAGACACCGGCCATCTTGGGACACGTGGGTGGCTCAGCAGTTTAGTGCCTGCCTTCAGTCCAGGGCGTGACCCTGGGGTCCTGGGATCAAGTCCCACATCAGGCTCCCTGCATGGAGCCTGCTTCTGCCTGTGTCTCTGCCTTTCTCTGTCTCTCATGAATAAATAATCTTTAAAAAAAATAGACATCGGCCATCTTGGAATTCTGATTTAGGGTTAAAGACTCCGTGAAGTCAGATCTGAGAAATGAATCCAACACGTAGACCTGTTACCTGTCAGTTCCTTGTTTCCCCCCGATTAGCCTCCTCTCTTGCCTTCTCTCCTGCTCGCTCAGGACCGACCCAAGGCCTCCTGCTCGGCATCGGAGAAGAGTGATAAAGTGCGGCCTCTGGACGTCTCAAGCAGGGACACTTGTCAGCGAGGCCGTTACCGATGCCAGCAGAGGAGCCCAGGCCTCTACTGCCCATCCTCCTGCGGCCGGTCCTGCCTGCAGGGGCACCATGTACATCCTCTCCGTGTTGGCCTTTGTCAGGAGATCAAAGGAGGTACCATGCAGAGGTCAAACGAAAGTGACAGCTGCTCATGAGCGAGAGCACAGGTTTTGTCTCATGAAGGGCAGGAAGACCTGAGTCCAGTTAGCCAGTGTCACCTGCCCAGCTCTAGGGGCTTTGTGGGCCGGCATAGATCACCCCTCACCATTCCGCTTGATCTTCAACAACAGGCCTCCTTCCTACAGGTATGACAAACTGGTTTCCAGAGCTGAGGACAGGTGCAGCCACCGGGTGCCTCCCGCCTCAATCCCATGCAGACACCCACGTTGGGCCCAGCACAGGGTATGTGCGCACCAACACCTAGGTCTCCTCTCAAAGGTATCCTCAAATGGGGTGGGGTGGGGTGGGGTAGGGCGGGGGGTTATTTTCAAATGACTTTTTCAGAACAGATCAGAATTTATGAGCCATCTGTAGCGACATGGCATGTACAGATGATGCACAACAGGGACGAGGGACGCCCAGCGGTGGGCACCATGCGACTTCCCAAACAGAAGCTGGGCATCACAGGCAGAGGTCGCACGCACGGAGATACTATGCATGACTGGTTTTGCCCATCTTCACTGTTCATCAGTAGCCTCAGAGCACTAATGTCCTCTGAAAAGTTCTAACAATTACTTGTAACATCATAAAAATGTAAAAAGAAAATAAAACTCCCCCACTTCCAACAACAGAAAACACCATCTGTTCCGGCCTCTGCAGACCACAGGATGTGGATGAAGACACTGGCGCTGACCTTCCCACGGGTCCACCCACCAGAGGCCGTTTCCCAGCCGACACCTACAGCACAGGGGAACACCTCTGGGGGGGGGGGGGGGCCTGCGGATATCCCCACTCCTCGGGGGGACACCACCCCAGCCTCTGTCCACATGGCTAAGATGGGACATGGACCGCATCTGAGTGGCAAGAGAAAGGAAAAGCTACAGAACAAAAGTAAGAACTGCAAAGTCTTTTATTAACACATCTTTCGAATTACAAACAGTTCCAGACACGTCTCGGTATGGAATCACACAAATGATACACACACAATACATTTTTCCAACCATGTCACTACTGTTCTTCACACATATTCCTGATAGAGCTGTCACAGTGATTAGCACAAAGTGAAAAACGGGGTAAGGCAAGGCAACGTCATTTCCCACAATGGTAAGTGCAGTGTTTGGTAGAAAACATGGAGGAGACCAACCCAGAGGAAAGCAATAGGCAACCTCTTGGTTTGTGAACTCTCAATGCACTCCCAATAAACACAGCGTCAGGCTCCACCTCGGAGCTGCACAGACCAGCTCGGCAGCGCGTGCGCATTACGGTTAGGAAGGATCACAGCGAGAGCAGTAACAAAGGGTCAAACAGGCCGCCACTTCCAGTGGAAAACTAGGCGCGCCACAACTAACACTGAACTCATGCACAAGGGTCCTGCAAAAGTAGAGGGGTGAAAACAAGGGGGTGATTAATCACACGCCTCCCACCGGCGGTACGATGCTGGCATCTGGGGGTGCCACACGCTCCTACAAGTCAAACTGCAAAATAATAGAATTCAGATGTTATTCTCTCCAACACAGACCTGGGGGAACAAAGCACGAGTAAACACCTGTCAAAGCAAAGGATGAGAGGCAATCGAATTTAAACACAGTGCAAAAATATTCACAACATTCTCATACCCCCTCCCAGAGAGGAATTCTAAATGCTAAGACTGGACACAGGAGCAAGAAAAGAATGTAGCACCAACAGCAAAAGAAGTCCATCACCAAAGGAGGGCCGGGAGGAGGAGGTAAGGGCATCCAGAGATGAGGAAGTCAAAGAAAAGGATTTTCCGAAAGGGAAAGGCACTCTCAGTGGTGGCTGGGGGTGGGGTGGGGTGGGGTGGGGTGGGGTGGGGTGGGGGCGGGGGGGGGTTGGGCAACGGAAGTGCAAGAGAACAGGAAGGAGGGGGGCAGGTGGAGGCCAGGGCTGCAGGCCGCCCAGGATGGCAGCGCCACCCACCAGAGGAGGGACGGAACGGTTTCAGGCTTCGCTCTTCCTGAACCTAGAAGTTAAAGTGTGGAATTAAAGACGAAGGCGGAGAGTTAAAATCCTCACAGAGGAAAAGCAAGTCTGGATCCCATCCTGTAAAAAGCAAAGATGGATTATAAATACAAAGGATCACTTGCTCTTCGGCTGAGAGTATGAGCGTGTTGCGTGTGTGCTGGTTCCAACACCTAGTTATGTATTCCAAGGCAATACTGCAAAACACTCAGTCCTTTAAAATCAGGGTCCACTATCTGTGCCCTTACGATGACAACTAATTCTAAAAGGAAATCATGCTGAAAGAATGTCAAGGTCTACTTTCTAGAGTATACTAATTACTAAATACAGAATATATCAGAATAGCACATCTGTCCACTCTCTGCAATGGACTAAAAATTTAAAACTACAGTTTCCTCATAAAAGGCCTGTATTTTTCTACATACATTTTTAAATTAGTAAAATAAAACAGAGCAAAACACCAACACGATCTTTTTACATTTTAGTTGGTTAGAAATAAAAGTGAAAAGCAACTTCTCACTATCAATACCTGCTCTACCTGCCCATCTTAATGAAAAGATTTCCTACCACAACACGGCACAGAAAAGAGTTAAGATTCATAAAAACATTCTCTAGAAAAAGCAGGTTACAAAGTGTAAAATCAATGATCCTTCCCAACCATACGCTACCAGAAGAAGGTATACCTGGGATCCAATATGAATCAGTGAGTTTTGCTTTGGTTCTAGGACACAAAACCATGGGCGCTTTAAATGACGACAATTAAATAGGTTGCAAAAAAACCTTACACAAAATCCTTAGGATTTACTAGTGAATCAAGGCCAAACGCCTTTGGAGAGTTCATATCTACGAATGTCCAAAATAACACTTCATTCACAAGTTTTAAATATAGTTGAAAAGGTTACTCGAAATGCTCATTAAACACAGTAAAATATCTAAACTTTCCCTTACGTGATCTAAACTCCTGTGGCTTCTTTCATGGGAGAGGCGAGGGGAGGGCAGACAACGTCTCCTGGTCTGGGTTCTATCACCCACCCCCTCCCACCACCATTCAGGAAATTCCCTTTTAGAATAATGTCACTTCAAAATGTGTAAAGAACCAAGGGCTACCTCTGAGAAGTCCCTTCCCAACTCCAAATAAATAAGCAAAAAAAGGGAGGGGGGGGAAATGACTCTACCTGACTAAAGGGAAGTAAGATTAGGTCTCCCAGTGAATATGTGAAACCACAACAAGTCCTGCAAGCAGGAAGGAGGAAAAATTAAAAATGACCCCGAGGAGGGCAGTAGGGTAGGCAGGGGGCCCAAAGCCATTTGCTGAGGGCAGCACAGGCCGCCCAGGGATGGGCTTCCTGACACCAGGCGTGTGGGCTTTCTGGGGAACTAAGCAGGACGAGGGGCTCGAGGGTGTTCCAGGCACTCGGCACCCAGGCTACTACATTAGCCCACCTGCCCACCACAGGGTCCCTGTCAGTCCAGTGGTCTACCTGCATGGTGAGCTTACCTTCAATTAAATAACAAATAAATTAATAATAATAATTAAAAAAAAATAAACAGAACAAAACAGAAACCACAAGCCAAAAGAAAAATGAAAGAAAGAAAAAAAAAAAAGAATGGAAGTGACAGGTTCTCAAAACCAACCCTCTGAGCAAGGCCCTGCCTCCGTGCGTCTCCTCCATCTCCTCCATCGGAGCCAGTCCAGCCTCCTCCTGAGGAAGAGCTCAAGGCCCACGCAGGGAAGGTGGTTGGTTCTCCCTGATGGGGACACCCTCCCATCCCCCAGTGAGAGCTGTCTGCTTGCCCACCCTCCTGTGTCTCTCAGCTTAACTGGCTGACTCGTCTTTAAAGAGTCAGCATGTTAAAAGTTCATTATAATCCTTAAAACAATTCTTTCATTCTGAAAACTCTCCTCTCCCCCTGCCTGTGGTTCCTCACTCCCTCCACCCTAGACAGCTCTCCCCTTCCATGGGCAACAAAGTGTTCCGTTTGCAAATTAAGCAAAATGCTCTTTGAAAGAAGACCCTTGGGTGCAGGATTGAAGCTCTGCCACAATTTAAAAATGCTACAGAACCAAGCATAAACAATTGTTTATCCAGGACCATTACAAATTAAGAGAAGAACGACCCAAATGAAAAGTAGTTATTACAAGGCCCCCCAACCCTTCCACTACCCCCCTGGGGCAAGGGCACAGGCATCTTCTTAGGATGCTGCCTGTCTAGAAGGGGTGGGGGACCCTCAACATTTCTTTTGGTGGTGGTGGGGGGGGGCGGGGGGACAGGATTTCTCCTTTAGAAAAGTATCAGTAGAAGGACTTAACAAAAGTGGCCAGACCAACGGTAATGCAAGGTTATGCTCAGATAGCGGCTACGTGATCTTATATTACAGCACAAAATCAAAACAAGACAATGCAAAAAGAAAAAGTAACTTGGCTCCACATAATTACCTATTATGTTTACCTTATGCGATAGATTATTTACTGACTTTAAGCTTCTTGAATTTGGGAACAAATAATACACAGGTCAGGATAAATGTATTGACTTACTACCATCTTTATAAAAATCGAATATACACACAAACACATCAACAGTTATGGAACTGTATCCATGAAACTTTGATAAGACAACACAAAAGAACTAACAAAGAGCTAAGATTGTTGCTGAATTGAAAGCATCTCCAATAACATTTTAAATTTAAAAGGTCCATATTTACATAGTATGTTAAATGCTTCTGCATCTCATTTTAAATGCATGATAAATAAAGAACAAAGATAATGGTTGCAACAGATCTTCCAAGAGGGTTCAGCTGTCGGTGGTCTGATGTCACTGCGGAAAGTGTATCGACCTTGGAAATAACGTTACTTCCTAATTCTGCTTCTTTCCTTTTCCGCAGTCCCCTTCAAGGAAACCTAAGCCTCTGCTCCTGGGCCAGGGGAACGGGGAGCCTGACAGGGGGCCGTTCCCGACGGCACACAGACTGGGAGCGGGGCCTTCTAACTGCCTGGCCCAAGGCTTTCAAGAATCACAGCAAGAGAAAGATTCCGTGTGTGCAGTTAGAGACACACACGTCCCGGACACGCGTGTCCTACTCAGACAATGACAAAAGCAGATCTTACAGTAGCCACAAGGTCTGTGTTCAACAGTGGCGCCCACGCCACGCAGGACGGCTTAGTTTATCATTACTAACTAGAAAAACAGTGTTTCTGTGCCTACTTTCCAGAGACAAGGTGCTTTTCGGGTTCAAGACCACAGCACACTCAGACTATCCCATTTTATGGCATCAATTGGTCCTCGGTGATACAGGAAGTCCATCAACTGAAAGCCTGCCCATTGCCCAGCGTGGGAAGGTTGTCTGCAGCTCTCTTACCAAGAGCTTCCAGGCTAGCAAGTATGTTACTTCAACACAGCTCTCTGGGGACCGAACCAAATCATCTATGCTTTTTCAATACATAAACACACCCATTACTACTTGTGACCACAGTGGACAAGACAGCCCATGTCAACCAGCTGAGGGCGGGTACACAGCACTACGGGAACCCCTCCACTGGAGCACCGAGGCAGGCCCACACACACCACCTTCCACAGCTCCATCAGGGGCCTTCGGGAACCTGGGAGGCCAGGCACCATAGCCAGAGTCTATTCTAGTGGACCCTACAAGTGCCCATTTGTTTCCTGGCACCAAAATCTTCTGAAAAGTAGCCACCAACAACCACCTTCATTTTCCAGGCTCACTCTTTCCACAGGATGCCATTTCAGAATCAACGCTGCAGTCAAGCCTCACCAGGCCTGGACACTCTCCCCAGCTCGGGTAACTTAAACTGAAAGAATATAAAATGTCACTGTGGAAACCAGCTGACACAGCCCCCACCAGAAGGCGGAGAGGCAGGAAGACGCCTGGCCACGGGGGCTACAGCAGGTCTACGCTCAGCTAACCAGAATCTCTTCTAATTCTACTAATAAACCTGACATGAAATCTTAGGTATAAAATACAGCTAAAAAGTCTGAGTATGCCCTAGTATCTAATACTTGCTCAAATAGTTCAGGTCCACATTAGAATAAATCCGGAACAGTGAATCTCCTTCATGAGCAGAAATACAATAAGGCACTTTTCAAACATTTGCCCAGAACGAATTTTACTAAAGAAAGGCTGCTTTATGGGGAATAAGGGTCTCGCCTAAGGGAACCTACCCAGAACTCCTCAAGTGGGTTCGTGGCGATACGGACACATTTCGGGTTGGCGTTGGGCTTCGTGGCCCCGATGAGGCAGCCATCCCTCACACACACACTCCATGAGGGTGGCCTGCTCCTAGTCTGCAGAAGGATAGCACAGCCCTGCTCAAAGGGCCTTCAAACACAAGAAGTTAATCAAAGCAATGATAGCAGGTTCCCAAAGAATGTCACAGGTCACCGAGCCAGGGACACAAATACGCCCCTCTGGGCTGCATTTAAAAGAGGAAAACCACCCCACACAGGTCTGTGAGCCTCAGGCCACCCATCCACCTCCATGGCAGATCCGCGGGGCAGCCCACAGGCAGGGGATGCCAGAAGGCCCAGAGAGGCGGGACAGGGTCTACCAAGACTGCTGCCTTCTTCGGGGAGGGTGTAAAGGGGTGGGGAGGCCCCTCTGGAACTGGGAATACACAGTCGGTGCTTTCGGAGTATTCACAAGAAGCAGAATCTGCCACACAATTGGCACCATTCCCAACCACCCTCATACCCTGCTTCCCAGGATATACAACTGTCAATCATCATCACCCACATTTGAATCTAGGTTTTTCCAAGAGCCTTTTGAGGGCTTTCTGAGAAGACAGCGCAAGGTACGCTTGGTTGGGTAAACACTTGTCTAGCCTGCACTGAAGATAAGTGCAACCATTATCAAGTATTCTTTGCTGTGAGAAACTACTTAGAATTTGTGACGTTAATGTTCCTTCCTGACTCTAAGTCACTGTGATCGATCCCACAGTACGATCACGAAGAACAATGTCTACATGCATTGTGAGCACTTCGAAAACAAAAGCAAACGAAAACTGTAGTTGTCGGTGGTGACAACAGAACGTGAAGCAGTCTAACAGCAAACCCCAGTCCGCCATGTCCCCAAGTTCAGCTCTGCTGGAATCAGCGCCGGACCATCCGGCACTCCGGACAACAGTTACGCAAGACTGAGGGCGGAGAGGCCTGCGCTCGCGGGGATTGTGCGCTGCAGCTTCCTGAAGAAATGCCACAGCGTGTGTACAGTGTCAGGTCAGCGTCTCCTGCTAGAAATCACTCAACGATCAGGGCCACGTTTATGTGGGACAAATCTATCATGTGCCTGTGGAAATGCAAAGAAACAGTCAGAACAAGCAAACTCCACATGTCCCCAGTCAACTTAAGGTAAAAACTAAGGTAAAATGATGGGTCCGGATTAACGAAAATTCTATAACCATGCAGACGGAGACCAACAGGACAACAAGGGTTGGTGACCCACATTAGGAAGGGTGCGCTGCGTGCACCCTTTATGCACTACTGTGCACAGCTGCCCTGGCAGAGAGCAAACGCCATGGAGCAGTTCTCCCACCCACTCCCACATCACCCTGATCACGGAATACACTGGCTACCTGTGGAATTTCTGTTGAAACGCTAATGCATGAGCTGGTTCCTTGAACTTAGCTATGGCTTTCCGTTGCTGGGGAAGCATCTGTAAACTCTAGAAGAAGAAAACAGAAAAACATTTTAATATCATGTTTTATGTGTTGAGAAGAAAAGAAAAAAAGAAAAGAAAAAGAAAAAGAAAAAGAAAAAGAAAAAGAAAAAGAAAAAGAAAAAGAAAAAGAAAGAAAGGAAAGAGAAAACACCCAATGTATTTATACATTAGCTTTAACACAAAGTTTAAGTCCAGGATGACATTTGGATCATTAAAGAAAACTGTACCTCCCTAGCAATTTTTATCTTATCCAGAGTATCTATCCCAAAACAGTCATTCCCATGAGTAGCATGTATATCCTTCCAGCCTGGTGTTAAGACCTTCCATCACCTGGCCACGTGAGCCACTCCGTCTTCTCCCTCAACCCACCTTGTGAGTCTTGGTGGCAGACAGTTGTGGAGAGTCACTTCCTGTCTGCATGCCATTTTGCCAGGGGATCCTCTGTGTGGCCCTCACTAATAAGCTTTTTAAAGAGCAATACTCATCACACAGGAGGAAACTGCCATTTAGCAAGGGGACCCAACAATTACCACTAGGGTAAACTGAGGCTTTTACATATCTAGCTGGTCACATTTTGCACTTAGAAGTGGATCACTGAGTGACATCGCAAATTAAGTCTTCAGGAGCAAGAGCAACCATCACAGGCAGCTACTCTGCAGTGAAAACCAAGTTATTCTGTGAAGAAGACATGGAAAGAAATGATCCATCGGGTGACAAGAATCTTATTGTCTGAAAAGCAAGCACTGTCAAGAGGTAACTTGTACCTAGTCCTCACACTGGCCCTGAGGAGGACGCACACACGGCTCTGAGTTTTCTCTGAGGCCTTGGGGTCTAGGATCCCAGGATCTGTGAAGGACAGGTCAAAGGAAGAGACCTTGTGATCCATCAGCCAATCCCACTCTCAAGCGCCTAATGCTTCCCAAGCATCCTGATGATGCAGGCAGCTCAGCACGTGTATCTGGGGCACTGAGCAGGTTCCAGCCTCTGCAAAGGGCAGGGCATGCGGCAGCTGAAACGGAACACTGGCTCCCTGGACACACTGCCTCGATGCCTCAGGATAGCACACAACTCGATGCCTCAGGGTCTGAGCTTCTGTCTGCCAGAAAAAATAACTGATGCTAACATATGACCCTTAGAAGCATTGACCTATGTGGGTATTTAGTTTTAAAACATTTGTCAAAGATCTACAATGGAAACACACAGCTAAAAATACCACGTACTCTTCATTTCAGTAACCACAGAACGTCTAACCAGTGAACACCACTGGGAGAGCTCTAAGTAAGCACCCACCTCCCCAAAGTCACCTTTCAGTGCTTCACAAAGAAATAAACTGTTTCAAGTCTCCCCATTACACAGGTGTGTACACAGACCACTTGTAGTCGTCACCAGAGCCCCACCCGAGGACTCCTCCCTGACCTGACTAGGTGCACGGGCAGCCCTCGGGGAGCACAGAGCTGTGTCTGCCCGCCTGGTGTGCTGAAGTGAGCTTAGCAGAATTCTAAATCTTTCTTCTTCTGTGGATATAAAAACTGGAAGCAGAAGAATTTACTGATGATGATTAAAGTTACTGTTAACAGCACAAGAAAAGTGCCATAACGTGGTCTTTAATGACTGTCATCGACTTCTCCCTGGGTGCACCCTCAGCATGCGGCTTCCCCAGCCTCGGAGACACACCCAAAGTATGGGGCAGAGGCCCGCTTTCTCTTCCAAGCCGCCAGTCTCATCTGGCTGCTCACTCCCAGGATGAATGAGTTCTGGCTATTGCCACTCTGAAGCTCTGACACCAGGTGACCCCAGCACCTGCACACAGCCCATAGCTAGGCCCTTCCTCCTGGTCCTGTGTGTGCCTCTGGACCAACCACAGGGCTCGAGGGGCAAGAGTGGCGCCCCCACAGTGACACACCTCATGAGGGAGTCAGGAGAACTTACCTAAATTTACCTCGTCTAAAAATAAAAGAACTTTATTTGGAATTGACAGGAAAAACTAATTTATGATATCACAAGTAATTATTCACTCTACAATTCACAGAATCTGGACTCTGAAAATACCATGCTTTTTTTCTGAGGAAAGAATATGTTTCTACATTTCTAGAGTGATTTCCTTGGGGTGACTTCACAATGTGAAATGAAGGCATGAAGCTTCATTTTTACCATTTACCACATAAAATGGTAAAATGCCTGATGCAAGAGCATGTATTTGTACCTAAGGAGTTTAAACCTCAGTCTGACTGAGGAGATGCCAGTCAGGACATGGCCAGCTGAAATTCCTAAGGACCGGCCTGGTTCTCAAGGAGTCAGCATAGGTAATGAGGACACAGCCTTAAATGTGCTTATCTGTTCCCCTCTATCTACATTTTTGTACCTTCTTTTAAATAACAAGTATTTTCTAGATACAAGACTGAGTGTCAGGAAGTGTCTGACCTACCAAAATAAGAGCTACTAGTAATTTCTGTATTGGGAGCAGGGAAGTAGACACTTCACCGAAAGCCAAAAGCCTTATTTCTGTTCACAGGCTTCCACTTTGAGGTTATATACATCTACGGATCAGTACCATACATCCATACAGTTAAACACCAATTCACCCAGAGGAAAGCCAAATTCACGTTTCTCCAGGCCCCTACCACAGGTGCCATGCTGGCACACAGGCGGAAAGCGAACACCAACTTTCATCCTGACGCCTCATTTTCAGAGGTAAGACGCCTTTGCTTCACTTCCCGAAAACAGGTAACTGCCCTTCTTTATGTAGCAAAATGCAAGATGAAACCCCTTGGTTGGCAGCTGCCTGCTCGGACACCCTGCTACCCTACCGGGGGCCAGCTGTCCGGCCCTGATGGGCTCTGACAGCCCACAGCTGGATCCCAGGGAAGGTCCGTGTTGCTCTGAGCCCCAGGCACCTTCCCTTGTTAGAAGTTGCTTCTCCTTCCAGAAAGAGCCTGTGTGCCTGTGCACACGCTCAGAGAAACGAAAATATTATGGAGACGCTAACAGGGTTCTGAGGCCCTGAAAATCTGTTTAAACTTCTTCCCCTTCCGGGGTACCTGGCTGGCTTCATCAGTGAAGCGTCTGCCTTGGCTCAGGTCATGATCTCAGGGTCCTGGGATCCAGCCCCACATCAGGCTCCCTGCTCAGCGGGGAGCCTGCTTCTACCCCCTCTCCCTCTGCCCCTCCTCCGGATCATGCTCTCTTTCACATATATAAATACAATCTTAAAAGTAAGCAAGTAAACTTACTGCATGAGAACAGTCCCACTGCAGCCCTGACCCAGACACCCGCGGTGGGCCACTTCTGTGGCCCGTCCAACAGCCACAGAGAGTACAGAAGGCTCCCCCTTGTGGGCTGGCACCACCAACCTGATCCTCCCTGTGCCCAGCAGGCCTATGCCCCCTCATGGCACAGGGTGCCCACAGAGGCGGACAGCACCAAGGGCAGGCAGCCGACATGCTCACACTGTCAGTCAGGCCCTGCTCCCGGGCCTCCCACATGCATGCGTGCCACCACCACAGGCTGCTTTGGTGCCCAGCCAGTGTCCTCCTGAATCCCAACGTGCCGCACATCCACCTGTGATTCCACCTGTGATTCCGCGTGCCCCGGGGCCTGTTGCTCGTGCTGACTCGGTGCAGGTACATTCCCATAGTCCGTGCCACTGACGCTGCTGTCCAGCTTCCCTCCTGCAGGACAAACCTGCCCTTTGGAACCCATGCAAGCTCTTCAGAGCTCCCGTGCTGTCACACTGGTCTCCTGAAAATCCCTTCTTCCTTTGGGTTACTGCCACAGTGTTTTCAGGACTTTGCCCAATATGGCTCCAAATCCCGTGGCTACGCCTTTATTCTCCTTACACCTTGTGGCGTGAGTCTGTCCTAAGTCTACACTGACTGCACCTAGAGCTTTTTCTCCCAAATGTCCTGAACTTCAAAACTGAACTGCTTTCACTCAAGATTCCAACCTTTTCTACTTCAGCGACCAACCCCCCACAGTGGGTCAGAACGAACTGCATCTTCAGAACAGGTCAAATGCCCCTACATGAGCCAACCTCACAGAACCGCTCAAAGGAGCACTGCCACACTGCAAGGACAGAGCTGCACTCCAGAACTGCAGTGTCCAGAGGCAGCAAGTAAATGTGCGGGACCTAGAAGGCTGTCCAGCACCCCCACATCCCCACCGAGAGCATACACATGGCCATGGGGTACACCTGCTGCACACCTTGTCCTGTCTTGCTTGCCACCCCTCGAGGGCTATGTGGAGGCTGCCCGTCTCTCCTATCCCCCCAGGACTGCCAGGGTGTGAAGGGACAGTCACAAAGGAGTGGTGATGAGAGTCTGAAGAAAAAGCCCAGACTCACAAAGGAGAAGTGCTCCCTCCAAGAGTTACACATCAAGAACTGGCAACATCAGGACTTGCCCCCAAAGCCTAGTCTCAGAGCCTGACCCCAGTGGTGACTCTGGCTGCACGGTGAGGGGTCACTTCTACTCTTGCCCAGCTCAGGTGCTGCTCCCATGACTGCTACTGGGAGAAGTGAATAGAGAGCGGCAGAGAAGATGTGCACGACTGTTGTCAACACAGCTGACAGTGATAACGACGGGGAACTGGTTACAGATTCTCATTAAATGATTTCAAACCTTCTGCTTTTGTGAGCAAACTACTTTTTTGTTTTTACAACAGGACATTTATAGGATAACAAATTTTTCTTCTTGGCACAATTTTAGGCACAACCTAGCAAACAGGGAAATAAAGACAAGCAAAAAAGCCACAGGTGTTTTAAGTAGCTTACTTCCTGACCTGAAGAGTCCCCTTGGCTTCCGTGTTTCAGGACAGAGCAAGAGGTCAGGTCACTCCTGCAGGAAGCTGTGCAAATCACTAGAGAGCAGCTGGGTGTGTGCTCAGCTGCCCATAGTGCTCATGGGCCCCCCTGTGGTCCCCTGCCCTCCCTATGAGCAAGATGCAGGTGCCTCCCAGAGTCTGGGGATCCAAAGCAGAGCCTTTTCTGAGATGTGGACTCGTGCAACATAGCTACAAGTGAGCACCACGTGGCTCTCACTGGGCCATCTTCCCTGAAACTCTGAAACACACCCCTTACTTCTCATGCCACTGCCACCTTCAGGTTGCAACATTTCTACAAAATCTTGCCATTTTTTCTTATTCTGTAAACAATGAGCCAATACAGAATTTTAAAAAGGACTTTGTAGAGAGGCTTCTGAGTACTGTGTACAGGGATTCGGCACTAGTCTGAGAGAAACGTGCTCATCGAGGCCTGCCGCCACACTGGGAAAGCCTCTCGTATGCCGCAGTTTAAGAAGCAGAGCTTGCATGTTGTCACTGTCATTTCCTCTCATTTAAAGCCCCCAAAGGGGGATCCCTGGGTGGCTCAGTGGTTTGGCGCCTGCCTTTGGCCCAGGGCGTGGTCCTGGAGTCCCAGGATCGAGTCCCGCGTCAGGCTCCTGGCATGGAGCCTGCTTCTCCCTCTGCCTGTGTCTCTGCCTCTCTCTATCGTGAATAAATAAATAGAATCTTAAAAAAAAAAAAAGATTTAAAGCCCCCAAAGAACAGGAGCCTTCCTGCTCTAGACACCACCACTTGCTGTGACACCAAGTGTACACGAGGTGGTGCCAGAGTCCAGGCACACAGAAGCTCAACACCAACTCTTCCTCCCGCCAGGACTGCAGAAGGCCAACGACAGAAGGCCTGGATTAGCCAGCATCATCCCTTCCAAGTGTATTTATACTTAAAGCATAAGTGACTCTTGTTATAAAGGTCTCTGTAAAATGTATAGTTAATATCACTCTTCAGCTCTCTAACATTGGAAGGGACTTGTTTATACTTGTTAGATTTTTGTTGTTGTTGTTGTTAAGAAACTTGACATTTTGTGAATGTGGTGCTTAAATATTTATAAACTCACCCTCAAAATCATCCTATGGGACTAGGACTGGCATGATGCACATACTCTGCTGTGTTCCCCAGGGTGGGAGAAGAGGTCCTTCTGTAAGCGCTAAATACATCATCCCAGGGGTTTCTTCAGGGGCAGATGGGCCCTCACCTTCCACCCCATTGTAAAGGTAACTGATATAATCTAGAGAATTCATTCTCCCCTTCCTAGCTTCCTCTTGCTTTCTAATTAGAACAAGGCATTAAATAATCCAAACCTGTTTCTGTTTGGCTTTTAGTTCCCTCAATCAAACTTTATTTCCAACAGAATGATCTCTAATCCTTTTCATAAACAACAACAACAACAACAAAAAGGGCCATTTAAGAGATCTATAAGCCCCAATGCAAAATGCAAAATTCAAGTGTTAAGATGAGTACACTGAGGTTAGGTGACTTAGCAACAGCTCCAAGCAGCCACTGGCTCTCACTCATTGTGTTGAGAAGCAAGTAGCAGCACTATTCAGACCTGAAAACTGTATTTCAGTTGAGGACACTCCAGAGAAATATCAAGACTACCTGTGAGGAAGCAAAGCCACGATCATTAGCAGGTCACATGTGGAAAGCGGCCATGCTGTCACCTCCCGGGGACACGAGACTGCCCATGAGCTCTCCCAGGGAACACCAGTCCTCAGAACTCCCACAGGAGGCTCTGGTTTATTAGTCTGGATTCACTGCTACACTGTTACTGGAGCCCATTCTCCACCACCATTTGTGGGAGAGTCTCAGACCAGGATAAGCACCTGTTCATGAACCTACGATGCTCCGCAAACTGATCCCCGTTGTGATGACCTGTGCGAAGGGGCTGCCTGTGAAGGCAGTGCAAAAGCCCCAGATAACGGACAGCTGTCTCTGGCCACACCACTGCAAGAGACTATACTGAAAATGGAAGCTCAAATTCTTGGTTAACTTTCTCTTATGACACACAAATAAAAATTAACCCTAACCATATCCCTGGGAATCGAAAGGTGGAAGTCGCTATGCCTGAACAGGGAAAGTTTTGGAAGAGATTTCATCCATGCCTCACGTTCAGAGACTCAACAGTAGCAGATTTCAAACATGTTAAGAATTATTTGTATCAACTCTAGTCTGAAAATGTAACCCCATTCACTCATGTAGCAAGAGGCTATAAAACATCCTGAAAGGAAAGCATGCAGAAATCTGACAGTCACACTCCACCTCCTGACCATGCAGGATGTGTGTGACCCAGTGCTGATGGCATCTGGGATGGGAGGGGGTAGGGGGAGGCCAAGTGCAGGACCACAGGACCAGAGAGACACAGGGCTCAAGGAAAACCAGGACCACCCACTTCCCTAATGGTTTACCTACAGGACTCTAGAAGATGCAGATTTCAGGGGTTTAAATGGAGAATTCTGTTTACTACAGAACTGAAGCCATATCTGCAGCCTGCTTGTCAGAGATTTTTTAAGCATTTAGAAGTAACTCATTTTAAGATTAAGAGATCAAAATATAGTATATGTTACTTCATGTCTGTAAAATCTAAACCAAGTTTCATAGCTGATAACATGTGAGCTATTTCTGGAAATTAAGGTCAAGAAGGCCAAATGCTTTACAAGTTTTAAGTTGTTACAAACAAAAGTGTATTACAGAACAAAAAATATAGATGTATAGGTGCCTATGTGAACTTTAGGATAATATGAGGATTTCAAAGGATAATTGTTCAGTTGGCAAAGTTATTTCATAAATTTCATGACTGAGCACCTAAAAATTTCCAAATAACTGAACTCTAAAGCAAGAGTTCTGATATCAGGGATGCACAGTAAATAAAATATGTGTCTTTCTTCTTAAATATGTTATTTTAACAGGAAATACCAACACAAAGGGAACTTAAATCAAGACATAACTGAGTCCTAGGAAGGGGCCCCAGGTGACCCACCTGAATGGGGCCTACTGACATGAGTAGGTTCTTCAGCTGGACATCAGTAGTGGACGAAGAAAGCCCTTCAACAGACACGACACAGGGCTGAGGCTTACACTCCACCACGCGGAGGTTCTGCTTGTTCGGCATCAGGCGCCCCCGGCCCATCGGTCCTGCCACCCCTCGTCCTCTCCCGTGCATGATGACCTGGCAACAACAGAAGTACTATGTGACTTTCCAGTTGTGGGGTTATTTCCCACAGAGAGTAAGATTATAAAAGTGATCAAACAACTCAGAATCCATTAAAATAGACGATAAGCTACAGGATCTTGTGTATTTTTCATCCACTACCACAGCAGGGTTTAATGTCTAAATGAAACCAAACCCAGCAAATCTGGATAGAGGCAAGGAAGGAAGGAGAAGTAGCTAAGTGTGGATCTATCTTGGTACTAAGCACCAAGTATGGTATGAGTAAGTACCTTCTGTGTAAGCACCATTTGCAGATGAAGCAGGAGGATCAGAGGGGTTGAATAACTTATTTGGGTCTGGTCCTAATAGCCCTAGAGCCCAAATCTCTCCCAGCATACTCCAGGCCACATCAGTGGGGATTGGTGCCATCACACAGCCTCCACAAGCCACAGTATTAAGTACCCAAGTCTCCTTGTGACTCTGCGTAGCTGGTACCCTGAGAACCTAAAAGGCAGGTTCCATAGCTGGGGTCACTTCCCAGCTGCCGCACACCACAGTCCCACACGCTGCAAGTTTCTACAGAGCTTTAACAACACCAAAAAAATCCAAGCTGCAGCAATGCCCATGTGCCCACCCCCACCACAGTGATGATGTCACTGGCTTAAGGCAGGTCCCAGACCTTAGGAGTTTCTTAAGTTGCCCAAGGGTTCAAAACCATTGTTCTGGGATCCTTTAAAGAAGAGGAGATAGCAGAATCCTTCTGGTATTTTCTAATTAGAAAATTAGATACAGCACCAAGTGCCAAGTGCTTTCTCTAAAACAAAACTCCTCCTCTGCAGGGTAGCAGTGAAATGAAGGCACCAAAATTCCTCTTGGGAAGTAAGTTTTTGAAAAGTACAAAAAGATATTACAAGAGATATCACACTGGAAAACACATCAAAAAATGCATGCAAACCACATCAATAAGATAAAGGATAAAAACCATATGATTATTTCAATATGCAAAGAAAGCATCTGACAAAGTACAACATCTATTCATGATAAGAAGCAACAACATAGGTCTAGAGGGAATATACCTTAACATGATAAAGGTTATATATGAAAAACCCATAGCCAACATCATCCTCAATGGGGAAAAACTGAGAGCTTGCCTCCAGAGGTCAGGAACAAAACAGGTTCATTGTCACCACTTCGATTCCTCACAGTACTGGAAAGTCCCAGCCTCAGCAATCAGACAAGCAAAAGAAATAAAAGGCATCCAAACTGGTAAGGAAGAAGCAAAACTCTATTTATAGATGACATGATACTACATATAGAAAACCCAAAAGACTCCAACAAAAAACTACTAGAACTGATAAATGAACTCAGTAAAGTCGGAGGATACAAAATCAATGTATAAGAATCTACTGCATTTCCATATACTAATAATGAAACAACATCACGAGATATTAAGAAAACAATCTAATTATCGTGAACAAAGGAAGAAAGGGTATCCAGTGGGAAAAAGTCTCTTCAACAAATGGTGTTGGGAAACTGGACATCCACATGCAGAAGAAAGAAAGTGGACCACTTTCTTAGGCCATACACAAACATATACTCAAAATGGACTAAGGACCTAAATATGAGACCTGAAATCATAATCCTAGAAGAGGTTACAGGCAGTAATTTCTATGGCATTCGCAATAGCGACATTTTCCTAGATGTATCTCCTGAGGCAAAGCAAGCAAAAGCAAAATTAAACTACTGGGAGTACATCAAAATAAAAAGTTTCTGCACTGTGAAGGAGATGGCCAACAAAACTACAAGACAACCCTACAGAATGGGAGAAGATATTTATAAAGGGTGAGTATTCAAAATAGATTAAAAAAACACAATTCAACACCCCCCAAAAAAAATAATCCAGTTTAAAAATGGGCAGAAGACATGAACAGACATTTCTCCAAAGACGACATCCAGATGGCCAAAAGACACATGAATAGATAGATGTCAACACTGCTCATCATCAGGGAAGTGCAAATCAAAACCACGGTGAGCCACCTGACACCTGTCAGAACGGCTAAAATCAAAAACAAATAGGTACACTACAGAAGCAGCCCAAATGTCTCAGACAGATGAGTGGATAAAAAAGATGTGGTGTAATATATACACCTGGAATATTATTCAGCCATAAAAAAAGAATGAAATCTTGCCATTTGCAATGGTGTGGATGGAGTAAGAGAGTATTATGCTAAGTGAAGTCAGTCAGGGACAAATACCATACGATCTCACTCTTTATGTGGGATGTTAAGAAAGAAAAGAAATGTACAAAGAAAAAAAGAAACCAAGAAATAGACTCTTAACTCTAGAGAACAAACTGATGGTCATCAGAGGGGAGGTGGGTGGGGGAAAGGGGATTAAAAGTGCACTTTTGGGGATCCCTGGGTGACTCAGCAGTGCCACCTTTGGCCCGGGGCGTGGTCCTGGAGTCCTGGGATCGAATTCCGCATTGGGCTCCCTACATGGAGCCTGCTTCTCCCTCTGCCTATGTCTCTGCCTCTCTCTCTCTCTCTCTCTCTCATGAATAAATAAGATCTTAAAAAAAAAAAGTGCACTTTTCATGACGAACACGGAGTAATATAAGGAATTGCTGAATCACGATACTGTCCATCTGAAACTTAACAATGTATGTTAACACCACACTAGAATTTTTAAAAAAAATTGTTAAGTAAAATTGGCTGGATACCAGCAATAAATAAGTATTCTTATATTCAGGCTAGAAGTTATAATATTAATAATAATATCCTTTACCCAATGGTTACTTATACACCAAGGACCATGCTTTTTATATGTATCTTCTTATGAAATCTTCCCAAGAGCCCACATAAGCCAGGAACGACGAAGGTTTTAGACGTGCACAGCTGTATGGGGGAAGGGGCCTCTAACGTCTCAGCCCAACTGAAGCCAGTTTAGACTGCGGCAACCTTCAAAGACGGGAGATAAGACTTAATGTCTATACTCGTCTTCTGTTGCAAAAAGGGAATAATTTCATTTGCTCCTACATCATCAAGAGCTTATGATATAATATATACTAAGTAATTTAAATATTTCAAAGACCCCAAATGGCTTTCATATTAATATGATTACTACTTAGTATCAGTAAAAGAACAAGTAGAGAGATGGGAATATCTAGTAGACTGCCGAGCTTTCTAGAAGAACTCAAAGCAGATGTTGCTGCCCTGCTTCCTTCCTTACATAATTCCATCAGACAAGGGGCATCTGACCTATGCACCCAGAGGGGACTTCACTGTCAGGCAGAGAGGCGAAGGCTTTGGGGAAGCCACAAGGAGGGCTCCCCAACCAGCTGAGGGGAAGGGCACCCTACTACAGGGATCTAACAGGACAAGGTGGACACTCCTCTCCTAGGGAAGACTTTAAATTCTTATCATGTTCTTCACACACGGTCCTTCACCCCCAAAGGGCTTGCTTTCCCACCAGGGACCTGGGCAATGGTTCTCTGTCTGCGGAGTCTGGCAAACCAGCAACCTGGGGAAGGAAATGTACAGGACTGGGATCTGTGAGCACAGGCTTGTCTCCAGAGCAGGGCCAGAGCTGCAGCGAACCACCACACCCCCGGTTGTGTGGGCTCTCCAAGTTGTCCCATTAAAAAGTCACGAGGGGAAAGTGCTTTTGTGAACACATTTACTTTCAAAGCCAGAACAAAGGAAATTATGGCTCATTTCTTAATTTACTTGAGCCCTCATACTATGCACTAGACACTCGTATCTGAGAACTGTCCAGATGTTGACCACTGTGACTAGTAGGACATCTACGCATTCCCGGCACTCAGGCATCATGTGCCCACGGCGCGGCCCAGGTAACAGGCAATACCTTCTTGGCCGGATGAACTCCCTGGATGCTCTTGATGCCTGGGGGGCCGGCCGAGTGCACGTGGGAGCCCACCGGCGGGTGCTGGGGCTGCTGAAGAGCCCCCTTGGTCAGCGTCACCTTGCGGGCGGGCTGCTGTCTCACTTCTGGGGGCTGCGGGAGCCGCTGGGGCTGGCCCTCAGGGTGAAAAAAGCCGTCGCTCTCTCCTCCCTGCTGAAACAAGGCAGCGAGCTGGTCAGTACCCGCATGGCCAGGCGGCCTTCCCCAGCATCGGGGAGTCCGCCTCAGCGCTCAACTGAGAGCAAAACTATTTCAAGCAGGTGAGAAACCAAACCTGTCATTTCACTAGAGCCACTAAGGAAATTCCTCATCTGACAGTGTTTGGGTTTTAATCATATCTTTGAAATTTAAAACACGAAGATCTTTAATTACAGGATCCACTCAAGAGGTCTGTGATTAAAGTAAATGCTGTTTAGCTCACTGAAAGACTGCTTAACTTTAAAAATACGTCATACTCAAAATGTATTTGCCATTTTCAAGAGCATTCTTGTTAAAATCTGAGTTTGCACAGGCAGTGGTTTAAAACTTTTAACCCATTTTCAGACCTAATTCCAGGTGGACTGTCTTCGGGACGCATCTCTCTGGCTGTGGCCATAGGCCTGGAGACACAGCACTGACCCCTGGTTCTCTCCTACCCCCCTGCCTCCCGCTGAGACGCCAAGTGCCTCATCCTAAGGAGTCAGTGATTTCAGAGGAGGGAGTCGTGGGCCCTATTACCAGCTTTAGGAGTATCAGAAATCTAACTTTTGAGTTTTACTAACAATCCTTCATTTCTTGACCTTAAAATTGTTATGATGTCACTCAGACCATGAGTCCCCAAATTGAGACTGGACTAATCAATCTCCCCCAGAGACGTGGTCTTCACTGGACAGTCAGGAAGTTTTCAATCAGCAATAAGGAGCAGGCCACACACAGGGAAGGTCAGAGCATTTGCATGACAAGACCCTAACTTTTCCCCTTAGGGAGAGCCACCTGCCTCAACCCATCCTTTTCTTTTGCCAATAACTTTCTTGCTCCATCCTCCTTCTATAAAAAATCTTTCTTTGTGTACATCTCCTGGGAGCCTCCTCTGCTTGCTGTCCAATTCATAAATATTTAATAAAGCCAATTAGATCTTTAAAAGGTTCTCAAAGTTTTGCTATTTAACACATTCACACTGTACTATTTATGTTCACGATACCACAAGGCAGCATAAGAAAATCTCTCTGGATGGTGCCTGTTGGCTAGGTTCAATATTAAATGCAGTGTCTCTCCAAAAGAGTAGCTGGTGACCAAAAAGTAAGTGTGTATAGCAAGAAAATCCTCTTTGCCCTCCTAAGTCACAAAATCTGAACAGCAACAGATGTGTGAGAGTGAACAGTAAGATTCTATCCCTGGTCAGCACAGGAGGTGGGCTCAGTGGGCAGCGCTCTGCCCTCGCAGCCTGCTCTGCGGCCCCTGTGATCCAAAAGGAACTGGGTGGCAGGCACTGAGGGGGGCACTTGACAGGATGAGCACTGAGTGTTATACTATGTATGTTGGGAAATTGAACTCCAATAAAAAAATATACACATAAAAAAAAAAACCAAAAGGAACTGGGTGAATGAGCTCAGCAGCAGCCCTTGTACTCTGTGCTCTCTCCCCTCTAAACTTATCTTTTAGAGACAGTTTAATGGCATAAAGTGAAGGGACAGGGGCTGGAGCAAGATAGGTGTAGATAAGATTAGTGTAAAAACTGCCCAAAGTAATTGGGACCCAAGAAAAATGAGATTAAAAATGTCACATGTGGCAGGGTTTTTGGCTACAGCGACATGAAGAGGATAGCAAATCTCCTCCCCCCAAGACAAATATTTAACTGGACAAAACCATCCAGAACAAGCATTTCAGGTCTCTGGGAATGAACAATAGTCAAACAAGACACAGAGCAGCACCTGGTGCAGGGCCATCTTTGCTCCTCAACAGGGCTCCCCAGGCGACCCAGACGGCAGAGCTGGTGTGGCCTGCAGGCCTGAGGAGCCCTGCAGCACAAGCAGGGCAGTCAGCACAGTCAGGACGAGCAGCCACCTCAGAGGGAAGGGAATGGGGAACACCCACCGAACCGTCAGCCCCCGTCCTTTCTGGAACAATAGTCAACCAGCCAGTAATCTGAGAAACAGAATGAGAAATCTTGGAAATGAAAGAGCTCTCCACCGGTGCCAGGGAGCCAGGGAAGCTCATGGGTGTGCGAGGGCCCAAGGGGGTGGGTAGGAAGGGCAAGTGCTGCCCCACTCACAGACCACTGGCCAATCTCTTCCTGAATGACCGACCAGCCGACCAACAAGCTATGTAACAACATGCTCAAACCACAGGAAGCCAGGCTAAGAAATGAAAGAATAAAAAACTGATAAAAAATTCTTCTGAATAAAAACACAACATATCAAAATCTAAAGCAGTTATGTCAGAAAGGAAAATAAATCTGAAACCAAGAACCTGAGCTTTTATCTCTAGAAGCTGGGGAGGGCGGAGGATCCAATCCAAAATACAAGGAAGGAAACGGTAAGATACAGCAAAAAGCAATGACTAGGAAACAGAAAAATAGAGAAAAATTAATGAAACCAAAAGTTGCATTTTTGAGATCAACAGAACCGATGACCTCTAACGATCAAGAAAAAGGAAGGGTGCCAAAGACCACAGTCAGAAATAACCGAGCCGTTATCACCACAGCCCCTACCAAAATGAAAAAGGACGTCATGACCAGCTTTATACCAAGTCAGGCCACCGAGGTGAAATGAGACTTTCACCGAGGTGAAACACCAAAACAGATTCAAGAAGAAAGAGAAAATCTGAAAAGACACTGAGGTGGTAGTGAAAACCCCCCCCGCAAAGAAAAAGCCAGATGAACTTCCTGGTGAACCTTGTCAGAGCCTCTTTCAGAAAAGAGAGGGGGAGGAAGAACCTTCCTACTCGCCCTCTGAGGCTGGCATGACCCAGATGGAAACGCTGAAGACCTCCCAAGAGAGGCAAGCCACAAAAGAACATCCTCAACAAATGTGCATGAGGAAAGTTCTGTACTAGAGCATCATGCACCGTGAGCAAGCACCGTTTAGCCCAGGAATGCAAGGCTGGTTGTACACTGGCAAACCACGTCATCGCCTGTACTGGTGCAGCAAAAGCATTCTCAATTAAAACTCTCAGCAAACCAGGGATGGAAGGAACCTCTGTCGACTCATAAAGGGCATCCCCTACAAATGGGCAGCTCACATCATGCTTGGTAATGAAGACTGAGTGCTTTCTCCTAAGGACCACTTATGTTCACACTGCCCCCACTGGTCAGGGACACTCAGTTTACCTATTTATCACCTGGGGAGAGTTCTAATCCTAGCCATCCTGGGCTTAAATCCAGAACCATCCATTTTGGACTCTGTGGAGCTGGGATCTCGACATGAGCATATTTTAAAGGCTCTGTGGGTGATGGCTGTGCAGATAAGGCTGTGGATGGCTGAACCAGACAGGTGCCTCCTGACCTGCCATGACTCTGCCTCCAATAAGTGCATTATCACTGCCAGCTGAGAGTCATTCCTACCTTACAGAGAAAGATCCCCAAATGAAAATGGAAGCACTGTGGGAAAGATAGGCCACGCTACAAGACCACAATCCACAGAAACATTTCAGCTGCTGGTCTGTGTTTCTCAAAGCTGCTCCCCAGGTCTTCCACTCAAGGTGGAAGTTGGTGCCCGAGCCAGGCAGGGGTGGCCTATTCTAGGTGCACAAGGTTTCAAAGTCCTTACCTTGAAAAGCTATGTGACCTCTGTTTTTTGGATATGTTTGAATTTTTCTTTTCTTTTAAAGAGGGCATGGGGAGTGGGACAGAGGGAGAGGAAGACTCTCAAGGAGGCTCCATGCCCAGCACCGAGGCTGACATGGGACTCAATCCCACAACCCCGAGATCGTGACTGAGTGGAAATCAAGAGTCAGACACTTAACCAACTGAGTTACCTGGGTGCCCTTTGAATTTTTCTATACTATAAAATTGAAAACCTTAAGGACATATACCACATATCCTCATCTTTCTCAAGAGCCAGGGATCCATTACTAACTTATTTAAAATCCTGAAATTGCATTAGTATGAGATTCATGTATTTCCTATGCATATGTTGAGAAAAACATTCCTCTTTTTCCCATGCACTGACACTTCACACGAAGTCCCAGGTCCTACAAGACGCCGATGTCAGGTGCAGGCGTAGCCAGCCCCGCAAATTCTCCACACAGCTCAGCTACACAAGAGTCTACTGATTGATTGATTCTCCAACTTCCACCCTTTTCACCCACATGAGTAAATGAACTGGCTAGGTCCTGGTTAGCTCTAAGGGAAAGCCTTCTACTGTAGGGACTTAAGGGATCTAAATAAACTCCCTGGAAGCCGACCCGATGAACAGTTCAAGGATTCCTAAAGCACATGCTACGCTATAAGCATCTATAAAAACAAGAGGTTTAGACCTCATCAATCTATTTTGTTCACTATGCCCAAATTTCTTGTCCATGCCAAAGGCCTGAGGTATCTACTGAATAAATCAGTAACTAGTGCATGGTACTTTTAAAAACTGAGTAATTCTCAATGTGCTACAAAAAAGTTGATGGTATAAGGACGCTAGGTTACAGCCACTGTCAATTAGGACACAGATTATTTCCTCAACGTCACTATGAGGCTAAATAGGGCAGCTTTCAAGGCAGCAGTACTACCCTGTGCATCAGAAACAATTATGCCACGCTGCAGAGCAGATAATTAGCTGCTACATACGACCTAAAAAGGGTGATATTCACATGGACAGACAGAATGAATATTGCCATCTTATTTTGCTTTCTCAATCCAAGGCTAAAAACAAGATAATCTAGGTAGTGAAATTTAATTTAAAAAGAAGAGCTCCCCATCGAAAGACGAATGGATAGAAAGAAGATGTGGTTTATGTATACAATGGAATATTACTCAGCCATTAGAAACGACAAATACCCACCATTTGCTTCAACGTGGATGGAACTGGAGGGTATTATGCTGAGTGAAGTAAGTCAATCGGAGAAGGACAAACAGTGTATGTTCTCATTCATTTGGGGAATATAAATAATATTGAAAGGGAATATAAGGGAAGGGAGAAGAAATGTGTGGGAAATATCAGAAAGGGAGACAGAACATAAAGACTCCTAACTCTGGGAAACAAACTAGGGGTGGTGGAAGGGAAGGAGGGAGGGGGGTGGGGGTGAGTGGGTGACGGGCACTGAGGGGGACACTTGACGGGATGAGCACTGGGTATTATTCTGTATGTTGGTAAACTGAACACCAATAAAAAACTGATTTATTAAAAAATAAAATAAAATAAAAAGAAGAGCTCCACCAAAAGTAAGATATTCTAACGAGTCTATGTTGAGGTATACAATGTATATATGTATCTGGATGATGAATATAGAATACTCGTGGTAACCTGATGATTTTTAAACTGGGAACCAAATTGAGAACAGAGACGTTTAGTCAAGAAATACTCCAAATAATAAAAATTCTCTTCATTGTTACTTTGAGTAAGAGACTGGTGCTAGTTACTATAAGAGACTATAATGTCAGATAAAAACCCTGAAAAACAAAGTTCTGAACTTTTATCTACCTTTCTAGAAAAGTTTACTCTTTAAAGCTTTATCCCCAAAGTTTAGGAAAAACAGGTACCACAGAAGCCTCTCCGTTCCTCATTTGTGAAGAGAAAAACTTAACTTTCCTTATGTAGAATGGAGCATGAAAGCTTGTGACATCAAGAAAGGGTCCCAGTCATGGTGTACAAGGCCTCCTTTAGGGTTTTCTAAGAAATGATGATAATACCATTTCTAGAAGTGGTTCTCCTCTCCTCCCGCTCTGCCCCTGGGCCCAATCTCAGGGCCACAGGGTCTCTGTCCTCCTCCTCCTCGCCTGGCCTGCATCCTCCTTGTCCTCGGAAGTCCACCCCCCTCCCCCCGCACCTCCCCCCCCCCCCCCCCCCCCCCGCATTACCCTCCTGCCCACCACGTGTTAAGTGCTTTGTGCTTCACAGCAGTAACCACCAAAGCCATTCTGTTCACCATTAGCTGGAAGGGGAGCCCCACGGGAGGCACTGGTCCCCAAAGCATCCTCAGATGAGAGAATGAGCAGGTGGATGATAAACACTTGTTGAGCAAACGATGCACACAGAAAGGGGGATATTTCAGGCAGCGATTATGACGAATGTCCAGCTTTTAAGAAAAACCATTCCTATTACTTTTTTATTGGAAAGTGGGAGGAAGCCCTGGATAAGCTCTAGAGGTGCTCATATTTTAATCAATTTTTTATACCTTCCATAGCTGTAAATAACATGCTCTAGAGCAGAAATTTCCAAGGCATTCCTAGGATCCTGATCACCAAGAGTTTTGGTAGGATTAACATAACCCACTTTCAGGAGGGCGGGAGGAGTTAATGTTTCTGGAATGTCTGCAATGTGACAAGAAGTGTTCTGGGTTCTGTAGAGACATCTTTTCCTTAACTCCTCCCTTCAAGGTAAATACTATTATCCTCATTTTGCAAAAGAAAAGCCAGGCCCTTGGTCCCCAGGTACCTGCGGGGACTTCCTGTGTCTGGGGTCCCACAACACTTCCCACCTGAGACTACACATGAAAACAACTGTTTCCAGCAAACATGGAAACAAAAAAGTCTAGCCCCTCATGCAACTGCATGAAGGATCACTGTGATGCTGTGCTTTTGTGTACCACACAGATGAGCACTCAAGGCTTAAATGTAAGTTCAACAAGTTAGTCCATTTTGTACGAAAAACAGAGAGGTTTCCTTTTCTCAATGCAGAAAACAATTATTCTCTTTCAAAAAAGTACAATGAGAATTACTCCAGTCAACACGTGGAAGATAGTCAATGCACTAATTAGTAGGTTGTGGCCAGGAGCACATTCTTAAGCAGTCAAGGAGAAGCAAACTGAAGAAGGCACCTTCCACTAGAAGTCTTCTGTAACTTATAGTTACAGCACGGAAAGAGGTCCTAAAATCCTTGGTACTTAGCTATGTAAATATGAAAATACTGTTACATTCAAAATAGGAATTCCAGAAACCTATTAGCGTTAATGTGAGTAAATAACTGTTCCTTTGTGGATGGCAAAAGACGTCCTCTTCAAAAAAAAAAAAAAAAAAAAAAGTCCGTTCACTCTGAAAGTGAATCTCTCTCCAGGTGGCCTAGCTCCCTTTCTAATTACCTAAACTGTAAGGTGTGTAGATGCGATTTTAAGTATCTTCTACTTCCTCTAAACAGAGATGAGGTGAAAGAAGTTTGGCCTTAGACCAATGCAGAAATGTTTCGTTGGTTGTCTCCACAAGTGATTCTCTTTTAATGAATACTGTAAAAATGTCTTTTCAGAGTAGTTGTTCTTTTTTAAATATGAAGTACTACCTGAATTAAGTAAGCCCAGGGAATACTTTTTATCAGCTTAATCATTACCAAAAAATGAGGTTTGTAGCCAGCAACATTAGCAGGACAAATTTATTTATAACAAATGGCTTAAATGTATAGATAAAAAATGCCTATTGATACTGTCAGGGCTTCTTGCAATTTGACAGATCAAATCTTATTTTCATTCTTAAACCCCATGAAGAAGTGATATCACTGACTTGCATTCACTAGTGAGCAAATTGATTAATCCCTCTCTATAGAAATCTCAACTCTTGATTACAACTATCAGACGTTAAGCAGCATTATTCTAGAGTGACAACACTTGACAAATTCCCCAACCATTTTTCTCAGCTTTTGTGGCCCTGCTAGCTTGTATTAACCCTGATGAAAAATTAATTTCCCTTATCTTCTTCTAAACCCCAAAATCCAAATCCGCCAAACTGGCAACTCTTTCTGTAAAGGTATTATGAAAACCTCTAAAAGATTAATTGCATGTCTTCAGGTGACATTAAATTAATTTCTGTACTCATGACAGACATTTGATACTCCGTACTGAGAGGACAGATAACATTGTCAGGACACACACAAGGACAGTGGTTAGGGTCCCAGGGCAGCCTCTTATGAATTCTCCTTCCGATAAGGCCCACTTCACTGTCATGGCAATGCTGCTGATCTTACAGCCCACAGACCGCACGGAACAGGTTTCTATTAACTGCAACAATGCCATGCCTGGCCCTGTAATCTTTAGAAAAAAAGCTCACTCAGAATCTGGACAGTAAATGATATGCATGCTACATGAAGTTTCTAAATATAAATACATTTAAGGGTCTATTTTGTCTTTGAAGACCACTGTTTCAAGGAGAAAAGGTAGAAAAAAACAAACAGGCTAACATTTTTTTCCAGGTCTCTAGGTCAATTACCTAATTAATTAAACTGTTGCAACAGAATAGGAAGTAAGAATATTTTACCTCTGCAGTGTCCCTGGATTCTCTGCAATCAACGATCCTTACATATAGTAAGGATGCAAAACAGGTAAACAACTCAAGTCTAAAATGCTTCCCGTAAACTTATAGTAATGGGTCCCACATGAGTTGAAGTGAAGCAAAACCCACAAGGTCATAGAGACAAGGCACACAGACCACATAAGTGCCTGGGACTCCTGAAGTAAAAGGATCTGAATGCATACACAGTGGCTTTTACGATATGGGGCTAACAGGACACCATACCTTGAGTGCCTCCCTCCCCACCATTCTACCTTTCTGACATGAGTCAGGTTTGGGGAAATCTTTAAAAACCAAAGTTAACTGGCCTTTGAGGCCCTGAGCCTCTGGCGGCTGGCCAGGGAGGGGAGGATGGACCTCCTGCCCCAGGACTCTCCCACCTCTCTTGCATGAATATGTATATGAATTATTTCTGATTCAAACATTTATTTTACTCCCCAACATCATACCCCTAAAAAAAAAAACCCAAAAACTAACATAGACTGATTCATTACAACCAATTTCTGTCCTCTAATGAACAATTGATGATTTTGCCCAAATTTAGTGGTCACAATGTTTAAGAATGCTTTAAAAACCGTTTCTCTGAAAGTTATTAATTCTGTCCACTAAAGCATTTTACAGCTCTTAAAAACAACTATTTATATATGATAGTTTCTCCTCGGAAGTTTCTGGAATATACATATTCTCAAACACTTGACTAATCAGAATTTATGCCCGAAGTCTCTTCCTCTCTTCCGCTAGCTGCCTTCAGGTCCTTTTGCTGCTTATGAGCACCTGACACAGAGAAAGGACTCAGCAATCAACGAGGCCCTCCTGCCCCACCCAGAAGGACAGAGCCAGCAAGGCAAGAGTCTGGGCTAACCCTCACCCCCCGCCTTCCTGGCCCCCTCACCTGGGTTAAAGGAGCCTCTCCTACACTCAGTTTCCTTGATAGTCTGGTCTTCCCAGAACCCTTCTATCACAACTGAATGGCAGCTCTGTCCGCTCGTACCTCACTTCCCACCTCCCCCCAACTCATTTCTTCCTGGCCCTCAAGCACATCTCAGCTCCCAGAGCCTGCCTGACACTGTGGCAGGAAGTTAGCTGCTGCCAGAAATCAAGCCAGTCAGGAGAGCTGCGCCCTCTATGCTGGTGAGGCAGCTCAGCACAGCTCATGGGGTGTCCTCCACAGCATGGGACACGCCCTGCCCTGGCTGGGGCTCCACACAAGGACACCAAGGTCCTCACACACACACCTGCCACTCGACACAACCCAAAAAGTGCCAAACAGTATGTACCATATAAGCCCATTCTGTACACTGGATAAAGGAGTTTTTGCAAGGGAAGCGCAAATGTGAGCATGAAAAGAAGACCAGAGGAATTAGGAACAAGGATTAGCGCTATTTTTGTTTTTCCCCATTTTTCTAACGGGTGCTGTCTAAATGTCTACAACAAACAGCTATTACTTTTATAATCAGAAGTATTCACGGAAAAAACAGTTCTAATTCCTTCTTTGACATTTCATTAAAAAAAAAAAAAAAAACATACACAATGTCCAAGTTTTTAAAGGGAGAAGATACTTTCCCAATTACTTCAACAAATTTTTAAAAATAATTTATAATGTTCCTGAAACTATCCTAAATCCTGGACACAAAAAGTGAACAGAAGAACAAGCCCAGCCTCAGTGAGGAGCAGTAAGGAGACAGCTCCGCAAACCCGAGGCCATGCTCGGCAGGCAGTGAGTGCAGGACAGGCAGCCAGTGGGCCAGAGGCAGGAAGCAGGGCACTTCCAGAGAGCAGGAGGCAGTGAAGGTGACCAATCCCAACCCTTCCTTCTCTACGTAGGAGTTACAACAACTCCTCAAAGTGGGAGTCCCCTAAGGGTGACATATGGCTCCAGGAGGAACACTTCTGTCTCTAAATGCAACGCTCAGGAGCTGTACCTATAACTTCCTGTGTATTAACGTCAAAAGTAGAGCCTCAAAAAAAACCCAGCAAGTTATGACTAGTTTAGAAATATGTTTTTAAAAAATGAGGTTCAAGTACTAGTTATACCTCTGCTAAAACTTTCCAATGGCTCCCAGGGCTCTAACAATCAAGATTTGAGACCTAGAAGAGCCCGTAAAACCCGTGTCCAGACTTACTTGCTCTCTGCTCTCTGGCAAAACTGGCCTTCCTATAGCTAGAAAACTGTCCATAACTTCCCGGCCATAGGACCTTTGTCTGTGCTCTCCCCTATCTGCCTAGAAGGCTCTTTCCTTTTCCCCTGCCCTCCTTGCTTCACCTCTACACTCAAAGTCACTTCTCTAGGTCTCCCTATCTTACTTCTCACAACACCTGTCAGGGGCTGCTTTTACCTGCATTCATGACACATCCTGAGCTTGCGCAGCACCTGGTCTATTGAGCACTTCCTACTTGCCCTATGCAGCTCACGCAGATGCACACAGGGCTCCTCAGCCCCAAGGTCTATCCAGTGGACAAGCTCTACCACAGCTGCCCTGCTCATGAACGCTAGCACCAAGGCAGAACCTTTACCCCAAGAGTGACATGAAGAAGTGACAGTGCCTCCTAGCAACAGCTGCCAATAAGCCTTACCAAAGCGTGCACTAAACAGAACAAAACGCAGAACTACAACTTCGGATCCCTGCACGTGCCAAGTCCACCTGGCCCCTGCCATGGATGGGGAGGAGCCCTCAGAGACCCACCGCGCCACTCCCTCACCTTCCTCTTAGTATCATGCACCTCAGTCACTGCCAAAAAAACATGCCTTGGCTAGCCTCCTTGTCCCAAAACCCTCATTTTTACTATTTAAATGGTGACCACGAATTCCCTCAGAATTCTCACATAGAACAATTCAAAAAATAAACTCTATACAGCAAAAAGTGTACTTTTTTCATGTCAACAACCTGTTACATGAACGTACTATAAACAGAATTTCTTTCTGATCCATCCTTCTGCCTTTGGAACTGCCTGGAGGGCTGGGCATGTGCGGACAGGGCCCAGAGCAATGATCCTCAGGGAGCACACCTGGCGCCTGGCTCTCCACTACAGGGGGCTGAGCAGACAAAGTCCAGCGTGAGCCTGATCATCTTCTGGCACCAGATGTAAAGACGTGTTCAAAGAGTGATGGAGACACATCAACAAACAGAGCCAGCCTGAAGTGGCTCTCACCAGCCAATCCAGGACAATTCAAACATCAAAACCAACAATGACAGTAACAGTTCACTGGATAAAATAAAAGTCCATAAGCCCATATTACTCTAAATAAAAGCAGCAATAAGAAAGCAAGAGAAAACAGAAAGCTATTACAGTAAGCATACAGAGTGAGTGCTGGTGGGATAAACACACCAGGGCTTGCTATAAATGGTGGAAATCTGACAAGAAATGAGATGCTTCCACAGTCTCAAAGTATCTTCTCATAAAGTACTTATCAATTATAAAGTGTAGGATTGTAACCCTAGGGAGAGAGACCTGGTAAACACCACCTTGCTCAAGTAATCCCAGCTGCCGACACTGGACAGACACATCAGGTGCCCCCCCGACAGGACCCACAGAGGACACGATGTCCTTCCGTGGGGTTCCCACCCAAAGCGCACAACCTGCAAGTCTGCATGAGGAGAAGTAAGAGAATCCCAAATTGAAGGACATGTGACAAGATAATCAGCCTCCCCTTTTTAAAAGTCAAGAGCAAAACACACAAAGGCAGAGGCACTGTCCCAGAGTCGTGGGGACTATAAATACAACACACTGTGCTGCGCCGGGGACGAGAGAGGAATGCTGTGTCCACACGGAATCTCCCAAGTTCTGATGTGGGTACCTGTGGCTGTGCAAGAAGGCAGCCCACTGCTCAGGAGATGTGGCAGGTGTGGGAGTGTGAGCGAGGGTAGAGAGCAACAGCGGCAACGCGAACATGACAAAACAAACTGGTGAATCTGATAAAGGGTGTGCAGGAGTTCCTTATACTATTTTTGCAACTTCTCTTAAACTGTAATTACATCAGAATAATATGTCCTCCACCGAACACAGAAAATCAGGTCTGTACATGTTACCTCTCCTACCAGCTCCCTACAGAAATCTGACAGTAACTTCTGAGCAGGGAGGAATCTACAAGTACAGTCCAACCCCCAAAAGCAAGCTCACAAAAATAAATTGGGACCTTTCGCAAGCAGCATTTTGACAGCCTTTTAAAAATAAAATACAAGAGTATCACAATTGGACAGCTGGCTTTCCTGCTGAGACATTCTGCACTTCTCCCATTTCTCTGTGTGGCCAGCAGAACAAAGGACTGTTTACTTAATTTGCTGCCAAATCCTTAAAAATTTTATTACCTCAATCAGAATAAAGCCACTGAATCCAGAGTTTGCTTTCATTTTCTTAAATAGCACTAGAAACTCCTGCTCTGAATAAGCCACTGCTCCTGCCTTGGTCACCAAATAAAGGGTTGGTGGCCCTGGAGCTGCTCCCAGGGGCCAGGGCCTTGCACAGCTCCTTACCCCTGCTACCGTCTCAAGCCCCCAGCCAGCCTGTGGGAGCACGCCACACTCTCTGGAGGACACTGGGGCCTGCTGGGGCCACGAACCAAGGCTACCTGAAACCACAACCCAACATGCCCTAACCTGGACGCCAAGCTAAGCCCTGATTAAACTCCTTAATGAAGGAAGTGCCCATGACACATGCTTGTTCTAATTCTTTTTTTCTGGGGTGTGATCACAAAGGATGGCTGGATGACTATAATAAGTTTACACTGAATAAACACTTTATATTTTTGTGTTTGCTCTGATATTACTTAAATGGATTTTCTGCATTATGAATAAAATTATGATTTAAAAAGACTGCTCTTTTGGTTTCTGAAAATTAAATACTTAAATTAAGTAGCTTTCTGAGAAATGAGCAAATGGAAAATATTTCCATATTTTCAGTAATAAAAAGGAACCATTCCATCAAATATAATTCTTCAGACAGATTACTTACATATAAGAAACACTCAGAAAGGAATATTAAGTTGTTCTGAAAGTATTCAACAATATTGAACACTCTTCATGAACTGCCACTTTACACAAACTTGCTCCTTTTGTAGTCTCATGTAGCAAAGCTAGACAACAAAATATGAGTGGGAAAACTAAAATTCATGCATATATCGATGAGGCTCACAACAAAGGTCTCTAAATTTAAATAGCAAATTCCCCTAGTTCTCACCCTAGTGCTTTATATATAAAATGTGACCTAATCTGATTTCTACGGAAATGTTCAAAGGTTCATCTAGAGCACATGGCAAGTTACAGCTGCACAGAGCTAGTAGACACCATCCCTCACTCCGCCGGGCCAGGGGCCCTGTGTTACCCACATGGTAAGGTTCTAGAAGGGGAATGATGGAAACCCAGCAACTCTCCAGTCCGTTATTCAGAGCTGCTGCTATATGCCAATCCCAACACTTTTCTCCTACTCTAGAATCCTCATCACTCTCCAGTCACTAGTACTTGTGGTTGACAAGAAAAATGAAACCTAATCATCTCCCTTCTTCTAGAAGCCCCCACTAAAACTTTTCCCTATTAATTCTCTATTAATACGCACTTACTGGAAACAGTAGAATATTATCTCTGATGAAGAATTAAGTAACACTTTGGAACAAGGCAGCAGTAAAAACTGTTATAAATACTAGTAAAGAACCTCAGCTCTACCAATCAGTAGCTGGGTGGCTCTAGGGTACTAACACAACCTCTGAGACTGAATCTACTCACCTATAAAACAGGAATCAAAGTATCTACCTCACAAAGATGCTCTGAGGCTATGCTAAACATAACGGTAAGCCAGATGACTATAGGGCATGAAATCACAGACTGCATTCCTGAAGGGGGCCTTAGGAGCATGCCCAAAAGAAAGCAGGCTATGCATGGAGTGACCTCCATGTGCTAAAAGGCTCATTCACTCATTTCCACAATTCTTTTATAACCGCGTCCACAGTCTGGGGACCTGGAGACTGGGGTTCAGAGAAACAAACCGACAGCTCAGGGTCTCAGAGGATGGGTAACACACGCCTACCCAAACGAGGGTCCTCCTCACACAGAGTCACACTGTGTACGTGTCGCACAATCACAGACAGACAGAAGTACTCAGTCCTGGCGAGGGAGGGCCTCCACCGCTACCTTTCATGAAAGGAATTCCACAGCGACCAACCACCAAGAGGATGCCCACAGAGGGCCCCCAATGAAAGTGAAGAACCACTGTGAGCTTTACCATGACTCAGTTGCCACAACGGTGAGAACCAGTATCAACAAAGAATTTTTATTCAATTCTTTTTGAAAATGCTTCCTATGCCCATGATACATTAGCTATAACAAAGAGAAAGGATATAAAAGGACTAGAAATTCCCTTATACTGATTAGGGTGAACTAAAATCACTTTAAAAATAATATAATAAGGGATCCCTGGGTGGCGCAGTGGTTTGGCGCCTGCCTTTGGCCCAGGGCGCGATCCTGGAGACCCGGGATCGAATCCCACGTCAGGCTCCCGGTGCATGGAGCCTGCTTCTCCCTCTGCCTGTGTCTCTGCCTATCTCTCTCTCTCTCTCTGTGTGTGTGACTATCATAAATAAATAAAAAAATTAAAAAAAAATAATATAATAAAAAGAAAGATTAAAAAAACAACAACCATCTTAAGACTTGGGCTTGTTCATATTTTTAAAAACCCAATTTAATATAATCCAAAGATAAATTGTTTGATTATAAATAATGAAATACGGAAAATAATAAAAGAGAACTCCATATTGATTCAGAATCGCCTCACAGGTAAAAGTACACCTAGAGAAACCTAATTAAGTTTTAAGGTATTTCCAATTCTGTATGTCAGAATAAGAGTTCCAAGACACTTTTGCTTTCCTTACAATCCTATGGATACCTATCTGAAATGTGATCACTGCCAGACCATATTCTAGCATGGCACTGTATACTGCCATAGTCCTGTGCCCTGTCTGGAGACCAAACAACAGAACTAGAGGAGGCGATTGAATGCAAAGAATAATTTAATTGCATATATCTGATGCCAGTTTAGGTTAGAAAGAAGTAAAGGAAACAAAACTGACTCTCTCCAGAATAATCTCTCTAGGAAACCTTATAAATACACTATATTGTGCTTCTGTACTAACAGGATGTACAGAAGTCCCGCGCTCACAACAAAACACAAGAACATCAACAGATGAGATGTTTTTACCTGAAGTGCATAAACAACACTAAGCTGGCTGTGCTAATAAGCCCATCAGAACCTTGCCAGGGCGCTAGCCAAGTCCTGGGTAGCCGAGTCCCAGGCACTAATACCATGGCCTGCGGAAGAAAGAGAGCACCAGCAGGGGCAGAAACAACAGCCCCAGGAGATGCGAGCTCACCCATCACCTAATGAAATGGTTCCCTCCTCCCACCACCCACACAATTACGAACATGTTCTCTTAAGGATAGTCCTATCCACACACACAAAAACCCAAGGCTTTCAGGGAAATACTATTTTTTCTGGTTCAGAGATACACCCAAGATGTATTTAATCCCTGGTAAATTGAAAGTTGTGAACATGCTACTGCAGGACTTGCTGGACTAAATTCTAAGATACAGAACATGTTGATTAAATAACTTAAAACTTGAAAATTAAAAAGAGAGCTAAAAAGTTGTTTCAAATTTTGGCAAATAGCTATTTTCACACAGAATTCCTGTTGTTTTTCTGTGTATTATAAAATTATACAGCATGATTCTGGGATACAGTCTAATAAAAAAAAATCTTTTTTTCCCCACTGGAAAAAAACAACAGCAAAAATTTAAGTAGAAAAATTCTTTTAAAGGATAAGTCCTTTTTAGTTTGAAAGCTGCCAGCGCCCTGCACCTCCCAGCTTACGAGAGGTCCTCAGTTTACACCAGCCACAGCAGCACATGGCACCAACCATCAATGCCATAGGGAAAAGGCCTACTCCCAACCTTAGCCCTCTGGCCCCCTGGCCCCTCCTTATAAGTTCTTAACTCAAAAAAAAATGAGACACTGACAAAGCCTGCCTAAAACAAGGTCAAAACAAAAGACCACAGATACCATGAAAACTGCTGAATGCTTGGGTTCTCGCCTAAAGAAAACAAATTCATAAAACGATAAAACAAGCTGATATGATAAAGGACATCTGCTTACCCAACACCTGAACCACAATGAATGGGGGGGGGGGGGGAACAGGTTTGAAAAAATATTACTGGGTCTGCTGAAGATGGAATTCCCAATTCATATTACTCTATCAGATTTTTCTCATATCACGTGAAAAAGTCACACTTTACAGACCAGGAAATAAAAGCAATAAAACTCAACTCATTAAACTACTAGCAATGAACTGTTCCTACTCCAGCACGGCAATGATCCTCTACGCCCCCCACCAAGTGCACAAGGGACCATGCCAGTCAACATCCTCTGGTTTAGGTGGTCTGCTCTGACCACCCGCATCCCCAGCTCTTCACTTCCTCAATGCACAATAGAGAGGGTGCATAGGCGGAGCACTGCTCCAGGGCATGGCCCACCCTGACACAGACAGTTGGCCATGGCACAGGTGAGTCACCCCCTGTGGGCAAGTCAAGAACATGTGGCAGGGCGAGAAAGCATGGATTCTACAGAGCTACAGAGCACTCCCTGATGGAGAATCTTCCGCTGTGCGAGTCTGTCTGCAGCAACTGCGTTCCTAACTTCTCTAAACCCAAGGACGGTGCCCCACTGAATATGATCTATAGGGGGAACCATCCAAAAGGAAAACAAAGGAGGTGTGCTCCACTCCTGAAAACCTGCAGTAAGACCATACAGGACTTTCTTGAGAATCCTGTCGATTTTTTTTTTTTTTCAACAAGGGAGATTAGCTTGACAAAGGAGACAGAAAACAGTCTCCGAAACAACGCTGCTTAAAAGGAGCCACACAACACACACGCCTGCCCCCCACCCACCACTGCTCACTGAATCTAAAGCTACACACAACAGATAAGTATACTTGTTTTGTGGCAAAGGAAATTTTATTTTTAAAATAAACTTGATGGTTTTGTCACAGATTATCTATAAAAGTAAGCTAAAACTGCAAAACATCTACCATGGGGACTGTCACACTGGCCTTGCTTTAAGACCCCAGACAGACCATGGAAACACAGGGCTCAGTGGAAAGGAAAATCGCAATGACAACCCTTGCACCCAACTGTGAGTAGTATGGAGGGCTGGACCACATGATTGCAAGTGAGGCAGTTATAACTTCCCTTTCTGCAAGAACCTTCCTTGGGAATGGGGACATTCTGAGTGAAGCACAGATTCCAAGAGGCACCAGTTACCTCGTCAACTTACCCCGCCTGACAACTTAATCACCCTGACCTTGGAGCTGACGTGCGGCCCATCTCCGCCGCCGCTGTTTGCCCGGTGCATGACAGTCCTTTTCGCGCCGGGCTTGGCGTCCGGGGGCCGGCCCTGCAGGGACGCCACTCGAGCGGTCTGTGAGGGGGGTGGCGGCCCCTCCCCGTCCGCAGGTTTTACCTGCAGGACCTTGTGCTGAGCTGGACTCTGAGGTACGGTTCTGGCCTGTCTCAAATGTTTCAATGGTTTCATCTGTTGTCCTTGATACTGCATGTTAGCACCAGATGGCACAAAATTTGATGTTTTGGGCTGAACATTTGAAACAGTGACATCTTGGTTTTTCACGAGAAGTCTGTTTTTCACATTTTGTCTGACCTGTGCACCTGGGAAGGGTAACAGTGGGTTTCCATTGGTGGGCAACGGTGAAGCCGCCTGCTGCTCCTGCTCTGCCGCGGTGGGGGGCAGGTGGAGCTGCTGCTGCTGGGCCAGCCTCTCAAGCAGCTCTTTCTTCCTGGCACCTGCCTGCTGCTGCCGGCGCAGCTCCTTCTGCTTGAGGATCTCTTCTCGGAGGCGCTTCTGTTCTTCTATCTTCAAACGATACAACCTCGTCTCTTCGTCTTCATCGGGAAACTGCAAAAGAAAATGGGCCTGCTTTACCACAGAGCCGAAGACAATGGTGGCCATCCCAGGTCAGCACAAGACACTGAGAAAATAAATGCACCTTCCCAAAACGCTTAATTCTGGATCAGAAAGAAGCCATTCAAAATCTGCTTATAGACTTTAAGTGTAACTCCTTCCTCTGGGGAGGGAAAAAAAAATCACACACAGCTAAAGCTAATTTGGAAAATCTTATCAGAATATTAAAAATGAAATAATGTAAATTTCTACTCATTTACAAGTTTGAAACCAATTAAACTATTCATTTAAGATATCAAAATATGTTTCGAATGGAAATGGCAACAGTAGGCAGACCGTGCTGTCACACAGGTTTTATCTGGCTCTTCTCTGACGAACCAACAAAAGGTGGGTATAAATGACCTGAAAGGGCCTGATTAGAACTATTGATTTTTCGTACAGAATTTTCAGCCTGATCTCAAACTCATTTGTCACAGAATAATTGGTTATAATGAACAGCACAAGTCAATCTCTCTGACCTTGAACTCATGCACCCTTCACAGAATCAAAATGCTGCCAATTGCAGTATTGGAATATTAATGGTATATAAGGAATGCTTTAATATGCCAGCCCCAAACCATTCTGAAAGTCTATCCAAAAAAATCTTTGAGAAAGTTCAGTAACTTTTATAAAAAGCATCCAATGGGGAAAGTTTGTTAAACGTTAAGCATTTGTCAAAAATTATAATTAAAAAAAAAAAAAAATCACAGATATCCTCAACCAGAGATCCTTTACAAAAGAACATAATAGGATTTAATTTCTTCATAATTCAGCTGTTAACAAATAAGCCTTAAGACTTGGGAATTAAGACCAAAAGGCAACTGAGGCGTCCATGGGTGCTCCTAGAGCCCACATACTTGACCTACAGGCCATAGAGCCGGGTCTCATCAGGACTCCTCAGCATTTCAGAAGTCATTCCAACCAACTTGGTTACCTCATTTCAAAGTCTAGGACAGACCTGAAAGGGCAATTCTGAAGACAGATAGATGAGGGCCTTTAGGGAAGCATCCAGAGCAAGAGAAAGTGTTAAAGGAAGACAGATAAATAGTAATACGTGGACAACAGTTCAAAAGGCTTAGGGGCCAGAGCTTTCAGGGAGCAGCAGACTGCGGGGGAAGAAGCAGGTCTTGAGTGCCCACTGCCTCAACATGGGAATCATTTATATTCACTAGGATTCTCCCCAAGCAATCAAGAGAAATTAAAATATGTTCAAAAAAAGTGAAAATTAAAGAAAATATATGTTCAAATACATAGGAAGAAATACCTCTAGGTACATTTGTTCTTTATTATATCATTATCAATTGGGTGAACGTAACACAATAAACCACATTTACCTAAGGAAAACAAATAGAAGACTTTTTAAAAATAGTTTTACTCTTGGTCCCATTTTATGTGTACACAGAATTAAAAGTGAATACATGAAGACATTCAATTTATACTAGGACTACCTGCAAATTTCACTTCATATACAAAGCATCTGCTTGATTCCACAGAAACTTCCTCAGAAGCCTGCTTAAATCCACTGCTGTCAAGAGGATCGCCACAAGTGGCTAATGGTGTGCCTCAAGCTTATTTTCCTCATTTTATCCAGGCACTGTTACTATAAAAACAAAGTGCTGTGTGACTTAATTTTTCTGACCCGATCGGGTTACACATACAAGGTTCCTATAAAGAATATAAGCAGGATAAAATTTTTAGCATAAATTTCTTTTTATGAACTACCCCAGTCCACTTGTAAACCTACCTAATTTTTTCATATATTGATCTCAAAACCAAAAAACTCACCCTTCTTCTAATATGATCTTAGTATATTATACAGTTAATTCTGTACCTTTGCCTTGTGTTTACTTCCTAGTGGTAACATTACATTGCCACTGCTGCAAGAATTTTTTAGGAAAATCTGGGCGCCTAGGTGGCTCAGCTGGTTAAACGACTGACCCGTGATTTCAACTCAGGTCATGATCTCAGGGTCGTGAGTTAAGAACCCTAAGTGAGGATTGGGGTTCTCTCTCCCTCCTCCTCTGCCCCCGCCCTTCCATGTGTTCCCTCTCTAAAAAACAAATAAATAAATCTTTTTTTTTAAAAAAAGAAAAGATTTGTTAGGAAAATCTGACTCCACCCCCCAATTTCAACAGAAAGATAACAGATTATGAAAACGTGACTTATTCTCTCATGCCTATATTATCTAAGGAAGTTCTTTAAGCTGGTATTCTTTCATTACATTATGTTAATAAATGATACAAACTTACTATACATTCTACATAGTTTTTAAAAATATTGGTGTAACTTCTATTATCCTGATCTTTTCCCATATCCCAGAGCACTGCTAGCAATGGTGGCCCCTCCCAGGGCATGCCTATGAACAGTAGACTCCTATGCATGGTTAAAACCTATGTCTCACAGATACTGCTCAACTGCTGCTGCATCTGTATTTCTAGGGAGCAGCCTTGGATGGAATCCCTATAACACGGAAGCATCAGGCAAACAGATCCAATAATTTGCTATCCCCCTAGAAGATAACAGTTCTACAGCATCAACTACAACTGCACAAATACAGAAACACAATCTAATATCATAAACCCCTGAGGATAAAAGTATGTCTTACATGGACATGGCTGTTAGGTTCAAGAAAGAATCTAGTGGTAAAAAAGTGAAGATTTTATGAAAAACTCAATGGATAAGAGTAAACTAAGAGGTACAAGTTGATTATATGGCTTCCTGTTTGAGATCAAATATTTTTAAATCAAAACGATCTTACCTCTGGTTCTGTTTTTGCTTCCTCTTTGGGTTGAACCACAGGGCTGACTGGCTTGACTTTGGCTTCAGTCTTGCCCTGTGCGCTCCGGGGCCCACCTCCTGGCCTCGTGGGCGGTGACGTGCTGGCGAGAGGCTTTACTGGAGCTGCAGGCGTGGACGAACAGCGGCTGCTACTCATCTCCATGACGTGCGACGGCGCTATTGGCAACTCGCGCAGATTACTGTTTCTTGGAGCAGTTGGCTGCATTTGCTGCATTGGCCGTTTGGTTACATTCTGAGAAGTTGTATTCTATTACAAGAAGACAGAAATTCAAATTACAATGGGATAAATGGGAGAAAGAACGTTGAAAGGCAAATTATTAGATAACAATATTGTTAAAAATCATTTTAATTAAGAAAGGACTTCTCCTCCTGGGGTGGATAACTTTCCTACGGTGAACACTTTTTTCCATGTGTGAATGTTCCTGCTCTATGGGGCAGCACATATTACCATTGAGGATTAGGACTGGCCAAGGTTATCATACTTGCCTATAGACAGGCTCCTCCTGAATGGAAATTATGCCAGGGGGCTGCAGTTGGTGCCTTAGTATGGGGATTGACATTTGTCACAGAAGTGATAGGGCTCACAAAGGCTTACTGGCACTTTTACTGGGCCCCCTAAATTTAAGGTGGAAGAAAATAAGCAATAAGTCAGTATCCTAAGAAAAACTACATCTTCCAAGAGAAACATCTTCAAAACTTTTATTTGAGAGGAAATTCATAGTCATGTTCATCCCTGGGATTCGCAACAGAGACCCAGCACCTAGAGGAGCTTACAGGTAGGAGGAATGGCTGGGAGAGACTGAGCTCTGAGAGCACCAGGTCAATATTTATGGGTGCAAGGCAGGGGGTGCAGTCCACCACTATTCAAAGAAAGTGAAGCCTAAGTTACAATGCACCTATCCGTAAGTCCCTCCTCCATTCTTATATCATGTTAGTCTCAATGTTACTTTAAGAAAGAAAGAGAGGCTGGTATGAGAAAAATTGAAATTAAAAGCAGCTAAGTTATATGCCTGAAGCTCCAGGTCAAAGGGACTCTGTACTAAAGGGAAAACCCAACTAATTCACCTTGGCCAAGCAGAATATCAGCCTCCTTATGGAGTTATTTAATGGACGACAAGGCAACAGTAATGTCTTGTGTTTGTGAAGCAATGCACATTTCCTCGTTTCCTTCGATGCAAGATGAGCCTGTACCCTCACAACTAAACGTACTGTTCATCTCCCACCATTAAATATAGGCTTGCTGAAGGCAGGAAATTGGTCTCCTGTGTTCACTGCTGCATTCCCAGGAACTGGAATGGCTTCTAGCAACAGAGGCTGGTCAATCAATTCTTCCTGAATTCCTTTACTGATTTATTCAGAGCCCAAGGAGATTCAGACAATCCAGCCATCAAACAGGAAGCTACTGGCAAATATTTGCTCAAATAATGTGTCCACAAATAATACCATCTATCGCGGTGAGAATATCTAGATATGTATGTGTAAGATAAAGTAAGAAGGTGTCAATGCAGTGTTTCAGGCACAAATGGGACGTACTAATCTCTGTTGTCAAGAAAATATATTTCCTCACCATTTTTTTAAACATACACACGTTTCAGTACTTCAATCAGGAGTGGAGGGCCTCCCCCACCCCCCACCCACGGAGACATCAAATACCGAGGGACACTCACATGCCTCAGCCCCTGGCGCTGGGGGCACTGCATCCGGCCACTGCTGGGTGGAGGCTGGGCCGCCTGAACATGAGGCCTGAACTGCGGCTGCGACGACATGGGCATGAGTGGTGGGGGCGGCACAGACAGGTGGTGGTGGTGCTGTGGCTGGTGTGGCGGCTGTGGAGGTGGCTGGTGCTGTGGGGGTGGCTGCAGCGGGGGCTGGTGCTGTGGCTGCAGGGGAGGCTGCTGCTGTGGCTGTGGCTGTGGCTGGTGCGGAGGAGGCAGTGGAGGATGCAGGGGCCCCTTCCATGCCAAGGAGAGAGAAACAGTTTGTGAATGTAGGTACTAGTGATGCTCCCATTCAGCCATCCCCTTGAAAGCCAAACACCAGAACCACACAGGGGCACTAGAATTTCACTTTACATTGGTTGACAGAGGTAGTATGATCTTTAATGCAATAAAAAGCCAAAGCTGTTTTCATACACTTTATATTTGCTCTACATCCTCTTAATCCCCAAATTCCAGGAACTTGTTCTAGTAAATGACTAAGGATGCAAACCAACACAATGTCAGGGATGTTGCCTGCATCTTTGGCTGGGATACCGAAGAACTGAAACCAACAAACGTGTCCAAAGAATGGCGGCTGCCATAAAACGTAAAAGTGTGCAGCATTTCTCCCATAATGCGGCGGAAGGTAACTGAGGAACAGGAGATCCTGACCCTGTGTTAACTCGCACAAGAGCAGGGTGCCCAGGGTGCTCAGGGCACAGGAAAGCACAAGGATCCAAATGTTGCCGATGACCACTCCCAGATGATGGGATTTCTTAACTTCCTTTTTAAATACTTACCTACACTTGAATAATTCTGCAACGAAGATATATTTGTCATCATTTTTAAAAAAAGAAAAATGAAGGAACATTTTATCCTACTTTAACACCCAAAATAATAATTTTTCTTTTTTTTAACTTTCAATAGTCTACAGGTTTCTAAATAGTTAATTCAAGTATCCCATCATTCTGTATTTTATAGTAAGCTTACATCTGAGCAGAATCACACAGAGCAAGAACAATCTCATAGACGCTCCAAGTCCCCCCATGAAACACAACCTAAAGCAGAGGGCACTCAAATCTTTCAAATAACAGAGGAATGGCAACACAGTTCTCCCACGCAAAGAACCTATCTGCAGCTACATTTTACAGGAACATAATCCAACAAAAAAACTTCTATTTCCACTGGTAAACCTTTCAGGAATCTTGCAATGATATGCAACGTATTATCAAAACACGTCCTACCTTTATTAGCAGTATCACCTTTAAAAAATCTGAAAATTTTTTTCATTTCCCCAAAAAATGACAATCACTTTTTCCATTTCTTCTTTGAAGGGAGAAAAATAGTATTATCAACAAAGTTGTCTTTAGTAAGTAGTATATTTAAAATTAAACCCTTATTCTTTAATCTCTACAGTTTAGAAGACTCTAAGGGAAAGAAGAAACTTCATCTTATGAAACAAAGAACCAGAGCTCCAGGAGCAACCCTCCTCCATGGAGCCTGCCAAGATACATACCTGCAGGTTAGGCTGTGCATGCGTGGGCAGAAAGGGCTGGCCCGGGCCAGGCAGGAAGGGCTGCCGAGGAGGGATGAAAGGCCGCGTGGCCGCTGAGCCAGGCTGGCTGAAGTGCAGGATCCCCACTGGACCCGGCGGCTGGAGGGTGGGCCTGACGGGCCTCTCCCTGGGGAACACAGGCTGCTGTCCCTGCTGATTAAATGCTGGTCCAGGCTGAGTGAACGGTAAGGGACTAGGAGTGGGCACTGGGTGGGTGCTGCTAAGAAGTGTGGGGGGTGGTGGCGGCGGAGGGGGGCTTCTCTGTTCTAGAAAGAGATGGCTTGGGAACCTCGGTTCACCTGAAACTGAGAGATAGGCCACATGAGCCTCTATTGTACACAACACACCCGTCACACAAGAGCAGTTTTATGTATCATCCTACTGGGAAAACAAGTTACAAGTGGTGGACAGGATGTGAATGTTTGAAAAGAATGCTACATTTTACAACTTATTTCTAGATTGCTTCATTACTCATTTTCTATGGAGACTGCCTCACAAATTGTATGAGATTCTCACATTGCAGGCACCAACAATGTCCAATTTTAGCACTGAAATGAAAGAAGTGCTCCAGTACAAAAATCTGGCACTCTTAACAAAAATCTCCTATTAGAAGCTCAATCCTGTTTAAAACATCAATGTGTCAGGAGCCTGGGTGGCTCAGTGGTTGAGCGTCTGCCTTTAGCTCAGGTCATAATACCCAGGGTCTTGGGATCGAGCCCTGCATCAGGCTCCCTGCAGGGAGCCTGCATCTCCTTGTGCTTCTGTCTCTGCTTCTGTCTCATGAATAAATAAAATATTAAAAAATAAAGTAAAATAATAAAATAAATAAAATAAAATAAAATAAAATAAAATAAAATAAAATAAAATAAAATAAAATAAAAATGAACATCTCTAGGCACATCACCCAATATGACTTTGCTCCATGAGTCTGCAAGGTCCTTTACCTCCTAAAAAGAAAGGGTCTCGCTCCTGTGGCGGGGGTGGGGCTCTCCACTGGTCCTGGAGAGGGAGTCGTGGGGGCTGGCTGAAATTACTGGGGACAGGCCCAGGTGTATGCTGCGGGAACTCTGGAGGGCCCTGCAGAACAACCAGAAAACAGGATGAGAGGCAGAAAAAGTCTGCTTTTTCCAGAAGTGGATACATATATGGTTCCCACCTGAAAACATCAGTAACTGTCTCCCTTGGCCCCTCCCCTCACCAATATAATTAGAGGTTGTTACAAAGTAAGTGATCTTGCCATAATCAAACATCCAAATGCAGCATGGCAACAGTAATTCCATGTTCTCCTATCACTACAGCACAAGATGACATTATTTTTAAGCTTACTGAAATCCATGCACTTACTGACCCTTCTTGCCCATTAATCCAAGAGGCTAAATGTCTACATTCAGTGTCCCTGGCACTGATCTTCTCCAACATGCTATAATTTGCTTTTTAACACAACCATTAGCTTCAGCTATGAAGCTGCTTTATTTCTTAAAGAAGAAAAAGAAATTGAATGTGTACCATAAACATCAGTAAGCTCTGACAAAACAGGACAATGTGAAATGCTTAAGAGACCATACTGCTACAAAAGAAATGTTTTAGTCAGATTTTACTGGATAAGACATTTTGAACTCTTACAGATTAATTCTTCCAATAAAACTCTATTTAGAGACAAAATTAAGTCATTTTTCAGTTGGCCTTTTAAGGATTCATAAAGATCTTTAAACACATTGCATTTGCCTTTTGTTTTTCAGTGAGGCATTTAAAGAAAGCCTCACCATTTTTTTCACTTCTCCAGAAAGAATTAATTATACAGATACCAAAATAACATTCATTTAAAAACATCTTCTTTAAAACTCAGTATTTCTCAACTTTTAAAAAATCACACTTTCTCAATAAACTTGAAATTCTAACTCCTTTTCTGCCACTTTATTACTAATATACTTAGTTACTCTAAATGTGACATCTTACAACACTGAAAATGTTTTTGCAAACTACGTTTACTTTTCTTCTCTTTTTAAAAGCCTGTTCTACCTGTGGCACTGTAACAATGCACAGTAAATGGAATAGCACCCATGAAAACCTCCAGAAAAGCCCACTGGGTGCAGAAGTGGCCCATCAGCAAGCGGACTACTGCTACTGGGAGAGTCCAAGGGAACTGTCCTGGAGAACCTTGAGATCCAAGCCAACTTTTGGGAACACTGGGTCTGGCCTGTCCATGTTCTGAGAATCACAAAACAAGCTTAAAAATCAAGTCATAAAACCTGGGCTAGTGTGGGAGTGACCTGTAAGGAAATCTGTGGATCTGCCTGTGTGCTGGGCATGGGGCTGCAATGGGATAGGCCTGGAGAAGACGACTCAGGAAATGGCCTGGTGAAGTGCTGAGTCTGGAACTACCTGGGTAGGTTACCTGGTTGGATTCAATGCCAATTCTCTTGCTTCTTTGGCTGGTCGTTTTTGGGTTTTTTTTTTTTTCTTTTTTAAGATTTTATTTACTTATTCATGAGAGGCAAAGACATAGGCAGAGGGAGAAGCAGGTTTCATGCAAGGAACCTAATATGGGATTTGATCCCGGGACTCCAGAATCACTCCCTGAGCCAAAGGCAGATGCCGAACCGCTGAGCAACCCAGGTGTCCTTCTCTGGCTTGTCTTGCAGCCCATGGGAAACCAGGTCAGGAGGCCAGAGACCTGAGCCAAAGCCCAGGGCAGGGCCTGAACCAAGGCTAAGGTCCAGTTTTTGGCAACCACAGCAGGAGACACCTCTTCTACTTTCCAGAGATGCTTAGCCTCTACATATGTGAGCCAATGCTCCGGATACAATCCCTACTATACGATGACTAAGGAATGCAGTGATTTGCCCAAGATTTAAATAAACAATGCTGACAAAGCCAACATGAGCCAGTCGAGTATTGATACTGTTTGAGCACCCACTTCAGGAATAAGGACCAGCGGGCACTGTGGCCCCTAGACCCATGAGTCCCTGGGTACAATGGCCACCTTTGTTACCCATGGCTCACATACTACACACCAAGCTCTGTGCAGAGCTCTGACCCCTGGAGTTCATGAATGCGCAGCACAGCAAGAGCAAGAATCCCATTTCACAGCCCAGAAAATGGAAACTCAGGATATTGAATAATTTGCCAATCTACTGAGCCAACCAGGCACCCTGGTTTCAATAATAAAGAAAAAACAAGTTAAAAGCTCCCAAAGGGTTCATTTTATTCATGACATGAAAATGAAGCAGGGAGTTTCAACCCATATGATATAAAATCTTAACAAAATAATAAATTTGGGGATCTTAAAAACCAGATTTTCTCTTGACTTAATTATGAAAACGACAGCCTACAGCCAACTCAGAATTGTGAATTCTGGAAACCATCACGTCATATACAAATTTCTATATTTCCTAACTCATTCTTCCCTGTGGAAAATGCTCACTCTATGCCCCATCTCAGTCAAAATACAAAATCTCTACAGAGAAGGGCTTCTGTAAGTCCTCGGTACAGATGCTCCATTTTCTCCTGTCCTACTTGACTCTCTTGCCAGCTCCCCGTCTTGCCAACTCACAATTTCAGGAGACTTGCCCACACATCCCTCTCGTCTACACACCACTGAGGGCTGCTGGATGAAGCTGGATTTAATTTCAGGTGGTCCTATCACATCTGTGTCCCTCGGTGGCTTCTCACCTGTTCCTGCTCAGGTGCTCCTGTGGCCCAGGGTACTCAGCCATCTCTGAGCATCTCCTGGCCCCTCCACCGTCACAACGCTGACCCTCTACTGTTCCTCTCCCACCCAGTGCTTCCCGCTCTGGGCTGCCAGGACTCCTGGTCCTGTCCCCCTGCAGCGCCTTGCATCCCATTGTCCTACCTGCTTTCATTCCCCTCCATCGACACACCACATTCTACCTTGCTGCTCATTTTCACTCTATTATTACATTTGGTCAGATTTTTCATTAAAAAAATAGGGACAGGGTGCTAAATTATAACTGGGGTTCAAAGTATCACACTGCTGATTTGATGACAAACTCTCCCCTGAGTTTGTCAGCTGGAGATTCTAAGCAGAAAAGCACGGACAAGGGGAGACTGTGTCAGAAAGGAGGATGGACAGAATAAAACGTCCCTCCTGAGAGAGAGGGGAGGCTGCTAGGGTTATTTCCACTGAGCCCTTAACCCCTCTTCTGAAAGTGGCAGCACTCAGCGTGAGCTCTTAGGAACCTACAACAGTCTCGTGCATTCCAACAAAAGGGAAAGCAAAATGTCCCAGCCGCTCCACAACATCACTCTCTCCCCCATCCCTGGCAAGCCCCGCTTGCACTCCTTGCCTGGGGAGGGGGGCAGGATCCAGTCTGTGCAGCTTCTCTGTCCATGTCACCCGTGCCTCGGATCGGAGGCACAAGTCAGCTCCAGGGAACTGCCTCTGGACCTGGCACTCCTCCATGGGGCTGCACGGAGGCCAGGACCAGTAGTGGCTGTCACCTCCCGTCCCTACTCCACTTCCAAGTACAAGAAGTGAGAAGCTTTGGAAAGAGGCTCCTGACTTTTCTGTAGTGACTAAAAACCACAGCTTTCTGCACGATTTGGTATGTGAAGGCCCGATGCTTCCTGCCAGCTTTCTTACCAGGCTCCCACCACACGGGGCTTACACACGGGGCTTATGAGAACTGGAGAATACTCGGTTTTCTTCTGAAATCTGTCACAAGCAATCCATGCAACGAGTGCATTTTACTGCCCCCGACCCTCCCCTGCCATTGAAGCCCCAGCAGGCTGGTCACGGGGCTGCTACAACAGGGCTCTTTGCAGCCTTCGTGTTCTCTTTCCATTACAGAGTTAATTTCAAGTCCTCCCAAAGATAGGTTTTCTCATTATAGATAAGGCAAAATGTAACTGGAAAAGTAGACCAGCTTCCCTTCCATTATGAGTAGAAGGTCTGCTAAAGTTTGATTTTGACTTTGCCATAGGTCGAGATCAGGGGAAGTATTCTCAACCCCCTTCACCCATTTCTAGAAAGAAGCAGTTGCTGAATTACAAGAACGAACTCAAAGAAAAACTGATGTGGTTAGTTTTCAATAAAAATTCCACGCTGCCAGAGAACTAGGTACATTCCTGGGAGATTATTTTAAATATTCATAACTTCTAAAGACAGTTTTTGTATTAAACTGAAAATATACTGGGATCATAAATTCCCTTTAGAATTCTAGTATTGTGATTTTCATCTCTTCCCAGACCTTCTCTCCTTTTACTAATTATCTACATGCGGTCTAACTGCATATAGACATAAGCACTCAAATGTTAGCAACATGGAACAAAAGCCCCCTAATCCTTTCTTCATCAGTCATATTTTGCCGGAACTTTAGTCTTCCAGCTGGTCCTCTCTCCGAAAGGCACTGGCTAGGCAAAGGCTGAGCGAGCGAGCGAGCGGAAGGCAGTCCTCCCTTCACCTAGCACAGCCCCAAGCACGTGACCGACCCCTCTGGGCCTCCATGTTCTCATCTGTAAAAGGTAGGGATACTGACGGTACCTGTTTCTCATGGGAGAAGATGAAAGAACACATTCAAAATACTTACAACAGTACCTGGCAAATAACAAAAGTTCACAGTGTTTGCCATTAGTGTCATTTGTACATGACATTTTTTGTAGACAGCATTCCATACTGTAAACCTAACACAGAGCTACTGACAAGTGACATGTCTCCTTATACACTGCAAGACGGATCAGTACAGACCCCCTTCCTGCATTCTCACTCCTGAGTCACAGAAGGAGGCCTTCACAGATGAGGCATCCAAACATCTTGCAATTCCACCCCTTGTTGCAAATCCACTCCCACTCCTCTCTCCCCTTCAACTGACAGGTCCGTGAGGGGTGACACCATGGTCTGTTTTATTCACCAATATATTTTCATGCTCTTCACAGGGCGTGATATGCAGATATTTACAAATATTTAATAAATGAATAAACTGCTTATTTCTAATAGCAAGGAAATCCCAACCCCATATTCCAATATAAATACTATGCTGAGCTAAACCCTGGCTGCCCACAAAGCACAGACAGTAGATGGCTAAGTGCTCTAGGAAGGATGTTAAGGGAGGCTGGAATGGACCATCCTGGACACTGGGCAATAAGGACTGCAGGTTCTTGGGCTGCGCAGACTCAGAACATAGTGCACCAGAACCAAAGAGAAGCCAACATCAACAGAATCTAGTTACCTGACTTAACTCTAGGATAGAAATCATTTTAACTTGCACTGTCATGATGTAAAATAATTAGAGGGAAAGTGATATGAATACGGACTCTTCTCCACCCTGCAACCATCCCCCTAATTTTAGAGAATAGAAAATGAAGAATGAGGGGCACCTGGGTGCCTCAGTAGTTGAGCATCTGCCTTCGGCTCAGGCTGTAATCCCAGGGTCCTGGGATCAAGTCCCACATCGGACTCCCCCAAAGGAGCCTGCTTCTTCCTCTGCCTCTCTAATAAATAAATAAATCTTAAAAGAAAGGGGGGAAAAAAAGAAAAAAGAAATGAAGAATGAAAATTAGATAGATGATCTGTAGGATACCTTTCCAACACTGCTAATAAGGAGCACAGCCCAGGCCAGTTTTCTTCTGGGCTGTAGACTGAACTTAACAATCGTACAACTATAAGATGCAGGACACTCAGAAACCAGAGAAGAACCAAAGTAAAATGGGGACACACACACACACACACACACACACACACACGCTCATTTTACTCAAATGGTAGAATTCAGCAATAATCGTGCACCACACATATGATAACACAGCATTTTCACAGGGTCAATCCTAAAAGTAAATTCGATCAAGTTAGAACTATACTCCTTAAGCCAGAAAATGCTCAAGAAAAAGTAAAACATGGTAGGAGCAAGTCTGCATAATGGCAAACTTGATCATACTATCCTAACAGCATGATAAATATAGATTAAATACATAAAATACAAAGTCATTTATAAAATATAAACAGCATAAGCCAAAAAAGTATATAATATAAAAACAAATGTCATTTTTTAGAACTGAGGCAAATCTGGATATACCTTATCCCAATCTGTGCAAGTTCAAAGATAAGAAAAAGTAATTATCTCATTAATGTTGTAGGACTGTGGATGCTCATGAAATGTAAATCCATATTTATGTTGCTTTTTGGCTATAAATAAAAATTAGCCACTTTCCTACCCAATGAGGACACAGACCCCTGATGCTCACTGCGTCTGTGCCCACATCTTCCTGCAACCAGGCTACATTTCCTAGCTGGTCCTGCAAGGCAATGTTGCTGGCCGAGTGACCACAGTTCAGCCAACAGCACATAAGCAGAAGTGATGCTGGCCAATCCCAGACCTGGCCAGCTACAAACTCCCAGGAGTGACCCTCACCCTTTCCCCACCAGACAAGTAAGCACAGAGGTCTGTGGGGCCCAGAGGGCAAAATGAGTGAGAAGTACAACTCTGCGGCACTGAGCCACTGAGGGCTCAAGGCTTCTGTCAGTCCCTCTACTCCAGCTGGTCCTCCTGTGCTAGACACTCTGGGGCCATGGCCAGTTCCCCTTTACGTGCAAGTGCCGCATGCCCCAGCTGTTGCCAATGCTGCTCCTCCAAGGCCTGCCTGACCTGGTGCCTCGCCCACTGCCTTGGGGTGGACAACTCTGAGGAAGGGCATATATTCCACAGAGCCCGCACCCCACCCCTACCCCCTGAGAATCAGGTCAGGGCCAGAGACTTTGACCTGAAACTACATCATAGCCCAGTTCCACCCTCTTCCCATCTTGCATCCCCAGCACCTTTCCCTAATCCTGTGCCCCCAAATACCCATCTTGGGCTCTGCTCCTGCTGACCCAAAGCTGCAGCCCACCCTACTGCTGCTGCTAGCTAACTCTGCAGGGGGTTCCTCTGCTATCTCCTTCAATCCTTAGAACGCCCTATGAGGTAGGAATTTTCTGCTCACAGAATCTTCTGAGCATTTAAATATCTCACACCGATTACTGGGCTAGAGTGTGGCAGAGCCTGGACTTGCTCCCGGGCCAGCTATCTCCATGGCACACACACTCACCCACTGTGCTTGTTATGAGCACTTATTCCATGTTCTGTCTCACTGTTTCATTATCACATATGTACATGTTAATTCTGTGACAGTATGTGAATACTGCAGAGTCAAGAATATCAATAAATACTAAATCAAGTCTATGGTCAGACAGCCATGAAAATTCCACGACTGGCCTGAATAGCAAGAGAAATTAGCAGTTCTTATCTGATCAACCTATGAGAAACTGATAAAGGAGGCAGAACCAGAGATGTTATCTATAATTTAAAAGAAAGGGGCTGACTCAAGTTGAGTCAACAAGGAAATTTCTGGCTTTGGTAGTTTGTCCAATAGAATTAAAAATGGAAAAAAAGGGGCTTTGTTGGTGTTAACCTTGAAACCACAGGCTGACACCAGTCAAGTGGAGGGCAGCAAGCAGCAGGTAGGACACCGGCCCAACAACGCTGGCACTGGGGAAGAGAGTTTTACTGGTACCTGCATCAAATTCACCAGAAAGAAGCCCATTTCCAAGATGCCCAATGCCTGCATAAGGGCCAGGGAGTAGGAAGATTAAAGAGTGGGGGGCAGACAACACAAGATATTATTCAGAAAAAGTCAATGGGTGATACACAAAATGAAGTAGAGTAGCAAAGGTTACTTCTCTGGAGATATCAGACCACAGTGGACACGGGAGAAACGACCTGGGGAAGACACACGCAGGCCCCTTGTTGCCTCCATCTGCCTCAGTGGATAACAGAACCTGAGAATTTGAACACTTAATGAATTTTAAAACTTTTAAGCTTTAAGATCCTAAGAGCTTCTTATTGACTATCATCAGTACTGCCTTTTGAAATAGAAATTTACTAACCAGGAGGCACCATGAAGTTCACAGTGCCCGTTTCCTCACTGGTCTCTATTTCATTTTGAACACACACATCATTTTCTTTTTCTGTATTTACATAAATTCAGTTTTGGCTGTTAGGTCTTAGTTACGTGGAAAAGACTGCTAACTGCTTACCCTGTATAAATTCTCACTTCTTCCCAAGTAACACAAGGGCAGCACAAGAAGGCCCTGTGCCCGGGTTCTGCTCACAAGATGCAGATGGCATTGTGGGCTGGAGGCTCTAGGGAGGCTCCTAAGGGCTGCCTCAGCTCGCATGCACCTTTTGTCCCCAACCTTCCTCCTCTTTTGGCCTGGAATTTGGGTAGAAAAGTATATGGGTGCCTGTCACATCACAGAACTGCTATCCCAAGCCAGATCTTTCTTGTTTTTAGGAAAAAATAAGACACTTGGTGCAGGTCACTTTTAACTGGGTTTTCTGTCACAAGCAGGCTGATTTACAGCCTGAGCAAAACAAGCACAACTCTGTATCTTTCACAAACATGGTGTCAAGAAAGAGGCAGAACAACTTTTCCTTTAAGGGATGAAGAAATTCAGGTTTAGAGTTAAAAGTGGATCAGTCCAAGTTACACTGTCCACACATGACTCAGGACACAGACATCCGTTTTTTGGATTCTTGCTTTATGAAGTGTTCTTTCTGCTGTCACACCTTGCTTCTGCTATGACCAATATGTCTTCAAGTAATGCTGAATAAGCCATGGTTCCAGTCTGCCACTAAGCACCGCGGAGTCTCTCCCAACGTGAGGATACGTTTAAGAACTTCTATCATTTCACGGGTATAAAAGATAATAAATTATCAATTCCCTCTACCAAATGCAGAATTATTTTAAGACTGTTAGCGAGCTGTGTATACTCACTTAACAGAACTTTCGGTACTTATTCTTCTGCATTTTGAAAGAAAAGGCTACCTTAATCCTTTTGATTAATTGCTCTATTTTGCTTTTCTTTATAACCCTTTAAGAGTCTAAGGTAAAAACTTATCATTCTTTCATATAATTCTTACACAAACTGTACTCTTACTTGTTCTGCATCTCTTGTTAATTACATGATATTATCTGCATTAATCCTACTCAGGAAGAAATGACAACTTCAACCACAAAAAAAAAAAAAAAAAAAAAAAAGATGAGCATACTGCATAAATTGCTTAGCCCAAAGTTAATCGTATAATGCGGAGAATAAAGAGGCTCTAACAGCTACTGTAGGATTTATCAGCTTCCCTAACAGGGTCACTTGGTATATTTTAATAAGACTAATTAAATACCTTAACAATGTCACTGAAACTTCATGAATCTTTCAATGAATTACAACCTCCCTTTACAGCATGTTTTCATTTACTAATCTCACTTAAAATGCAAAGAACTATAGAAGAGACCAACAGACACAAACGCCTCTCAGTTAATTCTGATTAAATGTGGGTTAAATGCGAAGAATAAAGACCACTAGTGACCCATGACATAATTAAAATTATACCCTTCTATCACAGCATTAATCCTCTTATTTCAGTATTTTCATAGATCTTTTTTCTTTCAGATTATGCCTTAATACCTACATTTATTCCCTAAAAGGTACTTCTGTATTGAGAGATGCTTTCTAAACATTTTGATGAAGCACATACTCTGGTGCTTAGCCCGTGGAGGGTACAGAGCGGGGGGCAGACCCCACATGGACTTAAATATTAGGAAGATTATATAATTGGCTCAAGGAGTGAAACCAGAGCGTATAGTACACATTATAACATCTTTAACTCAGTACAAAACACTGCTTTTCTTGAACATACTAAACACTATCTTCATAAAATGAAAAGCCCTTGATCCCTGCACCTCACCCCTCCCATTCCCCTCCCCAAACAATCCCAGCCACGCACAGTCTGGCCTTCCCAGAGCAAGCCCGTGTATGTGAGCACTCAGTGACAGCTGCAATCTTCAGTACTGTTAGAATGCACTTGCCAGTTTTACTGATGTGCGTGTTAATATTTTGAGAGAAGGAGAGGGACACCAAGACTAAGCGCCCCAGACTGCCCTTGCTGCAACCCCACCTCCAGCACCCAGTCACGTGAACCTGAGCCACTGAATCTTTCCAAGACTCAGTTTCCCCATCTGTAAACTGAAGAAACTGTGACCTTCACATGGCTGTTGATCACAAGCTCTGAACAAACTCTGGGACACAGTGAGCACTCAGTAATTATTTCATTTCACAATGATCTTCAAAAGCACATGTATCTCCTCACTCAAAAAGGACAAGATTCAAAGCAGTGCAGCAGCAGCTCTACTCGAGAGCACAGTCTGTTTAAAAATTCTCATCTGTGAATATAACCACTGCATGACCCACAATCTCCATTCCCAGCTATTCACTGACAACCACATTCACACAGAAAATGATGCACACTTTTATTTATAAGAGCCAAAGAAGAAATAATCCAAACATCCAAATGGTGAATGGATAAACAGACTATGGTACATCCATACGATAGAGTAATAACATACCAACTAAAAGAGGAAAAACCTGTACAGGTCCAACAAATGGATGAAAGGCTCTCGGGAGCATTGTGCCAAGGGAAAGAAGCCAGACCCAAACCAAACATGCCAGAGGAGTCCACTCAGGACTTGATTACCACTACCAAGGGATGGGGTGGGGAGAAGAGTGCCCATAGAAGGGCAGCCCGAGGAAGCCCCTTGGGAGACAGGACTGTTCACAACATTGCAATTGTGTTGATTATACAACTATGCGCCCTTGTATAGTTTCACAGGCTTACACATCACAAGGACTAAACTGTAAAAAGATTTTTTAAGTTTCTAATCTTTTGGGAGAAGTGCTTTCCTGTCCTTTATAAAAAAAATAGGGCCTCTTTCAAAATTTATCTTAAAAATTCATTTTAACAGAAATATACAGGTCTTCAGAGACTCCAAAGAAAATAAGTATGTAAGATAAAAACTGGTGTGCTTTGCAGGACACATCAGTAAAAACAGTCCATAAAGATTTTCTTGGCATATACAGGAGGTTCTGAGAGTTTGAAAATCTGTATTATCGTCAACACTGCATTGGCTGGATTATTACATTACAGAGGGGCAAACTGCACTCAAGAGTTTTAGTCACTATTTAGGAAAAGATGCATGAAAGGTTTTCATTTCAACATAACAGTTTCACTGAGCCAAAGACTCAACATGACAGTTTAGCACACATTTTTAGAAGGTACCTTTTATAATGTGGCCTACTGGCTCACTTACTATACAAGAAACCTACTTCATATGATTTCATAAGTACTCCCAGGGCTCAGAGTTATCTGTGTGGGTGCCCACCATCCACAGCTGGTAGCTGATCTCTACCCAGCACACACAATGTATGCTGGCAGGACGGCAAGTCAAGTCAACAGGGTGCTGAATCTCATAACCACCATACTTAATAGCTGTTACCATAGTGTTTAGCTGTTCCCGTTACTGCTGCAGATGGGAATTCACTGATATGATTAAATTTGATGGTATGATAATATATGGTAATCATGATTAATCAGAAACCCACTGGCAAATGGAGGATGTTGGGCATTATGTCACCTGCATTTTAAACTGCATTCTCTCCCTGCAAGCCTGACAATGTTTGACAGCTGGAAGGCTCTCATCCCACACTCGCCTGCTACTACTCATAGATCTGATAAGAGAAAATGCCCATCATTCCTTCCCGATCCTAAGTGCTAATAATTACAAGGCATTGCAGCAAGTTGTAAAAACAGAGGTTCAAAAGAAAGACTGGAATAAAGTCTAGATTCACATCTGCAAGAGCTCTAATCAGAAAGAAATGGAATTTCAGGCAGCAGTCTCATCAAACATGATTTGCATGAAATGCCATATAAAACACATCCAGGATGTGTCAATCACCACCACCTGATACCATGTACCCGTTCCATGGGAAAAGAATTGACTCAGACCTACCTGTGAGGTACTGTAACTACACAGTACACACAAATGGAAATTTTATTGGGTCAACCTAAATAATAAGGTAATTGCTAAGAAGATTAAACTTCTTAGTAGTCTTTTTAAATGTAATTTTTACTTTTAATTTCAACAAAAATCACTGAAAAATTACTCAGCAGCCAAAGTACTTGGCACTTAACTGGCTACCCTGAAATACCAGCATTTATCCAATACACCAATTCAAAATCAATGACTGAGCACGTTTTAAAGTACCCTACACGTCAAGAATCTTTACAACATGAGTTACTTAGGATTTACCCATATGCTTAAAAACAGCAATTGCACTGACACCTGAAACAAATTAGTTTAACAAAATCTCAAAGCAACACTTTAAAAATATTAACCAACATTTCAGTGTTACTTTAAGTGAACAAACTTTAAAAAAAAAAAAAAACTAACACCTCTTTGAGGATAAATACATAACTGGAAAATATAGTTACAGATAAAGACAAGACTTCAAACTTTACATCAGTGACAAAAACATCAGGGACAGCTTTTGTGGGGAAAAAGGGAAAGCTATCAGACAACATGTAAAACAAAGAGTATTTGGAAATGAAAACAGAATTCAGACAGACACAAAGACAGCAAGTCACTTGCAGAAAGGTAAAGGAGCCTCCCAAGCCCACTCCCCCACAAAAACAAAACAACAAAGAAAACCACAACTGTTCTGTGAACTACATCCAAAGGTCTCAACAGGAGTGGAAATGCTTCATGAGATCATGAGAGATGGCAGGCCGTAGATGGTGAGACTGGACGGAGCACACAGGGAGGGCACCTGTAACTTCCTGAGCCCATCGGCTCCCACGGGGTTCACTGTTCAGAGAGCAGAGCCATAGTTTACATTTGGCAGAGTAGAATTGCAATATAAAAAGGAGTATGAAAAGAATTCATTCTCTGGTAACACTGTCAATTGAAATCTATTTATATTTCGAAGAAAGGTTCATAACGCTGATTTGAAAAAAATAAAACAGCCTGGGAATTAAAGTTTGTGACCAGAAATGTTTTAAAGTGCATCACTAAGAGCTGTATCCTTAGCAAAAATGAAATATGTGGATCTAATCCTCAGATGCAAACCTAAATTACAGAGCACTTCAATGAATTCCAGAAGTGAGGGAGCCAGAAAGGCAGGGGGACTGCCCACCCAGACACAGAGGCTGACAGAGGCACAGAAGCTGCAGCCCGATGCCAAGAGCTAAAGCAGTATCTTCCAACATCAAACATAAGGATGCTTTTCTTATGATATTCATTACTTTGACATTCAAATATTTGTTTTAAAACCTGTTTATTCAATTCTCTCCGTAAAATTTGCCAACAGAAAATAAAAATAATATTTTGCTTACTTTATCACACACGGCATAGAATACCATATTTTGGCCTAAGATTTGAATTTTAAAAAACAATCTTAATAGGGGCACCTGGGTGGCTCAGAGGTTGAGCGTCTGCTTTCAGCTCAAGTCATGATCCAGGGTTCTGGGATCGAGTCCCTCATTGGGCTCCCCACAGTGAGCCTGCTTCTCCCTCTGCCTGTCTCTGCCTCTGTGTGTCTCTCATGAATAAATAAAATCTTTAAAAAAAAATCTTAAATAATTCTATGAAAAACAGATTTAGTATTAGATTGCCTAGAGTCCTCTGATTTTTAATTAAAAACTTGGGAGGCATTACCATCTAATATTAGTTCTAAAATAAGAACTTCTCAAATTTTCATAAAATTGTCAAACAAAATGGACTTTTCAGAATGTAAAACTGGGGGAAGAACAGGAATACTGTAGCAATAATACCAACTGGATACAAATTCCTTTGAAATTTGGAAATCGAGTGGTACTTATTCTGCCTTTTTACTCTTCAGTCAGATGAGTAGAGCTGAATTCTTGTACAGTTAAGTGAGTGTGATATAATTCTCCAGAGCAAATTCACATATGGACCATTGAAAACAACAAGCAAAAAACTAAATTATATACCCTTTCCTCCACAGTACTCATTTATATAGGATTCATCATGGAGTCTGAATCAGGAGACTTGTAGGCACACAGATGTGAATTACAGAAACCTAGTGAGCAAAGTGAAGTTCCCTGCAATCTTATCTTTCCCCAACCTAATAAGCTGCTTTACGAAGTCCCCGTTCCTAGGATAGGTGGTGGTCTTGCTGATGGCTTCACAAGCTCACTCATGTTTTAGAAAGACCTGACCCATGTGTGCAGATGAATTTCCGTACAGAGTCCTACTCATCCTGTGCCCAGTAGAGCTGGCCCAGCCCTGGGCCTTGTGCACAGCAAGTGCAGATAAACAGTGGCTGAATAAATGACAGCAAATTAACACAGTGATCTTGCTACAAGATTACAGTGGCCTTCACTGTGCTCAACAGATCAGTGTAAATCACATCTGTCCGTGCACCAAGAAGTCTACCGATTCCAAGAGGCTCCATGATAATTCTGAAGTCAGGCTTCCTAACGTGAACATTTTATTAGTTGAGGGGCAGGGGTGGCGGGGGTGGGGATCATCTTACAAAGCAAAATTTAGTTTAGCAAAAGTAACAGACTGTCCCCGGGGCAAACTGCCATCAGTAAGAAATCTCTAAGAGGTTCTGTTGAAATACAGCAATACTGCCCACACTATTTTTAAAATTTTACACTGGTCAAAACTGGCTTTGCTGAAATATGCTGGTCTGTTTTATGGTCTGGGACTAGCATTAGGCAGAAGCACTGGCATGAAAGAGTAACACACATTCACAAAACTGTATTTATACCGACACCAAGTTTAATCTAGTAGAAAAGGGGAAAAAAGCAATTTTATTCAAAAAAGATCTGGTATATGTAAAATAACAGGAAGTGGCCCACAGTTGGCCTCCCTTAACAATATTTTATTTTATTTATTCATGAGAGACACAGAGCGAGAGAGAGAGAGGCAGAGACACAGGCAGAGGGAGAAGCAGGCTCCATGCAGGGAGCCCGACGTGGGACTCCATCCTAAATCTCCAGGATCACGCCCTGGGCTGTAGGCGGCGCTAAACCGCTGCACCACCAGGGCTGCCCCCTTAACAATATTTTAATGGACTTTTTAAAATATACTACCTCTTGTATGTTTTTTAAAATATGTATTTTTAAGCCATCTCTACATGCAGTGTGAGGCTCCAACTCACAACCCTTACATCAAGAGTCACACACTCCACCAACAGCCAGCCAGGCACCCCACCTCTTGTGCATTTGTAAAAAATAGATTCCACATCTAATTACCTGCTCTAAGGAAGATCAATTACAGAAATAGGTAGAGTACTGCACTTTCAAGACCACACGTACTCTATAACTTCAGCTAAGATCTGGTATTTGGGGCTTACGGAAAGGTACAACACACGTTAACCACCGATAAAGTGAGCTGAAGAGTCTCTCTTCATCTCTGAAGATGTCTATTGCATCACACACATAACTACTGTGTAGCCCAACGATTTCCTGTCACCCCTACATACCACCCATCTCAAAAACTATAACAAAACATCACACCTTGCAGAAAGTTTTCCAAAAGCAGCTCAACAGTATTTATTGTCCCCAGAGTACTGTATAACTTAAAAATAAGTCTAATTTTGGGCAGCCCGGGTGGCTCAGCGGTTTAGTGCTGCCTTCAGCCCAGGGTGTGATCCTGGAGACCCGGGATCGAGTCTCACATGAGGCTCCCTGCATGGAGCCTGCTACTCCCTCTGCCTCTCTCTAACTCATGAATAAGTAAATAAAATCTTTAAAAATAAAAAAATAAAAAAGTCCAATTTCATGGCACCTGACAGGCTCTGTGACTCCTACTCTCAGGGCTCAGGGCTGTAGGTTCAAGCCCCACATTCTGTGTAGAGATCACATAAACAGAAAATCTTTTTTAAAAAAGTAAGTTCAATTTCTCAAAAAAATATTCTTTGATAGGCCCCTGAGTAGCTGAGTGGGTTATGCATCCGACTCTGGATTTTGGCAGAGGTCATGCAATTAAGCCCTGTGTTGGGCTCTGCACTCAGTGGCGAGTGTGCTTCTCTCTCCCCCACTCTCTTCCTTTGCCCCTCCCCTCACTCATGCTCTCTCTCAAATAAATAAACCTTTATTTAGAAAAGAAATTTCCTCTTATTATCTTCTTATCCTCCAGTACTATGTAGTTTGCCTCTTCTAGGATCAGATACAATTATATTTGCAGAATGGAAAAATAAAAGATGAAAACTGCTAACAATCTAATTTTATATTAATAAACACATTTTTATAAAAATATCAAGTACATACAACATTGGTTTATGTTTTTCTTAAACTACAGTTGGTTTGAGGGCACCTGTGTGGCTTAGTGATTGAGCGTCTGCCTTTGGCTCAGGTCGTGATCCCGGGATCCTGGGATCAAGTCCCACATCGGGCTCCCCACAGGGAGCCTGCTTCTCCCTCTGCCTGTGTCTCTGCCTCTCTCTGTGTCTCTCATGAATAAATAAAATCTTAAAAAAAAAAAAAAGCTACAGTTGGTTATCACATCAAGTTTTATCTCTATAATGCAAACAAAACACAAAAACAAGTTCTAATATTGATTATAACATAGTTGCTCACATTTCTGAAAAACAGCAAAAAGTATTTAAAATATTACTGCCTTAAACTACCTCACCAAAAGAAATGTATCTAACAACTAAAATCATATGTGCTTATCACTGGGTTATGCAATTAATAAATCTTGGTGGGACGCCTGGGTGGCTCAGCAGTTGAGCCTGAGCCTTCGGCTCAGGGTGTGATCCCAGAGTGCTGGGATCAAGTCCCACGTCAGGCTCTCTGCATGGAGCCTGCTTTTCCCAATGCCTGTGTCTCTGCATCTCTCTCCGTCTCTCTCATGAATAAATATTAAATTCTTTTAAAAAAATAAAAATAAAAAAATAAACCTCAGCTATTAGGGCAAGTGCTTTGAATAGAGAACTGTACTCAAATACTACCTAATTTTTAAAAAGCATTTTCAGAATTTCATGTTATTTAAAAGAAAAATTAGTTAATATAAGGAATAAAACAATTAAGAATGAGTTTCAGAAACCATTAATTCATAAAGAACTACAAATCAAAGATGTTTATAAAAAAATACTCTGAACTTTAAATCCAATATTGATTTTTTAATATCATTTGACTATACCTAGAGCCTTCATTAAAATCCTTTTGTTAAATATCTTATATAAATATACGATCTACTTAAATGTCAAAGCTAGAGTCAAATATGTTTTTTAGATATTTCCTGAAATCAGATTATTCAGTCCCAACAACAGTCCCAACTGTTATCTGTTTCACATACAAATGATACTAAAATTTTATGGTCTGGTCCATTTTTTTCAACACCGTAAAAAGAGTATGTCCTCAATGATTTAATGAAACCAAGAACTAATGACAAATCTAACCCAAACCTCAAAACAAAATTTATTTAAACAGATACAACTACTTAATGGACATTTTTCTTCTAGTTAAATTTTTTTTTTAAGTGTGTTAAAGAAATGGATAAAGCGGGATGCCTCGGTGACTCAGCGGTTGAGCGTCTGCCTTTGGCTCGGGGCATGATCCCGGAATCCTGGGATCAAGTCCCACATTGGACTCCTTGCTGAGAGTCTGCTTCTCCCTCTGCCTGTGTCTCTGCCTCTCTCTGTGTGTCTCTCAGGAATAAATAAAATCTTAAAAAAAAAAAAAAAAATGAAAGAAATGGATGTTAGGTAAAATACAGCAAAGTGTGGAGGGAAGAGAATGAATGCTTTCTTTTAAAGATATTTTAAAGAGAAAACTTTCATTTTAAGCTATAAAACCAAGAGCTCATTGAGATTTTTGAGGTTTGGGGGGGTTTCCTTTAAACAAAGCAGAGCTCTCACTATTTATTTTTAAGATTTATCTGAGAGAGTGAGCACACATGAGCAAGCTGGGGGGATAGGGGGTCAGAGGGAGAGAGAATCCTAAGGCAGACTCCCCACTGAGCATAGAGCCTTACGTGGGGCTCCATCCCAGGACTCTGATATCATGAAGAGCAGATGCTTAACCAACTGAGCCATCCAGGGCCCCGAGAGATCATTATCATTCCCTAAAATTTCACACACATACCTACATGTACACAAATTCACACACACGGTAACAAAGAAAGGCCCTTTCTCACTTGATGTATGGCAATAATGAAATCAAAATTCATACTCTTTAAGATGAAAGGCATTGTACGATGATCCTGATTCAACAATTTTACAGTTAAACGAAATTAATTCCATTCCCAAAATTCCACTGACCTTAAGCTTTTAACATTTTCCACTGCAAAAATTATTGTCAATATTTACACATCTTTAAACTTCTATTTAGTTGGAACTACTTATATTTACTGTATTTGTATTTCTTAGTAAATGCATGTACATCCCTGTCAGGACAAATAGAGAAGCTGCTACTCACTGGGAATCTCTGGGGCCCCACAGCAGGCCTGGGCTGGCTCGGGACCGGCAGCAAGGGCACTACAAGAAAAACAGCTTCCATTACAAACAGTTTACTGCAAAATATATGTAATATATTCAGTTTACACTCAATACTTTACAACCTCACATAAGAGAAGGGGAGAGCAGAACCTTTGTCAGCACACAACAGCAAGTGCAGAAGCTGAAATTTCAGCAGGGAAATTTCTATTTAGAACTAAAATGTTTTGCAACAGAAGGGCTTACTCCTCCTAAAATAAAAAAGTTTAGGGTTTTACATCCATATTCCAGTTATCCAGAATATCTAATCCAGTTCCGTTTTCTGACTCCAAATACAAACCTAAATCTAAACCCTCTAGAATCATGAGGGAGGTAGACAAGGAACAATACACGTACCCATGGTACTGTTACAAAGAACCATCTACTAACAATCCACTATGACAAGATTTCCAGTTTGGTTTGGGTGGTTGTTTTTAAACAAGCAGAATTCCGATCTACCAAAAGAACACAAAATCTTATAATTTTAAAACAAACATTTTACAGCTGGGAAGAAGCCACATGTTAGTTTTATACCCTGGGACTAAATCAGGTATCTTTAAGCCATTTACAACACATGTAACATATTGATCTTGATTTTGGAGGGGGGAAAAACAAAAGCACTCCCCCACCTGACTGGGGTGTCCTGTATTTTTCATTAAAATGTGCCACCAGATGCAAGTAGTAAGCCCTCAGGTTGTTAGGTGTTATGGGCTGAAATGTGGTCCCCTCTCAAATGTGTACGCTTAAGTCTCAACCCCTAGTACCTCATAATAGGACTATATTTGGGCTCAGGACCTTGGAAGAGTTGATCACAGTAAAATGGGGTCACATGGGTGGGCCCTGATCCAGTATGACTGGTGTCCTTTTAAGAGATTAGGACACAGACATAGAGAATAACCAACCAAGTGAGGATACAGAGAAAATACATAATAATAATGCTATCACGTACCATATGTTTAATTTAAGAAATGTCTGGTAAATGAGAAATACAAAAACGATACAAGTTGAAGGTCAAAATTACTTTAAAAACAGAATGCTAATACAAATTTTCTTTAATACTGGTACTCTATACATCAGACCTTATAGTGAGGGTCAGACTTCCAAAGGTCCAATTTAAAGAGATAGTGTGAAAAAAATGAAAAATAAAGTGACAGTGTGTATAGTCACAATGGCTCAGACACAAACTGGCTAAAAGAAATTTATGATAAAATATACAATGGCAGAAGTCGGAGCCAGAGAGCGAGAGAGCACACCAGCATGCACACCAGCCTAATCCACTGAGCCAATTTCAAAATGAGAAGAGGTTAATTTGAGAGACTTCACAAAGAACGGGATCCAGCCTCCAATTCTGTAAGCCTCCTAAAAGGCACTGGGGGGTGGGGCGCTCATCAATTTATCTGAAGCAAAATATTAAAGGGTCTCTGATAAAGTGTGTGTGTGTATGGTATTTATCTCTGATACTACTTTTTTAAAAATTTTATTCATTTATTCATGAGAGACACAGAGAGAGAGAGACAGGCAGAGACACAGGCAGAGGGAGAAGCAGGCTCCATGCAGGGAGCCCCACGCGGGACTTGATCCCGGGTCTCCAGGATCACGCCCTGGGCTCAAGGCTGCGATAAACCGCTGAGCCACCCGGCTTCACGTGGAAAAATCATTTAGCTGGTTCTAAGAGTATAAAAACTATGGTCAGAAAGCTGATCTCATTATTTACTGAATGATGAGCTTTGAGGTAGAAGGACTACATTCTGTCAGGTTGCCGACTCCTTGGCGTGGCACACCATTTTCATGTCCGGAAGACATCCTGGGGTTTCCTCAGAGCTTTCTCACTCCATACTTCTAATACTATTTGTTTTTATTAAGCCAAAGAAAATCTGTGCACCTTACCAACTGTCAGTTTTCCATTCAATGTTTATAAGGATATACACAATAACAGACACTGATTGCAGTAAAATTATTCTGACAAATTACTCAGACTGCAGTTGCCTGTCTTAGGAATCACTGTGGAAAGGGCTGGGTTGTCCTCCCTGCTCACATGTGTGTGATGGTCTGTTCATCCCACAGTGGCTGCAGGAGACACAGTCACAGGGACAACAGCAGTTATATGCAGCAGCCGTACAGCTTGCCTTGGGAGCACAGAGCCCTGGCAGAGGGTGATTCCAAGAGATTCCAGTATAAGATGGGGCCAGGTGGGGGCTCAGTCAGGGGGTTAAGGACCCACTCTACCTCTACTTCCCAGATGTGTAAAACAGCAGCAGTCTCCCATAGCAGCACACACCCCATGCCCAAGGTCAGCCTGCCACTGTCACCATCACAGACGTGGCTCCAAGGCCACAGCATGATTTCATTATGCTTCCGGGCCACTGGCCTCCTCCCACACTTCAAGTTCGATCTCGGACTTCTCCTCAACTTCTGCAACTTTAGGATTCCAAGTTCAGTGTTAGCAGAGTCCAGCATCAGCCACCCCCTTCTTGCTCAAAGGGAAACCCGAACGCTCCCCAAGATGGAGCTGCTTTCCACCCTCAGCCTTCTTCTGCTGGCTCTGCAGGTAGGGAGGGGTCCTTCCTGGCTGTCAGTGCTGTTTCAGACCTCAGCTTTGGCTCTCACATCATCAAATGTGTCATGCCTACCCTCTGCTTCTGTCTGCTGGACCAACCGTGGCTCTCAAGTCCCAGAGTTCGGCTCCTGTCTCATCATGGTCTCTAGCTGTCTTAGTCTTGGCAGAAACAATGCTTCCTGTCCCCAGCCTCTTGGGCCCCTGACTACTGTCCTCCATCCCTCTGCAGCCGCATCCAAGACCCAGTCATCATCAATGACCCACCTCTCTGCAATCTCTATGCAGCCCCATTCTTACCACTACCTTCAACCTCACCACCTCACTCTCTCCCAGACAGTGACTGCACCTTCTTTTCACCCATACAAACAATGCCACCCTCTACTGCCTGGTCAACACCTGGACTCTGGCAAACCCAACACTGTGTCCGTGCCACACAACCAAGCTGCGGTCTGACGCTAAGGTCACCACCACAATGCTCAAGTGAGTTTCAACACTGCCCACCATCCCCCGCCAGCACATCCACTCCTCTACTCCCCTAGGGGAAGATTCCATGCCTTCTCTCCCCTCCTAAAATTTCCCCTCCACTTCCCAGCTCTTATCTCCTTTCAACCTACACCAGGAGAGAGCAACAAGACCCCTCCACTCCACTGTCCTCCCCCACTGCCATGCCTACAGCCAGGCCAATGGGTGCTGGGTCCCAGTGAGGACAAGTTCCCCCTTGCCTGCATCCATTTCTTTCCTTCTCAACTAGATGCTGGTTTTCCCATCTGAAAATAAGAAACCTTCTCTCAAGCCCATTTCCTCCTACCAATTACCATCCAACTTCTCTGTTTTAGCAAAACATCTTCAGAGACGGTCAGTGCAATGCTGCAATGCCCTCCCACTTCCATGCCCCTAAACTCTGTCCGGTCTGCCTGAGGCAGGCATCTTCACCGTGATACCACAACCACCCTGTCAAAATCCCCAAGACCCCTGCAAGTCCACTCCACAGCCCTGTCAGCAGAGGCCACATTCCTCTGCTGCTTGTCCCCCACAACTCTTTCAGCTTCCTCCTTCCTACGCCCTGCAGGGTCCCTGCCTGTCCTGTCGGGGAGCCGCAGGTTCCAAGCCACACTTCAACATCCTTCCCCTGGGCTTTTCACTGGGTGCAGGCTCTAGACTTGCCTATGTGCTAACCACCCAACTCTTACTAATTGTATAGTGGACACCTCCACCCACAGATCTAGTTAACATCTAAAATGTAGCACATCCAGAACACAACTTCAGGCCTTCCCCCCTCAGAACCTTCTCTCCCTCATCACAAGTGGTGGCAAGTCCATCCTTCAAGACCCCCTTGGCATCATTTTTGCCTCCTCCCTTCCACACACCCATCAGGTCCAGTCCATTCTCAAATCCTGCTGGCTCTGTTCTTAACTGTATCCAGCATCTGACCGCTTTCCACCATCACTGCCATCACCCCAATCTGAGCCACCACCATGTATTACCCGCATTAGTGTAGTCTTCCCCCTGCCAAACACCGGCTTCCACCCTTACCACCATACAGCCCACTCCCAACAGGGGAGCAAAATGACCCTTTCAAGAGAGAAACTAAATCAGGTCACTCCCCTGCTCTCCAGTCACAGCCCATTGTGCTCAGAGTAAAAGCCACAGCTCTTAGACTGGTTTGAGGTCTCATGTGACTCAGGTCCCACAGTTCTTCTCTGCTTTCATCATTCCACTTATGCCATATCATCTCTTTTTGGCTTCTGGAACACTCAAGGCATGGTTCCACCCTCTCTTCTTGCTGATCCCTCGCCTGGAATACTCTCCCCTGAAACACGAGCATCACTGGCTCCCCGACCTCTTTCAACTCTGACCTCTGCAACGAAGCCTACCCCTGTGGCTCTAGTTACAGCCACAGCCAACCCTGGCCCCTTGCTCTATTCTCTGTCCACTAGCACGCCGCACACGTTCTTACTGTGATGGTTCTGGCCCGCTGCCCATCTTTGTTGGCTAGAAAGCAAGATCACCACTGCAGAAAGCTTTTATTTTTTTTTTCCAGTGATATATCTCAAATGCCAGAGATATAGTATCTCCATCAACATGTACTGAACCAATTCATGAAGACACACTCCATATCCACTGCTCAAAAGTAGTATCCTAGCCTCAATAACATGGGTCTGTAATAAGATTAGAGGTTATTCACTTAACTAGAGCATACTGAGTGGAACACTCACTGTGCAAACATTCTCACTAGGCTATTTAGGAAGAATACAAACTCAGGCAATTCCACAATGTCCTCCACTGCCCTTGAAATTTAAAATTTGCTCAGTACTTTCCACCACATCAAGTTTGGCCCATCAAGCTGGCATGTATTAGGGAGTTGGTGGGGGAAGGAACCAAAGAAGTCAAGTCGTTCTTACAGACTTGCTCATGAGAACCTGGCCACGGTACCATGTGACTTTATCATAGTAGAAGAGACACGTACCTTGGACGGGCGTGACCACTGCCCCTTTGAAGTGGGGGTTTATGTGTATGTTCTTGGGCTGCTGTGGGGTCACAGGGGGAGGGGTCATCATCACCCTCGGGGCCTCTATCTGAGGGGGCATGTGCACTCCCTGAGGAGGGGAGGCGTGGTGCGGGTGCTGCAGGGGGAGCAGAGGCTGCAGTTGCTGCTGCTGGAACAGACTTCTGATAGGCTGCTGCTGCGGAGGCGGTGGCGGCGGTGGAGGTGGTGGCTGAGGCTGCGGAGGAGGAATTAATCTTGGAGAGTGCGTCTAAAAACCACCCAAAAAAAAAGAGAGAAAAATTCACAGAAATCAACATTTGCAAGAAGAGTACAAGAAGGCTAACGCCTTACAGATTTACACTAGTTACAGTAAGAGCGATAGTGGAGAAGTAAGTTCAGTGACACCTGCATAAACAGCAAAAAAGCTGCACTGCCTGTCCCGGTGAGGGCCGCTGCCTCATGAGGTGGATCAATCTCAGGGCAAAGAGGAAAAAATGGTAGCCTTAAAACCACTTGCATGGATTCCAAAAGAAAACATTTCAGTTCAGGCAATAAACCTGCCCAGAGCGAGCCAAGCACTGTGCTATAGCCAGAGCCCAAGCTGCCCTCACCTCCTGCTAGCCAGTCTTGCTCCTCCTCCCCGCCTCCTCCAGAAAGCCGGGAAGAAAGACGGGGCTGTGCATAAGTGGCCTGCCAGAAATGAGGCCTCAGAGGAGGATGAAGAATGAGAAAAAGCCCCACTCCCCCAAGAGGGTGGGAGAGACGAGGAGGCAGAGATGTGTCACACACAGGGAAAAGAAAGGAACAGCCTGCAAGCAGCAGAGCAGGCACAGAGACACACCTGCTGGGGGAAGCAGGAGAGCAGTGTGGCCACAGCCATGGAGACAGAAGACAGGCAGAGGCAAGGATGGGAAAACAGACAACTGATGCAGTCGGGGGGGGGGGGGGGGGGTATGTCACACAGTCCCGAGGGGAAGGATGTGGCTGCTTGAGTGCCAGCTGACCCCGCATCCTAAGCCCCTGTGGAAAGGTCAGAGCAGGAATAACGGGTTTCCTCCCGACAGTGTGCTGCAGGGGGTCCTCGTCACTGTCCTTTTACAAATCAAGCAGTTGGTCAGCAAAAGAGCTGCAAGTGGAATCCACCCCCAGGTGACTCCACAAGTCCTGCTAGTGGCCACTCATCAGACTGGCCACAACTAAGTAGCAGAGGGAGCACCACGCCACTGACTCCACCTTCCCACAAGAATGCCAGATGATGGAGGCCTCTGAACGCCAGTGCCTCTGAACGCCAGTGCCGAGGGAAGGGCTTGTCGCCACGGCACACAGAGTGTATAAGGAGGAACCAGCGATGTGATGTGGTGGACGGAGTAACTAGGGAGTGACACAGCCCTCCGCAGGTCATGGCAAAAGCCGAATGGAAGAAACAGCCAGGCCTGGACAAAGAGCAATAGGAAACAAGACATTTCAGAGAAACCCATGGAATTCTGAAAGCAAACTGCATATGGTCTTGGTCTCAGGGAAGACTCTTCCAAAGATTCCAGGACTAGCCTCCATTCATCGCTAGCCATGCACCCAGAATCCAGCGCGTTCTCTAACTCATGGGGTCTTGTCTCACCCGCCACTGAGCCCCCACAGAGAGTACCCTGACTGACAGACGGTCACCAGAGCCAAACATGGACCTAACAGACAGTGAACACGGGGCAGGGCCACCCACTCAAGAGCACCAAGGCGTTCTAAGGAAATCATGTGCTGTAAACCAGTGAGTTCGGGGGTGTGAGGTGCCCGTGTGGAGGCACAAAGGGCGGCGAGAAAGCACAGAATCAGCAGGGTCAGGGCTGGAGACTCACACTTGCACAGAGAGGGCGGGTGGCAGGAAGGTGACGCCGCCCAGCAAGAGCTCTGACCAAAAGGAGGGCTGCCAGGGTAGAGGCTGAAGAAGAGAAGGAGAGCACAGCCCAGCCCCAGGCAGGAGAGGATCAGGGAAGAACAGCAGGGACGACCGGACAGACCGGGAAGGCAGCGATCCTGAGAGCACCCTCAGAAGGGGTGAAGGGAGTGCCAGCCAGGCGGCAAGGGACCAACCTAGAACATGTTCTGATACAAAGACATAAGGAAGAAGATTCTTCCCAGAACTCTGAAGAGCTCTGCGGTGGGGAGCAACCAGGATCCAGAGCGTTTGTGATCTGAGGACAGACATGGATGGGAGCGAGGTTATGTTCCTCTCCAACAGCTCCGGGCCTCCCAAGAAAGTGAAATCTTAAAAGACCATGACTAGCAAAGGTGAGTACAGAGCTTACAGCCCAAAGCACCACCAGGTCGAGCAGGTCTCAGCACAGGCTTACTTCCAGGGCCCAGCTCAGTCATGAGAGTTCTGGAGACAGGACACACCCGGCAGGGGCCCAGGCTGTTTTCCAGTTGGCTAACAGTATTCAAAGGCTCACAGCTCCTCTCAGCCCAGCCTCTCCAGGGAGGCCAGCGGGGCATGCCTCCTCTCCTTGTGGATATAAAGTTCCCTTTCCAGGATCAGAGTTATGATTACACACAAACAGGTCTCCGTGTGTGGTTGCTCCCTCCTCCCCAAGGAGGCCATGGCTGCTCAATACATGGCATTCAGAGGCTGGGAGCAAAGGTACAGAACAGGGACGAGAAAGAAGGAACTAAAGGTCCAGCCCCTTTGCTGTTTGAGAAGCTTCAAAACAAAACAGTTGTATGAGCAAACAGCATCATTAATATCATCAACTTCTTTACATTAATTAAGCCACAGACTTCTCTCCCCTTCCTGGACTTCAAAATTGGAATTCCCATGTTACAACAGTAAGGCACCTTACTTACAAGTCACAAGTGAATGCATCTAACGTTGACCATTTCTACAAAGAGGCAAAGCATGAACTCCCCCTAAATTCAAATAAAAATGTACGAGGGACATGTGGTAGACACTGTGAACATGTATCTGTACTAAATAAATTTATCTTTAAAGATTAACTTCTGAAGGAAAAAGCCATAAAATGCTAAAGCTAATCAAAATAACATAAAAATCACTATACTTCCTTTCTCTGCTTCTACAATATCTTTGAAATGCGCAGAAAACGCAAATTGAGCTGAAGTTCCGAGTGTACGATTACGAATAGGATATGATAGTTACTCTAAGAGAAACTGCTACACTTAAGGGAGAAAACTCTGGCAAACAGTACAAAGGGAAAACTATTTTTATGAAGTGAACAATACTGCCTAGGTTCTACACAAACGTATGCACCATTTTGAGCATGGATGTTCAGGAGCAACAACCCTCTACAAGCAGGGAGAGGACAGAAGCCAGGCTCCTCCTTGTGCTTCTTGTCCTGTTACTTCTTTTTCCATAAGTAGCTGCATACTAATTCTTCTTTTTACTACACAAATACCAGGAAGACTGAATTTATAAGACCATAGATGAAGTTATGTTATGAAGACACTTCAGCCGTTATTCCTACTGTGAGATTTTAATTTCAGAATAGGATATCCACACCAAATATGAAAGCCACAAGGGTACATTTTCATTTGTTCTAAAGCCTTGGACTACGCAAGAAAAGTAAACATTACCACGCCAGGAGGCTGTGTCGGGAGCAGAGCAGGTCTGTGATCTTTCATTCTTGCACGCTCGCCACTGTCTCTCCTCTGGTCTCCCATTCCACGACACACTACCGAGCCTCCTCTCCTTCCTCCCCGCCTCGAACCATAGCGCCCCTGCTTATGCTGTCGTTCTCGCTCTTCAAATTCAAGCAACGCAGCTTTGGCTTCTGCTGAAAGCTCTATTTGAAAAGAGGTAAACATGTTAGATATTTCAAACAGCCTAAACTAGATTCACAGGGAGAAAACAAGGAAAGCACACATGATAAGGACACCATGAAACAACAAATGCCTCACCCCCAGGACATGACTAGTGGCAGCAAGCAGGGCCTAGCCGCCGACCCTCGCCGTCCGGTCTGTTTGTGACCCCCGCTGGATGAAGACACGCTCCTCCCATGAACCACGTAGGGAACACAGGAGCCTCAGCAAATTTCAAAGTATTTTCAATTGAGACCACACAAATGTGCAGAGGGAAGCTAAAAGGAGGGGGCCAGGGCCCAGCGTCCACTGCCCTCAAGCCGCCGCAGTCACTTTCTCCCTGACAGCATGCGGCACAGGCCAGGAGCAGGCTCTCCGGGCCCACACCAGCACGATGTCCTCAGTGGGACCAGTACCAGCAGCATGGATATGCAGTGGCACACAGACTCAAAATGAATAAAGAAAACAAATTCCTGCTTATTCTGATGTAAATGAAACTATTAATGAAATCACTCAAATCAATTTCATACAATGGAAAAATCATTTAATATTATTTCAGATTTATCAAAACAACAACAAAAAACCTTTACTCTGAAAAAAGACTTCCACGCATGCAATCTGATAATGGAAGTTAGATGAGAGCAAAGTTGCAGAAGAAAAAATCTCATTAATGCAAACGCTTTTATAGGACGACCCAGTAGCTGCTCACCTCTCTGACCACTGCTTTAAGGATACAAAAACACGGATTCCAGCCCTAAGCAGCTTCAGTTGGCATATTATTCTCAATTCCTAAAAGAGAAAAGCTGACTTATTCATATACGGTTCCTTCACTTTAAAATATGGCCTGAACTGTGGATACCTTATATTAGCAAGTGTATACCTCCTGAAGGTTTCACTGAATCCTGAGAGGCATTCATATACTCTCTTCCACAGTGAAGGGCAAATTTTAAACATTACCAGTTTATCTCCTACACCTTGGATTCCATAATCATCTCCAAACTCTTCCAAAATTTCTCAGCCACATTTCATTTCCTTGATACTGTTTCTGTGGTATTCCCCTCCCCTTCAAATAAATCTAGACCCCATTCAAAAGAAAATTTAATCTCCTCTTAACAAGCACAGACTTTTACTCTAATCTTGACTACATGATGGGTTCACATACACATTTTATGCGGTGAATCAGCAATTATTTTTCTAGTGGTTCTAAATGTCAAGATTAATTTCACTATCCCCAGTAATAAAATGGTTTCAAATGACATCTTTAATCAGCAAGTAAAAATGCTTTCCTCCAATTGAGACAAGCTGTCACAAAAGGTCACCAAAATATGACAGGATGGAAATTACATTTGTAACTTCAACTGAAATGTTAATTTCCTCTTAAGTGTTTTCTGAACTATGTCCATATTCTAAAGTAAAGAGATATAGCTCAACGTAACAAAGTTTTACAACGCATTGTCCTTTTCCAAAACGTGCTTAAGAAAAACACTTGCATACATATGATTTTATACTAGTTGGACTAATACATAATGAATAAATATTTATGAAATACACAGCTTATATGGCAAAATAAAAATAACAAATGATAGTCTGAAGTATTTTTTACAAGAGAATTTGGATCAAGTAATTTGTAAACACCTGTAATACAAGGACCATTATGTGAACTGAAGGCAATACCCTATTGCTGGCACCATCAATCTTGAACTGTTTATTATTAGATGAAAATATTCTTCCCACAGATCCTTGGTCTTAAAACTAACTAAGGATATTATTTCAAGAGAACATTATGTGGATATAATAAGAATGTTCTTTAGGCTAAAGCAATAAAATATAATTTAACATACTACATGGGCCAATGAAATCTAGAATATCATGAAATCTAGATGCTTACTCATAGGTTAATGGATTAAAAAGGCCTAACTAACAGAAATGTAGTCTTTCGTGTACTGCTAGTACTGCTCTCGAAGAGAATCTCAGGTCTACCTCCCAGGGCCAAAGAACTGGCAGCTCAGAACTTCTGTGCTGAGACCTTAGAAAAACCAGTCACTGACACCTACTTTTTAGAGATGGCTTTTGACATTTCGATTCAAAATACATCACTCCCTTACACATGTATGTTCTAGAAATCCTTCTCAGCTGGGATCCACAAGAGAGTCAAGCACTTATACCCCACGGCATCGTTTGTACATAATTCATGAATCTATCTGCTAAGCATGTGGTTTTGTACCATACTCAGGAAAACTGAGGAAAAAGTCACATTTTCTGAAATGCTTAGTACTCAGAATGCTGGTTGAAAGCCCCAAATTCTATATGAATTCAAAATACACACTGACTCAGTATTAGGGTCTATAGCTGCCAGACTGTCCTATATACGAATCTGTGGTCTCCCCATTTAATGATGGCGTCCTCTATCTGAATGCAAGAAGGGCTGAGAGAGAGAGAGACCCAACATCCTTTTGAGTTTTGAAGGGAACTCACTGCCTGCAAACAGACCAAAGGGTCAAGAACGGGGGATGCCAGAGCATAATGATTTCAGTCTTCTTTTTAAGGAGTGGAAGGTTCTCAATATTAATCAATGATATCACAAGTTAATTTTTATTTGTATTCAAAATGTTAAAAGACATCATTTGTCAAAAAACATATCATGAGACAATGTATGGATTCTTGCAGCAAGACATTTTAATCCCATTACAAAGAGTAAACAGCCTTATACAGTCAAATAAATATAAGTATTTCTATACAGGACCTGACACTGCTATCTCTCATCACCAAGAGCACACAAATAAATTAGAGGGTAAAACTTGTGCAGATTTCTAGTTTACCAAATTATGTACAGTTTCTCTTTCTCAATCAATTATTTTTTCATTTGGGGGCACCTGGGTGGTTCAGTGGTCACGCATCTGCCTTTGGCTCAGGGTGCAATCCCAGGTCCTGGGATTGAGTCCCACATCAGGCTCCCCAAAGGGAGGAGCCTGTGTCTCTGCCTCTCTCTGTCTCTCTCATGAATAAACAAATAAAATCTTTTAAAGTTAAAAAAAATATATATATATATATTCTCATATGTAAAATTACCCTTCTGTACAGGGGAGGGGGGTGTTGGGTGGACGTGGGATCAGGCTAATAAGAGTGTACTGTTTTAGAAAACCAATCTGTAAATGGACAGAAAAATCCATTTTGTACTGGGAATAAGCCTAACTTGAGTTACCAGAAAACTCATGTTTCAAACACTAAGCCTGCTTATGTCAGGGGCCACATATGTATGGAGCAGAAAAAGATATATTTAAGCATCATTTTCACTTGGTCTACTACCCAGCCAAATTTGCACAAATGCATTTATTTTTTAATGTTTAAAAGAATGGCAAATGTCCAAACTCTTTATGCTTACAGCCCCTCTGGCACTAAGGACTCCAGACTTTCTCTGTATTTTTTTTTCCTCTCTCTGTATTTAAAGGCTCCTGCTTACCTACCACTAACCCTTCCAACCTCTTCTCTCAGGAGGTACAAATGACCACGAAAAGAGCAAAAGGAGGCAAAGGTCCTGAGATGCAGGAATGAACACAACACAGATGATGAGCACAAGCAGGATGGATACCTCGAGACATGCTATCAGTGCCTGGGGCAGGTACAGTGCAAAGAGAGAGAACTCTGGTTGAGGACAGGAGGCAGGCAGAGGCATTGAGGTTCAGGGAAAGGCAACCTCCACACTAGCCTACAGGGAGCTGGCTACAGAGGGAACAGCCCTTGGTGTTTGACAAGTGATCTCACATTCTAAGAACCTGTAGCTATCCCAGTTACTATGATGTGATACATGAAGTTCCCCAACTTATATAACACCATAGCCACTACAAAACTGTAGAAAAGTGATGATCCATCCCCATCCCAACCCTATGCCATCTCTAATAAGATGCTGCCCATTGCCCTCCAGGGCTCAGCCAGGAACACCCGTCGCCCTTGTTCATCTTACTCTAGCCCAAGCCTGAGATGTCTGCTCCAGTGTGTAACGCTACCAAGTCCTCCTGCTGAAGGACACATTTTTGTTTTTTGCTTATCCTCCTATTTTAAGACTTTTGCTTCATCTCCTTTTACCCAAGGCCAACTTCAGATCCTCTTTCTTAGAAACTTAGGTTGTCCTGCTTTAGATCAACTGGCAACTTTATAGCATAAGTTGAGAAAAGTCCAGGAAACTTTTGGGTCAAAAGGCAGAGAAGGAGGAAATCAAAGGGCTAAGAAGTAGAGACTGCCAAGAGTCTAACAATCTCTCCATAAATCACACCTAATAAATAACATGGTAAGACTGTCTCACTACTGTTAATGTGAATACCCTGGGAGCCTGGTGTCCTCAGGTAGATTCACACCTACCACTTATAGACATGTGCTCATGTTTCCAAATGAAAAGGGCTATAAATAATAGTTTAAAAAATAAACGTTATGACTGAGGAGTTTATTTTTATTTCAACCAAGACTCGTACGTGGGTAAACCCTCTGTCCTTCCACCCTTCCACCCTCTTCCTTAGAATACAGTATAATATCCTAGTGGTTCTCAAAGTACAGGTTTCAGAGCAGCAAGAATAGCATCACCTGGCAACTCAAGAGAAATCCAACTTTCTTGGGTACCAGCCTAAACCCACTGAATCAGAAGAGCTGGGAGTGGGTCCGGGAATCTGTGTTTTAATAAGTCTTCTAGGGGATTCTGTTGCTTGATCCAATTTGAAAACCACTTTATTCTTTGTAATAGACGCTAGGAAAAAAAACTCGTTGAGGGGTAGGATTAGGTTAATACTGAAAAGGGCTCTGCTGATCAGCAACAGCCTGCTGGAGATCTTTAAAAGCAGGGTTTACTCAGAATGATGTTCAATTGATTATGTCTATAAACAAATCACCTTATCTCATGAAACATGGAGAATGACATACAGGAAAGAAAAGACAAAAAAGATGGCTATAATGACAATAATAAGTACACAACACAAACAGTCTGGTCTAGACTTAGCCCCGGCAACCTTGTGTGTCTCAAGAGGGGTCAAATGACCCTGTACCATCCCCACACCACCTTCCTAGAGCCAGCCAGGACCTGCACGGTATGCATGAGAATAGGTCTAGGCCATCAACTTCAAAAGAAAAACTATTTTAAAAAATGAGCAATCAAGTATTTTATTGATATTTTTAATCCAGAAGACAGTCATTTTTATAGAATGACTTTCACAGCACCATAACTCAGCTCTAACCTGGCAAAGACCATCCACTCTCTGGACAGCACATACAATAATCTATGAAGTAGAACTGTTTCTACCTATTTGATTAATCATAATAGTACCATGGAGGAAGTTAAAATGGAGTGAAGAAGGATGGGAGACAGGCAAAAAAAGTTACCCAAAGTTTCTGGAATGTTCCTTCTCTCTCTAGTTACATCTGAGAGCCTAATAATTGTTCCTTCTTTCCTCTCAGTTTTGAAACGTAATCGTCCAGATTCTTCATCATCATCATCTTCTTCATCTGATTCTTCTTTTATGTCCTTCTGTAGTTCCAAAGTTTCCATACTGCCCTACAATGCAGATACACAAAACAAAAAGGGAGGGAGGCTGAGTTCATTCACATTCTTTTGAATGAAATACTGAAGAATGTTTTTCTATCTATAACAAGGCTCTTTATATTTAAGGTGAAAAGATACTGTAAAATGTTCCATGACAAGGCCATGTGAAATACTAAACTGTTCCAGGAACAAATAATCATCTCAAACATTAAAAAAAAGGTTTTTTTTTTAGGAACAAAAAGTTCCACTCCTGCTTGTAATTAATATACAATATATACTGTTGTTACTTATGTTTCTGAGAGAAGAAACATAATTTTTTTTTCTATTTAAGAATTTTTTTCAAGTAAGCACCATACCCAACCTGGGGCTCTAACTCATGACCCAGAGATCAACAGGTGAAGCTCTACCAACTGAGCCTGCCAGGAGCCCCAGGAAACATGAATTTCAAAAGTCCCTGCTGGCCTCAAGTCTGATCCAATTTCCAGCAAAATTCAAAACATTTATTAAACTAACCCTGAAGTTCCATGAGTTATCAGCAAAAATGGAATGTGTGACTTACATTCAATGAGAGTATACTCCTTCCTGTCACACAGGCTCAACACTTCAGGAGCTCCTGCCCTCATCTACCATGACTTGTACTCTAGGGCAAGCACTCCAAGTCTGCTGTTAGGTTGGTTGGTCTTTTCAGCCTCCAAACTCTTTCCTCATTCACTGCTCTACTTTATTCTACTGTCCAGAGTTTGTGCATCACTGCCTCTGGCTCTGACTACTGCAATAGCAAAGCTTTTTTTTTTTTTTTTCTTTCAGTCACGCTAAAACCAGCTTTCATCTTATATTCTGCCAGCATTCCTTCAAAAATATCACCTAACCTAGTCCCAACTAATAGCAATTTCTTCACCAACAATTCTTACTCTACCATTAACTTTCCTTTTGATCTCACCACTTTTCACCTTGTACTAGGTCTCAATGACCTCCTGTGAGATAAGATAGGGACTGAGTGCCATGTTCATTTCAATACTTTTTGTAAACATAAAGAAAACAGAATTCATCCCTTTATTCTCGTGATTCATAATTTTAAATGTCCTTTACTCTTAAAAGAAACAAACATGAAAAAAAAAGAAACAAACATGAACTACTTTATTAGAAAATGCACAAGAAAAAATTTAAATAAACCAAAGATAAAATTGTTTTGTATTCTTTTCCCAACATTTTCTGTGCAAAGAGATCAACTACAAATGCACATACTCATTGCTATATACTTCAAGTCTCTAATAACTTCAGGTGTTCAAATGCCTAAAGATAAAATGATTGATGTAAACTAGATTTTAAGCCTAATGTCTATGATATCTCCACCTGTCAGTATTCTGACTTTAGTAGACCATAGAATTTTAAAGTACCAAAGTCTTGGCATTTTGTTGGTTTGAGATCATTATTTCTGTCTTACTGAATATCTGAAACCAAAATGGGTAACATATATGATGGACCCAGCTAGGTTTCTGTTGTACTACACTCAAATCAAACAAAGGTAAACTCATTTACAAAGTACTCTTCTCCACTTCCATAATGCTCCAGAACAATGCTTCTCAAATTTCATGTTTATATTCATCACTGGGAATGCTGTTAAAATGCAGATTGTGATTCTACAGGTCTCTAGTGGGGCCTGAGACTCTGCATTTCTAACAAGCTCCAGGTGAACAGACTTTGAGTAGTAAGGCCAAAAAGGAGAAAAAGAAATGGCTACCAATAAAGCAATGATTCTATTTCTTACAGTGGTCATTTCTAATTCAACCATTAACCGTAATTTCAGTTCAAAGACTTTCCAAGCAAGTTTAACATAAAACACGACAAGACTGCAATTAATAAAGTTTATTCTGCATCCAAATCTCCACCTAGAAATCTAAAGAAGACAAGAAGGAGGTGAAAATTGTTTCTTTGAAACAAATACTATAACCGACCAAAAACAAACAAATCCAGTCTATGACCCAGCAATCCCATTCCTAAATATTTATCCACAAGACATGATCATTTATGTTCATGTAAAAAAATCTGTCTCAGAGGGACGCCTGGGTGGCTCAGTGGCTGAGTGTCTGTCTTTGGCTCCAGGGTGTGATCCCAGAATTCTAGGATGGAGTCCCAAATCGGGCTCCCTGCAGAGAGCCTGCTTCTCCCTCTGCCTATGTCTCTGGCTCTCTGTGTCTCTCATGAATAAATAAATAAAATCTTAAAAAAAAAAACAAAAAAGCAAAAACCTTGTTGGAGAATATTTACTGTTCTCTTTTGGATCACCAAAACTGGATCAACAGTAAGTGAATGGATAAACTGGGTCCACCCAATGTTCATAAGCAATAACAAGGAATGAGCTATTGATACACATGTGGGGTGAAATCACAAAAGCCACACAAGATGAGAGAAGTCAATCATAATACACTGCAACGAGTCCATTCCCAGGAGTTCTCCAAGACAAAACACCAAACTGGTTGCCAGGGATTAGAAATGGAAGGAAGGTAGGACTACGAAAGGACAGCATTATAAGGTAGTTTTTTGAGCAAATGGAATTCCTAGAATGCAAGCTTCTGGTCCAAGTCTCACAGTCAGTTAAGCGTGAACTACATGAGGCTCTGACCTAACACTGAAGCGTGGCCAGGCCTTACATGCCTCAACTATAGCCTACACTACTAGACAACCTTCTCTGAGAGAGATTCATGCCTTCAGGCACTGGTTACCACCTCTTATTCTAAATACTGGGCTCAAAAATGGCATCTCTTTTGTCCACATGATTTACAGAATCAAATAAAATAATCTATCCACCAAACTGCTCACCTTCTCCACAGTCTTTAACAAATACTATCTGGTATTCTATTTACAAGTAAAACTCCAAAAAACAAAAAAAAAGTAAAACTCCAATGAAGGGCAGTGTCAAGTGACATAAAAATTATCCTAAGATTCTATTGTGTGAGAAGTCAAATACATGTGTCTTTTGTGATCTCATTATTAAGCTTTGCCAAAAAAACCTCAAAGGTCTGATTTTTAGCTACTTAATCATCTTGAAAACCTGAGAGATCTAATTGTAACTCTTAACAGAAGGTACATAGGAAAATTATCATGAAAGTTCTTTAAAAATAGACAACTCTTAGAAATCTTATCACTTACAGCTGACCCTTGAACACAGGTTGGAAACGCACAGGTCCACTTATATGTGAATCTTTTTGATAAATGTATTTTCTTTTTTTTTAATAAATGTATTTTCTTATCACTTTCTTAATAACATTTTTTCCTCTAGCCTACTTCAAGAATACAGTATATAATACACATAACATATAAAGTAGGTATTAATAGAGTATTTCTGTTATCAGTAAGGCTCCTGGTCAACATTAAGCTCTTAGTGGTTAAGTTCTGGGCGATTTAAAAGTTATACATAGATTTTCAACTGAGTGGGGACCAGAACCCCTAACCCTAGCATTGTTCAAGGGTTAAAGGTATACATAAAGAATTAGAAAATCTAAGGGGAAGCAAGACCCAGACCCTGGATATTTTTTTAAGTTCTCCAGCTAATTCTGAAATGAGCCTGTGATCTTGACGTTTTGAAAGAAAATTCAATATTCGAACTCAAACTCGAGAGGAAAAAACAGGTAGCTCTCTGTAACAGGAGGAGGGGGGAACTACAGAGAACATGGCTTTTAAAAACTTACCAAATGTTTTGTTTTATTTTATTTTATTTTATTTTATTTTATTTTATTTTATTTTATTTATGAGAGAGAGAGAGAGAGAGAGAGAGAGAGAGAGGCAGAGACACAGGCAGAGGGAGAAGCAGGCTCCATGCACTGAGAGCCTGATGTGGGATTTGATCCGGGGTCTCCAGGATCACGCCCTGGGCCAAAGGCAGGCGCCAAACCGCTGCACAACTCAGGGATCCCCCAAATGTTTTTAATCCTTACAAAATATTTAACAGAGCATAATTCTTTATTATATCATGAAATACAAATCAAAGACAAATACTACTTCTATCAATAGTGAAAATTTAGGGGCACCTGGGTGGCTCAGTCTGTTAAGCATCCGACTCTTGATTTCAGGCCAGGTCATGATCTCAGGGTCCTGAGATCAAGCCCTTAGTCAGGCTCTATGTGCAGCAAAGAATCTGCTTAAGATTCATTCTCTCTCTCTCTCTCTCCCCTTCTCCTCCCTTGTTTACTCTCTCTCCAAAATAAAGAAAATAAATCTTTTTTTTTTTAAATAGTAAAAACTTACCAGGTGGAAAGATGGAGCAATCGAATGGCACAAAAATGCTAAGAAATTACAAACCAATATTCTTCATAAGTAAAGACACAAAATTCCTTTTAAAAAATAATAAAAGTTCATGGAATCCAGCATAATATATCACGACGAAGTGAGATTTAGCCAGAAGCACAAGTTTAAGATTTAAAAAAAAAAAAAAAAAGGCAGTCACAATTTAACAAATCTCAGAGAAAAATCCCAAATATATGTAGATTGCACCCCTGCCCCCAAACCCTCCTCCAGAGGTGGCTCTCCAGTCCTTCCTGTGCTTTAAAGGCAAATTACCCTTAGGGACTTGCTTCCAAAGAACAGAGCACAGAAAAGGAAAGACAGTACCTTACAGATCTACTACCTATAACTAGTGAACACAAACTCACCACATGATCAAGGCTAAATTGGCCAGCGAAGTCCTATGCCCAGTGGTATGATGAATGAGAAGGCACTGAACCCCTGTGGCATTCCTTCCAAAAGCCCATAACCCCAGTCTAACTGTCAGGAAAATATCAGACAAGCCCAGACTGGAAGATCTCTATAGGATACCTGGCCAGGTAGACTGGTATGCTTGTGAAATACAAGCAAAGACTGACAAACTGGCACAGACCAGAGGAGATGCAATAATTATGCGGGCCCCTGGACTGGATCCCAGAACAGAAAGAGGACATAAATTTTTTTTTTTGTTAAACGGAAATAAAGTCTATGAAGTATAGTTAATAGTTTTTTAAAAATCAGTTTAATTCACATTAATAAAAAAAGGATAAAAGCCACAAGAGTATCTCAACAGATGCAGGAAAAGTACTGACAAAATTCAATACCCATTTCTCATTTAAAAATAAAAATCTCAGCAAACTAGATGGAGAAAAGAACTTCAATCTGATCAAACACAAACCTCCACTGAGCTCCTATTACCTACTTGATGAAATAGTGAGCACTTCCCCTACCATCAAGAACCAGGCAAGAGAGGTGAAGAGGATTGGAGGGCCCAAGTCCTGACCTTGCTGGCTCTGCCTTCCCTGAGCGTCCTGGAAATGGAGAACTCGACTTACAACAATGAGCAGAATTTCTCTGAGGAGGCATTAGAGGAAGAAAGTGTGATTCTCACATTGGTTCCAGTTAATGAAGAACTTAATGAAGAACAAATGGAACCAAGTGTTTCTTCAACTTCAGAAGTCAGTCTGAAGATGCCTGGGTCAAGCAACAAAGTTTGTCATCCTCATATAAGTGAACGATTCAAGTTTTGTCCAAAACATAGTTGTTGTAGTACACCAGCCCCTCCTTTGCCAGCCAGTTTGCCTCCAGTTAATAAAGTACGTTGGGACATTTTGCGGAACTGGTGCCAACAATTGAATTTGAGTACCCATGGCCGGAAAAGAGAGGTTTATCTGAGGCTCCAGAAACATGCTTACTCTGAAACAAACCAGGAGTGTGACAATGTAAAGACTATTCCTGAAACACCACCAGAGGCTAAATCGGAGTCATGTTCGGCGAAATGCAAGATGGTGACCAAGATTTGGAAAAGTTGTAAGAGTGAGAGAGGCAGGGGGATTAATACAGTCAAAGTCGTAACTTCGGCACAAGAAGGCATGTTGGCAGCATGGTCAAGAATTGCTGCAAGAGCCAGTCAATCCAAGTCTGTGAATTCACGTTCCATTCCTGCTTCTGTTGAGACCTTTCTGCTGCAAGCCTCTGGTGTCAGGTGGTGTGTGGTCCATGGCAGACCTCTCCTTGCAGACACACAAGGTTGGGTTCGCCTGCAGTTTCATGCAGGTCAGGCCTGGGTGCCTGACACTCCCAAAAGGATGATCTCTCTCTTCCTGTTACCTGTCTGCACTTTCCCATCTCCAGGCCTAGAAGATAATATGTTATGCCCTGAATGTGCTAAAAGAAATAAGAAGATGATGAAAAGATTAATTGCACTGGGGAAGGAAAGGTGACCTCGTTCGAACACATCAACACCATTCCCTTTGAATGGGCCATATCTTGATACAGAATAAAAAATGATCGAGAGCCCAGAGCCACCCCTGAATTGCATCCCAGTGTTTGCTGCGCTCTGTCCTAGCCAGCCTCAGCATCGCTTGATAACCTTGAGTATGGATGTGAATGTCTGGATTCTGTACTTGAGGCTTGCCAAGAAGTGACTGCTACCCCTGCTTCAAGTACTTAGTCCTATAGAGTATAACTTAGTTCTGTTTTAATTAATAGATTTTTGAAAGTTTTAGGTTTTCAGAAAAATTGAACAGAAAGTGCAGAGCTCTGAAATAACTGCTCCAACCCCTTCCCCTACTATCAGCAGCCTGTACCAGAGTGGTGCAGTTGTTGAACCTACATCGACTTCATTATCACCCAAAGCCCATAGTTTACAACAGGGTTCACTTTGGGACTCCTGGGTGGCTCAGCAGTTGAGCATCCTGCCTTTGGCTCAGGGCATGGTCCCAGGGTCCCAGGATCGAGTCCCACATTGGGCTCCCTGCATGAAGCCTGCTTCTCCCTCTGCCTGTGTCTCTGCCTCTTTCTCTGTGTCTCTCATGAGTAAATAAATTAAATCAGGCAAGAATGAATGTCTACAATATTTCTATTCTTTCAAAGAAGTAAAAGAAATAAAAGGACAGGGAGGAAATGAAGAATTAAAGTATGTTTATTAACAGGCAACATGATTACTAAGGTGTTAGTTTTCCCCCAATTTGATGGAAAGACAAGAATGCATTCTCTACCAAAATCCCAATCAGATCAGTAGATACAGGCAAGTCAGTTACAGAATTTATATGGAAACTCAAAGGACCTAGGATAACCAATCTTGAAGACAAAGCTGATGGATTTAGACTACCTGCCACAGTAATCAAGACAGGGTAGATCGGCAAGGAAACAAGAGGTTCCAGAAAGAGACCCAAACTTAAACTTAATTCCCAACATAAGCACCAAGGCAATTCAATGGGAAAGGAAGGCTTTACAATAAATAATGCTGCAACAATCAGATAAACATACAGAAATGGGGCACCTGGGTGGCTCAGCAGTTGAGAGTCTGCCTTGGGCTCAAGGCATGATCCAGATTCCAGGGATCAAGTCCCGCATCAGGCTCCCCACAGGGAGCCTGCTTTGTCCTCTGCCTATGTCTCTGCCTCTCTCTGTGTCTCTCATAAATAAATAAATAAATAAATAGATAGATAGATAGATAGATAGATAGATAGATAAATCTTAAAAAAAAAGTGAAGCTCATACACACACACAAATTTATTAGTTGAGATAGAACATAGTCCTAAACTACAAATAGCTACAAAGCTTCCAGAAGAACACAAGGGCTAATATCTTTACAATTCTGGGGTAGGCAAAGATTTCTTGGGTCATAGAATTACCTGGTCCTCATCAAATTTAAATTTTCTGCTCATGAAAAGATATCTTTAAGAAAATTTACACACAAGCCACAGGCTCAGAGAAAATATTCACTACACATATAAACATCAGTCTGTCTATCTAGGGGTGTCTGGGGGCTCAGTCAGTTGTGTCCAACTCTTGGTTTGGGCTCAGGCCATGGTCTTGCAATTATGGAATGGAGTACTGAATTGGGCTCTGCTCAGTAGAGAGTCTGCTTCAGATTCTCTCTCCCTCCCCTTCTCGCTCTAATAAATCAATCTTTAAAAAAAACCATCAATCTTTCTAGAACATACAGACAGTAGATACTGATATATGTATTCTATGTAGAGCATATACAGGCAATATTTATTCTCTATGTGGGGTATACAGACTATGTAAAGCATATATAGACAAAGATTGAAAAGAACACACATTTTTTCAACAGACTAAAAACAAACAAGGAAGATCTCCAAGACCAATCAGCACATAGAACGGCACTTGGTATTCTTAGTTATCAGAGGAACACACACTAAAACCATGATGACACACAGAGTCCAAGGACTACATGGAAACAAGTGACACTATAAAGTGATGGAGAAGGGAGACTCTCAGGCAGACCACAGGGAGTACGAAATGATTAACAACCACTCTGGGATACCATTTGGTGGTTTCTTACAGGATTAAACATACTTCTACCCTGTCTCTCAGTAATTCCACTCCTAGTTAAAACCAAGGAAAAGGAAAAGGTCCACTAAAAGATATGTAAAATAATCTTTACAGTTACTTTATTCATGGCTTTAAAAAAAAAAAAAAAGGAAACCCAAATCTTTTTTTTTAAGATTTTTTTTTTAATTTTTATTTATTTATGATAGTCACAGAGAGAGAGAGAGAGAGAGAGAGAGAGAGGCAGAGACACAGGCAGATGGAGAAGCAAGCTCCATGCACCGGGAGCCCGACGTGGGATTCGATCCCAGGTCTCCAGGATCGCGCCCTGGGCCAAAGACAGGTGCCAAACCGCTGCGCCACCCAGGGATCCCCCAAATCTTTATTATCATGGGAATAAACAAATAAGGTACATCCCTAAAGTGGAGGGAGGGGCAGATCTACACAACCATTTGCATGAGTCTCAAAAATATTACGATGAATACAAAAGTCAGACACAGAGTAATCATTACAAACTACATGACCACATTTCTATGAAGTTCTAAAACTGGAAAGACTCAGACAACAAATTAAGAATACTATCTCTGGGGAGGGAGGGGAGGGAGGGGAGGGAAAAGGGAAAAAAAGAAAGGAGGAAGAAAAAGAAAAAAAGGAAGGAAGGAAAAGAAAAAAGAAAGAATGAATGAATGTTCTGGGGTCACAGAACTGCCTCTCAGCAAAGGAAAGTGGTAACTCAAACAAACTCTTGGATCAAAATGCTGAACTGTACACTTCAGATCCGTGTCTATCACTGAACATATATGGCATCACCATTTTAAAAAGTACATCTTTTTTTTTTTTTTTAAGATTTTATTTATTCATGAGACACACAGAGAGAGGCAGAGACATAGGCAGAGACAGAGGGAGGCTCCATGCAGGGAGCCCAATGTGGGACTTGATCCAGGGACTCTAGGATCATGCCCTGGGCTGAAGGCAGGAGCTCAACTGCTGAGCCACCCAGGCATTCCAAAAGTAAATCTTTTAAAAAGTGCAAAGATTTCTTTAAATTTCTCTCATTACTCCTCCTATACATGAAAAAAATATCTAAAATAGCAAGCCTGTTTAAACCATATGTGAAGACAGGCATAACTGGCACTGGTCATCTTTATAATTGCCTTGTTCTAATCTGTTGAGAGTATAGAGATTTCTTTGTTCTAACAAAGCAAGAACATTAATTAAATAAGAGGAGTCACCTCAAATAGGCTTTCCAATTGAAATGACTCCTTAGTTGCATAATTCAAATGCTAATATGTACTTAAATAGAGCATAAAGCTCCTAGAAGGAGGCCGTCCTTGTCCTCGTCCTCACTGGGGCTTCCTTCCTTGGCTCTAAGCAACCCAGAGTCATGTCACAGCAAATGCTGCAAGAGGCACAAAGGGCTGGTACATCAACACTCTGCAGACACTTATGAAAAGATGAAAAGGCTAGAAAGACACCAAAACACAGGCATTGTGGCAGATTAAAACTGTTACTCCTCCTTGAGGACTCTATTTTGACTTCTAAAAAAGATGGAATAGCAGCTCTCCAAAAGCAAAACCTACCAAAAGGTACTAAAATTAAAATACCACATAACACCTATTTTTCAATACCTAAAATAATACCATGCACACAAATTCTCAATAACGCTATTATAGACTGATACTCAGTGATTCCTCTACAAGAAAGATAACAAGCCCAAAATATTTGTTGCTAGTGGCAAGACCAGCATATTACCTGCCTCTAAGAAGGAGGATCAAAAGTCCTGAGGGCAAAGTACATCACAAAGAATTTCCAGTCAATACAAAACCAGCAACATAAACAAGGCAAAGGCAAACAAAGCAACAAAAGACAGAAAGATAAGAAAGCAAATATATTTAAAAACATGCCACAAATACAAATACATTAAATACACAAAATACAAATGCATTAAAAATACTTGGAAGATATATTAAGCAACTTAAGGCAAACTTAAACCACGCTCAGAGACAGACGGATAAGAAAGTAAACATATGAGTGACTTTTTAAAAATACTTTCAAATACTCAATTTAAAATTAAATTATGGGACATACAGCTTAGAAGAAAAAAGCAAATACTATACTTCCTCACAGATGGTATAAAAAAAAGAGAAGCTAGTCAATCTGGAGAAGAGTTTACTTTCTGCTCTATAAAAAGATTCGTACTGAAAACAACCCTTACGATGTTTCCTATGAGACTTAACAGCAACTAGAAATCACAGGAGTTAACAATTGCAATCTGTTGACAAATTCTAGGGGCAAAATTTTAACCATCTTTTGTTTCCTCGTTTATGAAAGTTATTCTAGTCATAGCAAAAATATTTTAAAATATTTGGGATACCATCTAGAGGTAATCACTATCACCGTTTTTGTCTTTATCCATACAGATGTTGAGAATCTTACACACACATTTAGATGTGCAAAGTTACAGGGACCTTAGCGGGAAACTGTACTATCTTCCTCTTTTCACTTTACATGCCCACCAGAGAGCTAGGGCATCTTCGGGTAACCTATGGCTCCCTATGAAGTTAGGCCATCATTTGACCCTCTAGAAAAATCTACATTGGTTCCATTTAATCTCAAGGCTGCAAACAACTGGAGCACCTATCTTTGAACAAATCTTTGATGAACTATTTTGGATGACTTCGGCAGGGTGGAATTACTGAGTCAAAGGACTTTAAAGCTTTTGATGCCATCAAGAAGAATGTAGGGTGTGGAATCTTCCCCTTCTAGCCAGACAATGAGGTAGCTAGCCAGTTTCACAGGGTGTGTGAGAAGCCAATAGACCCAGGTCACAGGTGAGGACAATGTATTACTCTGACCCAGAGCAGTGGCATTTGGGAGCCAACTCCCTGAGCTGATTCCCAGTGTGCTGTGTGAATGCAGGGGGCTGTGCTACAGGAGAGGTGTGAGCTTAGAGACCTCCAGGAAGATACTCCATCTTTCAAGGCCATGTGCTATACAAACATCCTTGAAAAGATAGCTGAGAACAAAGGGGCAGTCCATGCTTTGCTCACAGAACATGCAGACATGAGAGACCCATGGAAAACTGTCTCTGGGCAGTTAACATTTCTAAAATGGTCCTCCAATAGAATGAGACCACATGTGACCAATGATCTTGATTTTTGCCAGTATTAAAAAAGGTTAAAATGATCAATTTTGTTCTATTTCATTGAATATATATTTTTTAAAGATTTTTATTTATTCATGAGAGACAGAGTAAAAGACAGACAGAGGCAGAGGGAGAAGCAGCCTCCTTGCAAGGAGCCCGATGTGGGACTTGATCCCCGACTCCAGGATTACGCCCTGAGCCAAGGGCAGATGCTCAACCACTGAGCCACCCAGGGGTCCCTTATTGAATGTATTTTATATAGGTTTAAAAAAAAAAAGAAGAAGAAGAAGAAGATTTTATTTATTTATTCATAAGAGACGCAGAGAGAGGGCAGAGACACAGGCAGAAGGAGAAGCAGGCTCCCTGTGGAAAGCCCAATGTGGGACTTGAACCCAGCACCCCCAGATCACACCCTGAGCCAAAGACAGACCCTCAACCACTGAGCCACACAGGTGTTCCTGTATTTTATATGCTTAATGGTCATTCGATTATCTTATTGTTGGATTACTTTCTCATAATACCTTACCCTTCTTTCTATAGGAGTGCTCATCTGTATATACTGAATATATTAACTCTCACATACTGATTATGCTAATTTTGCTAAATATATTAATTCTTAGGCTCACATGTAAATATTTCCCCAAATTTGTCATTTGTTGTAACTCCTTTATGTGTTCTGGGGGTATTTATACATGATCAAATCATTATTTTCCTTAACATCATAAAAAGGCCTTATTACCAAGAGTAGTACAATGGTAATAACCAAGACAACTTGGTGCTCGTTTTTCCTCACTTTCTCTCATGTCCTTAATAATTAAACCCCCAATTTTGGCTGAATACATTGTTACCTCACACTATCTTCATCAGTTTCCCCTACTGTGGGTTACAGCCATGTGACCAATGCATAACTCATGAGATGTTTGCGGAGTGCCATATGAGAACTCCAGGACGCATCTTCAAAGTGTGGCATGGCCCCCTTCCATCCCACTGTAATCCACTGTTTGGATGTGGACCATGCTAAGAACAGCAACCCTAGAACTTACCATGCACATCTAGAAGAAGCCTGGGTATGTGAATACCTGGTGAGGCCTATACCAGATCTGAAACACTCTCAGAATGGAATCTTTCATCATTAGTGAAAAATAAACTTCCAACCCTTGCTGAGTTTTCGGTTTTGCAGGTAAACCTAAGGCCACTTGGTCACCGTTATTAAAATGTTTTCTTCTACTCCACTGACAGTTTGGTGTGTGTCTATGCATATGTACAAAGGTATGTCTCGTTATATTTTTTTACACTAAAAGATTTAATCAATCTGAGATCCAATTGGTATAAGGTAGGGATCCAACTTTTTCCCAGATGATCCATCCTAAGTATGTCTGAGATAATCTATCGTATTAACACATGTGCTATGAGATCATTTCCTTTAAGGCTGGGTCTGATCAATAATGTTCCTCCAAAGACATCTCTCTATCCACAAGATACTTGAAACTGAAAGGCAAGATTACCACTTTTTAAAGTAATAACCCACTTTTGCTATAATAATTTAATGAATAAAGTTCAGAAACCAAATCTGAAATACCTAGATCTACAAGTCATACCTAGAAGGCACTCAGGCATCACTAATACCTGCTTTTCTTTGACTGCTTTACACAAAAAAAAGAGTTCCTATCTCCAGAGACCATTAGACCTTTTCTCATTCTAAAACGTGCTATAAACACAATAATATTATCAAAGGGTAAAGAGACTGTTACCTAAAATACTGGAAGAATAAATTACAAACAAATATTCCAAAATCCCACAAACTAATAAGCAGGATCAAACTACCCGTTTCCCTCTGAACTCTTCATCACTGGGAAGGATGTCTGCAGCGTCCTATCAGCCCCGCCCCTCCTCTCCCCTCAGGGCTTCTTATGAGTTCTCTCTGGGCTTGCTCCAGGTCATAGGCCAGGCAGAGCCTTCAGGACCCCCAGGACAGTGTTGAGTACAACCCACACCCACATCTGAGCCTCGGTGCAGTGTCGCTGACTGCCAGTACAGAATGGTGAGAAGGAGGGGAATCATCTCCAATTTTACAACTTCTTCCGCTTTGTCTTGGTACTTGGTCCTGGTTCCTTCTATAACTGGAGAACCTGGGTAAGGAGTTCCCCATACTATATACTTCTATCTTTTCTCTAAGTGTCAAATTATTTCAAATAGCAAGAGATATCACAAAAAGACAAATCTGCTTCAGCCTGTTAGGGAGGAGAGAGGCTGCTACATCCTGGGAAGGGTCTGCCCACGGCACACAGGATCACACACTCCATCACAGCACCATACTGAGGAAAAAGGGGAAATAAAACATTCTGTATGCTGCATTCCTAAAGCACTGGTGTAAGGCCTGGAGTAGATAACCTAAGCCAGTAAAATACTACTTTTCATGATCTTTTGAAAAAAGGGAGGGGGATTATTATGGAAAATAACTGAGAAAAAAAAACATTAATAAGGAAAACAAGTTTTTAGATCAACCAATCCTAAGGCTATAGAACAATTTAATGGTTTATCTGCTTGGCTCACCAGACAAGTCCTAAGGTTGGAAAACTGAATCTATTAAGCCCTACACCTCGTACCACCTTTATTCATCCAAAGGACATCTGTTTTCAGACCTAGCCCACAGGTTGTTACCTGTTCCACAAAGCACGGGTGCCTCCCCACCCACTTTCCCCAAAGCACTCCAAGACATGCTCCCAACCAGAGGGACCCTCCATGAACTCCTGAAAGCAGGGATCTGCGCCTTTGCTGGCAAACTTCACATCTTCTAGTTTATTTACATCACACGGGATTTGCCCACATGTCTTCCCTCCCCTGTATTAAGTTGAGCATTCCCTGAGTACAGGAACCAAGCTTCTAAAACATCTTTGTTTCTTCAAAACCTAAAACAGCCTAAATACAGGGATACTGGAAGTATTTTTTCAATAATGGTCATAACTAATGAATGGTAACTAATTTAAAATGATCACAGCACTCCTTTCAAACACAACACATACATCACATTTTTTAAAGATTTCTACCCACGCCCACATAAAACACTGAAAATATCTAACACGGAAAGGGCAAACAGCTTTGTGGAAATCACAGTTCACCAGAACTCACTGCCCAAAGACTCTAGAAAGCTCAGGCTTCTTACTGCACACATAGTTCAAAGAAGAGATGTATCAACTTTCACTAATGCTTTAAAAAAAAAAAAAAAAAGGTCATTTTAAATCTGGAGGGAAAAAAAACCACTAAAATTTTGGACTCTTTTTAAAAGATGAACAAATACCTCTTCAGTTTCAGGAGCAACCTGGAGGTCATCTAATTCACCTTCAGCAACACAGTCTTCCTGCTCTTGCAGCCCTTGCTGCCCACAAGCCTGCAAGTATTCTTCATCCTAACAGCCATTAAAGAGAAAGTAAGTCTTCCTCATAAAGCTTTGGGTTTTCATCTTCATGACTCATGCTTCATTACTTTAGCAAATTTTACTATGGCAAGTACCCGACTAGGCAGAAAGCACCAAGCATGAGAATCAAATGCAGCCTCCCCTGTGTTAATGAGAACGGAGTGCAGTGCGCTGACCCCCATCACCAAAGTTAGTGACACAGCTCTGCTTCAGACCCCAAGCGCCCTGATAAACAGCTCTTCTTACAATCAGCACCAAGGAAAGGCAATCTTCAAAAGGATGTGCATGTGCTTGCACAGTGCAGCTCAGCAGCAGTAAAGGGCCAAAATCATGCCCAACATGCACCACTTTTATGGCAAGAAAAGGCAAAAGTATAAGCCATTCAATTCAACACAGGAGCTTTATTAAAAATCATGTAAGTATCTGCTTCTCCATCGGCCCATCCCTAGAATTAGAGGGGTGGTCCTAGGTTTGTATGAAATGTAATGGGCACATCAGCAGGCAAGCATCCCTTGAAGGGTGTATGGAAGGAAGCAGACAACCTGGCTAGAGACCATTTCCAGAGAAGGAAGGGTTCCTACAGGTACTACTATCAAGTCACAAGAACATCTGATCCTACACAGGGGAGCTGAACTTGCCAGCATACCTGGTCACTGGCTGAAATAAAGAGTGCATGGTTACAAGGTAAGCAGCCAAGAGTGAGCATGCAGAATGTGAGCAAGCTGCTGTGAGGTACACAAGGAGCCGAACCTACAACCCCCAAAGAAACCAGCTGTATTCAAGGCAACAAACCATCTTAGGTCCCACAAATTTCTCTCAGGGCTACCTGAACACACTGCATCTCACTCTCCAGAAGAAACGATCCCATCAAAGAGAAACTATCACTACCCAGGATTCACTGACAGCAGAACTGTCAGATTTCAAATAAGGCCAGATGATGCTAATCAAAATCTACAGCTAATATACAATGGAGAATAGTCTATGACTGGATCCTCCCCAGGAAACAAAAATCTGCTACCCTTCATTTAAATTATCAATCTGAAGTTGTTTTTACAGCACAATGTTTTATGAAATCTCAATTTTTGGTAATTTCAAAGGCCCTAAAAAGACTGTGCTTAAAAGTATAAATTACTCAACAATTTCCTCCTGTTTTGTTGAATAATAAACGATAATCTTCTCTTAATACAAGAATGTAAGTTTTTAAATCATATCCCAATTCACTCTCAAGAATAAGAGTCACAAAACCCAAGGGAACTTGTTTTTGAGTATGACAGGAAAGAACCCTGGAATTCTATTACCAACATTTAAATGTGGACCTAGCTTCTTCATATGTAGAAGCATCCCTTCCAATTGTAAAATTCTGTGGCTTTATGACTGTACTCCCAGATATACACAAACTCCCTCCATGAGTGAGCCCAAACAGACAGACCGTGCTCATGCTCAGCATGTCAAGTTCGATTCTACCTTGAGAGGACAAGTTAATGGTTCCTAACTAGGGCATGAACCACGGTGAAATAAGTCATCTGATAAACTGAAATGCCACGGGGACACAAAGGCACACAATCTAGTCATGTGCTCGTTCATCTACTCACGAACAATCCCCTCACTATGCACCAGGGGCAGCCTGCTACAGAGCTGGAGCAGGGCGCCACAGTTTAAGGCCATCTCTCTCCTCCATCCAAAGAAAAGGTAATGGCACACTCCAGCACCGTGGTAACTATGAAGAAACCAACAATCCGAAAGAAACGGTAGAGAGAAAAGAGCGACCATGGCTATGAAGCTAAATGTGCTGAGGTGAGCTGACACGGCTCATGGGACACTCAACTATTTTGCCTCACCTTTCAAATTTACAGCTCCCTGTGAAAAGATAACGATGCTTTCAGAAATTCTAAGCAAAACTGTTTTTTTTCCCCTACTCTAAAAAATACAATTCATTTTGATGTGGAAAAGAACTGTAAGTATACCAAACTGCCACACTGTTTTCATTTTGATACTGGAACCTAAGACCACAGGACATCAGATAACTAAGCTGGATTTTATACAACCGGGGGCCTAAATGTAACCTCTAGTTTGACAATGGAACACAAGAGAGGGGAAAGTCCTGACTTATGAGAATTCTCTTTACAACCACCTCTGCCAGAATGCCACAGTGAAAAACACCTCCTATGCGGCACACTGGTGCTGTTAAAGCAAGCACTTTCCACACTGATCTATCTGTTCCACCAAATTCTAAGTTCACAGAAGGCAGGGGCCATGCCTCATATCTCCTATTATAGCCTGGACATCAGTAAAGATGTGCTGAACTGCTGAATTTACAAGGGAAAAAAGGACCCACATATGATTAACCAATCATCTTGTCTTACTGATGAACAGGAGAAATAATAAAATGCTTTAAACAGAGGATAACTAGGCACATTTTTAAAAGATCTTGTTTTAAAAGATCCTTAAAAGATATTTAAGGATCATTTTAAATTTATAGTATCCCTCTTTCAGAGAGTATACAAACACACCAGTAAACCATAGAGCACTTGTCCACACCAATGATGGATTTATTACCAAAACAAACTATTACCGTTATGGAAAGAACAAGCCATGATGCCTTTTACATGTCTCTACCAAAAATACAAACATTTTTTCATTACTGTATCTACTAAAGAGAAAGCATTCAGAACAAATCAAATCTTAAAAATAACATTACTGAGATAAATAAACACAATTAGGATTAGAACTAAGTATTCCAAGGGTTCACATAAACAATCTCTATTTATATATATGTATGACCAATGACCAAAAATTCAGATTTCAAAATTTTTTCTCAAAAGCAAGCTTTCTCTGAATAAAAATATTAAGAGATTAAACGCAAAGCTCTTACCCCTAACTCTGCGTGCCTCCACCCCATCCCCACAGCCCTGCTGAGGCTCTATCTCAGTGGATGTGCAGTACCATGAAAACACGAAACATCATGTCCTCCCCACACAAATTTCATTAAGTGCTTTTTTAAAAAACAAGTGTCCTTTAATGACGAATCATTAAGATAGATGAGTAATCTTTCACTAGTACCTTTTGCTTTCTTGACCGTTCAACTTTTTTAAAAAGCTACCTATCAAAATCATCTTTCTGAAACAGAAATCAGCACAATCTTTGTTTCCTGATTACAGATAACAAATTATGTGTGACATTTCCAAACGAACCTCCAATCTCTTTATTCATGTTTAGACAGTTCTCAGTTACAAAACAGGATGAATGAACAGGACATCAATCACTCTAGAATATTAGCACCTTAAAGATGTCTTTAGCAGGTCAATAATCTTTTCACCTTGGAAGGACTTTATCAGATCTTGTCTAAAGCCCGGATAAAAGCTCTGCATTAAGTACTTCTAACAATTGACAGTGTATCTCCACCACACAAAGCTGTTTTCTTCCTTAGGTGCAATCCTCAAGGTCACAATTCTGTGCAGCCTTCCCGAATGACAAAGGGGCATTACCTCCAGCCAAACAAGCTGTCAACACAAACTTTGTCATAGCTCAGATAAAGAAACTGGCAGACAGTGATAATAAGGTCTAATTTCCCTTCTTCCCGAGGGAGGTAAATAGATTTCAAATCAGTCTAGAAACCTATGCCCAGGCAGCCATGTTATCTTTGGCCATACAAAGGAAAAAGACTCACTGTGAATTCATCTAAAGGCTCATTGATCTCGATGTCTAACACTTCATCATTGTACAACTGCTCCTCCTCTGGCTCTTCCACATACTCCATGTGGTCTTCCGTCAGCTCAGCATCATGGCCTTCATACTGTCCTTCTTCTGGGTACTCGTGAGCATATAATTCAGATCCATCGGACTTGTGATAAACAAGTTCATCCTCTCCTTGTTCATACTCAGATTCCTGTTCTCCAGATTGGTCATTAGTGTTGTCAGAGAGTTCAAATGATGTGACCATGCCAGATGTAGTATTTAAACTAATCGTGACACCCTGAGAACTAGAGAATAAAAACACAAAGAAAGGTGCCCAATTAGAGAGTAAAGTTCAAAATTAAATCGCTACCTAAATAACTGCTACGAAGATGTAAACCATGACTGGTGAAAAGTTGCTCTAATGACTGATAAATGCACATTACTCCTCCACCTGTGCCTGAAAATGAGAGCTCAGTGTGCCATCCTGAGCCTGCACCACACACCCCTATTGTAGGCAGCACCCACCCACACCATCGTCAGCTGCAGGTTATTTACCCAAAAGAAGCAGATCAACCAGATGGGGACACAAGTCTGGCAAAACGCCAAGTCTGAAAACAAGCAAGACTGTATTTCACTCTAACTTCCAGAATGAAAAGGATGGTATCTGTTTTCCAAGATTCCAAAGTAAAAACAGGACTATTACTTTATAAACAGAAAATCACAGATGGAATTTTAGAACAATTTATTCTTTTTACATCTATGACACAAATTATAAACTATTTTTAAAAATCAAAATATTAAAAAAGTTGTGTGAAAATACACTTCAATGCTCGAATAAATAAAATTTGTACTAACCACCAATTTTCAAAAAACTTAGTTTATAATTTCTGAGTAAAATACCAGAGACGGTTTTAAAACCACAAAAAAAAATCATATTCCACTCAATGAATCACACAACAGTGACATGCCAAACAGTAAGCGCAAGAAAGCAACACCTACAGCGCAAGATTTTGCAGAAAATCCTAAGTGCACAGTACTAATTATGTATCTAACCCTAACAAGAAACTTGAGTACACCACACAGACCCAAAGGTATTACCTGACTAAAAATTCCAAACTGCCATATTTTGAGGGCTAACTGAAATAACGCAAAAGACCAAACAAAATTTAATAATGATGTCACACAATAGAACCTGGAAACTCAAATAACTGGTAGAATCAACTAACTTAAAACTATTTCTATCCATAAAGATTACTTTAAGTTAGAAAACCTGTTATAAATCTATAGTTCAATAATAAACAGCATATATTTATTAACTTCATTTATAACCAAGAGATGTCTCTTTAAATTTTCACCACAAAGGTTTCCTTCGTAAAACTGAAAAAATTACTCCCCTACAAGAGTATACTAAATACTTCTTCCTCTTCTTATAATGGAGCTTATTATATCAACAACAAGCAGGCACTAATGACTGCTGTGGACTGGATATTTGTGTCCCCCCAAAACTCATCTGTTGAATCCTGACAACCAGTATGATGGTGCCTAGAGGTGCAGCCTTTGGGATATGATTAGGTCATGAGGGTGGACCCCATGATGGGATTAATGCCCTTACAAAGAGCTCAGAGAGCTCCCTCACCCTTTGACCCTATGACGTATCAAGAAGGCTCCATCTATGAACTAGAAAGCAGAAAGTCAGCATGCTGGTTCCTTAACCTTGGACTTTCTAGCCCCTACTGTTAGAAATAAATTTCTGTTGTTTATGAACTACCTAGTTCATAATATTTTGTTAAAACAGCTGACAAAGAATAAAGTAACTATATTCACTAAAACAATTACATTCAGATTGTCAACTAGAGTCTAAAGTACAGTCCAGGGGCCCTTGGGTAACTCAGCTAGATAAGCATCTGCCTTCGGCTTAGGTCTTGATCTCCCTACTCAGCAAGGAGTCTGCTACTCACTCTGCCTCTCCATCCCCCTACCCCACCCCACCCCCACTCATGTTCACTCTCTCTCTCAAATAAAATCTTTAAAAAATAAAAATACAGTCCAAAGGAATTTCCAAAATGGCAATTCAGTCAAAGATTACATATAAATAAAAATGGCCTCAAATAAAAACAAAAGCAGCAACATCAAACTGCAGCCAGCAGTATTAAGAGCCTAAGTCCATTGCCCCCATCTAATAAAGGAATTCTTTAAAAGAGCAGTACATACCTTTACTGAGTTTTCATAACCTGCACTCAATAGAACTTATAGAGGTCATCAAATGCAAGACCAATACCTATTTATAGAAAAATATATATATGGCTCTCATGTGTTATATTAATATCCTGTTTAAAATAAAATCATGTTAAAGTATATCACATTAACAATTATATTCCATTATATTTATAAATTACAGTTACTAACAATTTAAAGAAAATTTTTAATGAGCTAATAATGAATACCTGAAATTTTCTTCATCCTCATTATCACTCTGTAAAAGATCATCATTCAGCTCTTCATCTGACAAATCCGACTGATTCTAATTAAAATAAGAAATTTAATTAATGCATGCCACTTCCACAAAAAGACTTGTTACAAATGTGCAAAATTACGTTGACTGCATTATTTCTAACCTTGTTATTAAAGCATATGCCATTCAGTAAGTTATCTCACTTTTTTTTTTAAGTTATCTCACTTTGATATGACCAGTTGACAACTGAGAAATTCCACGACATAATTGCTACCTCAAATTTTCAGATGCAAAATCAAGTATAGAAGCAACAAGCTTAATGATCACATTTATTCTAAATTTAACAAAAAGAGTTTTTTTTTTAATTTTTATTTATTTATGATAGTCACACAGAGAGAGAGAGAGAGAGAGAGAGAGAGAGAGGCAGAGACATAGGCAGAGGGAGAAGCAGGCTCCATGCACCGGGAGCCCGACGTGGGATTCGATCCTGGGTCTCCAGGATCGCGCCCTGGGCCAAAGGCAGGCGCCAAATCGCTGCGCCACCCAGGGATCCCAAAAAGAAGAGTTCTTTAGCAGCATCTATAAATATTTTTTTCCCTATCAAACACAAGAAAGAATGGTATCCTTAAGATTTGACTAAAGTTGATTTCTCTATGTGGAATTTAAAAATCAGAACAAAAAAAAAAAAGAGAGAGACAAATCAAGAAACAGACTCTTCACTCTAGAGAACAAACTGACGCTTAACAGAGGGGAGAGGGTGGGGGATGGGGGAGATGGGTGATGGGGATGAAGGAGGGCACTTCTTGTGATGAGCCCTGGGTGATGTATAGAAGTAATGAATCACTTTACTGTACACCTGAAACTAACATTACACTGTATTTTAACTAATGGGAATTACAATAAAAACTTAAAAAAAAAAAACATTTGTTTCAAGATTTTATTTATTTACTCATGAAAGACACAGATAGTGAGGCAGAGACATAGGAGAGGGAGAAGCAGGCTCCCCATAGGGAGCCTGATATGGGACTCGATCCCAGGATCCTGGGATTAGCACCTGAGCCAAAGGCAGGCGCTCAACCACTGAGCCACCCAGGTGCCCCTAGAAAAAAAGATTTGACTAAATTTAACAGTAGTATCCAAAATCTGAAGACTTTTTAAAGCAAAAAAAAAAGGAGAATTTTAGAAAATAGCAGATTTTAGGGGTGTCTGGGTGGCTAAGTCAGTTAAGTGCCTTTGCTTGGGTCACGATACCAGCCAGGATCCATGCTCAGAAGGCAGCCAGCTTCTACCTCTTCCTCTGCCCCTCCCCCCAACCCACTCATGCTCTGTCTCTGAAATATATAAAATCTTTAAAAAAAAGAGAAGCAGATTTTAGATAACTGCATTGCCAAATTAAAATGGTAAGAGACTAAAATAAAACTTTAGGGGGCGCTTGGGAGGCTCAGTCAGTTAAGTGTTTGCCTTCAGCTCAGGTCATGGTCCTGAGATGGAGCCCCACATTGGGGTACCCTGCTCAGCAGGGGGTCTGCTTCTCCCTCTCCCTGCCACTCGCCCTGCTTGTGCTACCAAATAAATAAATAAAATCTTTTTAAAAAATAAAGAAAACTTTATTAATAGAGATGACACAGAAAATAGACATGACTGCTCTTGACAGGCCTGTGCATTCATCACACCAGTAGCTACAAAGAGGAAGCCTAGTGATTTTGTCAACTGCTCAACTTTCTACAGTCCCAGGTTTTGTTGAGTTAAATATACCACCAGCATCGTATACTTATACAGGAGGGTCCTTCACACTTTACTCCTCTATTCAAATTACTTTCAGGGTATATATAAATTACCACTTCTCTAAAAGATGTCCCTTGAACACACAATTAGGCAAGAAAGTAAAGAAAGAAAAAGGAAAAGAGAAAGACTTGACTTTCTTCTTAAAGAGGAAACAAACAAACAAGCAATCTTTCCTGGCATTTTATAGCTTATAAAAATAGGCTTCTCAAACTTATCTACACATTCTTCATTTATAGTACTTTTGATATAAGCCAAAAAATATGAAACCTATTAGTTCTTATGGATCTCAAGGGACTTAATGGCTGACATTATAAAAAAAATAAAATAACACAGGGTGCCTGGATGGCTCAATCAGTTAAGCATCCAACAGCTCAGGTCTTGATCTCAGGGTTGTAAGTTTGAGCCCCACACTGGACTCAGTGTGGAGCCTACTCAAAAAAATAAAATAAAAATAAAAAATAAAATAAATTACATAAAGTAACATAAAATAACAACATAGACCATGTAGTTTACTTGGAAGGAGAATGGATCTGTATGAAAAAGAAACAGACTGCTTAACAGAGCCAAAATAAAGTAGTAGTAGCCCACATAATCTGTCCTCCGCTAAAAGAGATGTGCCAGGCCTGCCTAAATTTAGCTGCCCAATAAATAGAATAAATAAATAAAACCATGGGAAATCTTTAAAAACTAACAATTCTGAGTGCTATATGTTGGCAAATTGAATTTAAATATTTTGAAAAATAAATAAAAATTAACAATTCAGGGGATCCCCTGGGTGGCTCAGTGGTTTAGCACCTGCCTTCGGCCCAGGGCCTGATCCTGGAGACCTGGGATCGAGTCCCACGTCGGGCTCCCTGCATGGAGCCTGCTTCTCCCTCTGCCTGTGTCTCTACCTCTCTCTCTCTCTCTCTCTCTCTCTCTCTGTCTCTCATGAATAAATAAATAAAATCTTTTAAAAAAAATTTACAATTCAATGAAAACCAAACTTCATTAAGAGGCTGCTTTTTTAGTTAAACTTTTACATGCTTGTAAAAAAAAATCAGTGAACCAATAAATAATTCACCAAACAGGAATGTATGCTGTGGTAGGCCCTGGTGGTAATCAGATCTTACATCTGGATTCTGAGGATTCAACTTCCCATATGGATTCTGAAAGTGATGAGTAATATACCTACCAGGCAACTGACCAAAATCCCCACTTCACCAATCAAGCAGACATGGAGAGCTAGACTCTATCTTTGAGGCAAAAACTGATTTTCAAGCACATCCCCAAGAATGGAAGTGAACCATTTCTGAGGCAAAGGCAGAGTTATTAGCTAGGACTCTGTTGGGGTGGTCTGCAGGGAGGTAGGGCAAACACATCCCCAGAGTGAGAGAAAGCGGCCAGAATGCCAGCAAAATCCCTTTTCCCAACCTTACCAGACAGATCAGTCATGCCCCTCCTGGGGGGAGAGACAGTATAAAAGAAAAAGAATGCTTCTCCGGGGCTCCCCAGAGGGTGGAAGGTCTAGTGTATCACAGAGCACGTGCCTGTCACCAGTTGCGGCAAAGTAAGAAAGACAGATCAACTGACGAGGGGGTCGCTTGCTGACAGGCTCCCCCATCTCTCAAAGCTCTGGCTAGGCCATGTCAGCTTCTCATCTTGAGTTTGCAACCTCTCAGTTGTAACCTACATTGAAGATTTCACCCTAACAACCTCCCTTCTGAACACCGATGAACTTGTTCCCGATTTGCCCAGTTGGGGGGATGTAGTCACTCTACTCAGTAAGAGGCTGAGCGGCCCTCTGGCCCACTGGCCTAGGAGCCTCTCTCCAGACAAAGCTACATCTCTGTATATTTCATGGGGACTCAAGTGGAGGAAAGACAGTGGGCAGGCCAAATGTACCTGTAACAATAAATTCACTAATAAATACCCGACAAAACATCCAATCCCGTTAGAAATCAAATAAACACAAAGTAAACTAACTACAAATCATTTTCTGTCTACCTCACTGAGAAAGATTTTAAAAGAGAAGTGATACCACGCCTGGGGGACTGGAAAGGTGAAGACATGTTCACACACCTGCTGCTCAACTCATTGCTGGGAAGCAAGTAGGCAACAGAGACAAGAGTCTTAAAAGTTTATGCCCTTAGCCAGAAATTCTCCTTTATGGAAATCTGCCAAGAAAAGAATTTCAAAAGCATAACATTTGTACATTAAAACATCATTATAATGTCTGAGATTCACTTCAAAATAATTCAGGAAAGGGAGCAAGTGGGCAAAGATAAGGCAAAACTGCCTCTAAGTGAAAGCTGCTGAAGCAGTGACAGTGATGAGGGGGAGGGTCACATTGCTCATTTCTTTTATATATGCTTAACACTTTCCATAAAAAGTTCTTTTAACGAAGTCATAGCACGGGTGCCTGAGTGGCTCCATGGGTTAAGTGTCCGACTCCTGATCTCGGGGTCGTGAGTTCAAGTCCTATGTCGGGCTCCATGCCCAGCATGGAGCCCTCTTTTAAAAAAATTTTTTTTAATCAAAAAATAAGAGTTATAGCAAAAAAGTAAAAAGTCATAGCAATGAGCTAGATATAACCTCAGTGAATGTAGGAATGGCTAGGTATACTATAATATACACAAACTGAAATATTACGTAGCCTAGTATACCTAATAATATTAGGTATTATAAAATACCTTAAACATTTCATGCATGACAAGGGAAAAATGACAATAATAGAACTCTAAATTTAAAAAAAGTGTTTTTATATATAGTAAGTTAACTTTAAAATATATGAAAAAAAAGAATTTAAGAATTATGGCAAAACGTCAGTCATGAGGGTTTATATCTACTTTTTTTAATATTTTTCTTTTTTGATACATTTGGCCCCTTTGATTCCCACAACATACAGCGCTGGAAAGGAGAGACGAGTACATATACTGTTCCCAATCAAACAAGTTTCCCAACCAGCCAAAGTGGGTGAGGGCCCCACCCCCAAGAGAAGGCAGCAGAAGAGAAGCAGCAGGGTGCCGCCCTCATGCACTCCTATTCCACAGGAATGGAGGCTAAGGCACAGCAATCAATGAGTCTATTAAGAAATAGTGAGGCTACTTCCTCAGAAGAGTCAGCATTACTATCCAAACCAAACTGTGCTTTTCCATCTTTACTGATAGATCTGACCAAAGCTCTCACAAGATGGGAACAAATGTACACCAAAAGAATTAACTAGGGCTGGAGGGACATCCTGATAGAAATGGGGCAGGACAGCCCAGGTGGCTCAGCGGTTTAGCGCTGCCTTCAGTCCAGGGCGTGATCCTGAAGGGATCGAGTCCCACGTCAGGCTCCCTGCATGGAGCCTGCTTCTCCCTCTGCCTGTGTCTCTGCCTCTCTCTCTCTCTCTCTCTCTCTTTTTCTCTCTGTGTGTGTGTGTGTCTATAAAGAAATAAAATCTTAAAAGAGGAAAAAAAAGAAAGAAACATGGGACAAACTATCCTGCCCCAGGCTTGCCTAAGGATAGAAATCCAACTTACATAAAAAGTATCTTACTACATCTAAACATTTTAACATCTGATTGAAGTAAAATACTTCACTGAAATATCTTAAATAATTACAAAGGAAAAAACATGTTTACATTAGAGTAGAGGACTCCCAAGTGAGAGTACTTCAAGGATGTGCAAGGTCATTTTCACTGAGTCACAAAGAGAAACAGTCTCACTTTCCTCCGTGACCGTGACATAGGAAGGACTAGCCCTGGCACCCTGAATCACAGGACAAGTGCAGAGCACCCTGAGGCCAGAGCATGAGCCCCTCAAACAAGGACGGACTGAGGGACCATCTCAAGGGTTTCACTTTCAATATTTTGATATTTCCCCATTTACTTACATGAGATCAAGTGGATTTACAGGTAACTAATTCTTACTGAGAGTTAAGGGTGACAAAAGTCACTTAAAGGAGGAAAGACAGGCAGGCTGAAGCCAGGCAACCTGAGGGCCAGTGATGCAGGAAGCAAACAGGACAAAGAAAGGAAAGTGGCTTCAAAAGAATCCTACAATAAACTCATGTTTTAGCGAAAAACTAATAATGCAACATAGTAACAAGAAAATGGCAGCACTGAAACTTCACCTAGCACAAGATCTTCATCAGCTATACTAGGAGATTAAAAGGAAAATATAATCAGATCTGATAAATCTGACAAATGACATGACCTTACCACCTAAAGTATAATAAACAGGCTTATGTATAACTACTGTGGACAGTAAGGAACCAGCACAATCCTAAGACTTTAAAAACTAAGTATAAAAAAACTACCTTAATATTTAGTAAGAACAAGTTTTTTTAAACAGTTAATAAAAAATTCAGTATTTCACTTTAATCTTTGGATATGTATTTCTATTTTTAACGTATATTTTATGTTATTGGTAGAGTAACATAAACATATATACACACACGATATATAGATACATTTTCATACATTTTCGAGTTAACTACAGAGAAACCTGTATTCGGTTTTAGACTTTTATTCTCATGTATCTGAACGTGTGTTACATTTGAGTACAGCTATCTTTGAGCTCTGGACTTTCAAAAAGGGAATGCAAAATATTAGCCTCCAAATGTTAGTTTTCTCGTGAGCAAGTGGTCGTTTTATATTGCTGCTTTCACAAACTCAACACTTGCTGAACTGAGTAAGAACTAAAATATTTGCATCAAAGGACCAATCACTTGAGGTGTAAGTTACTGGAAAACTTACTAACAAACTAAACAGTCAGTGCTCTATGCATTCAAAAGATCATTCAATCCACAAAACATTCTGCACCCAACCTTCCAATACCACATCCCATTCATGAGATTCATTCCTGTATGTTCAGTGCAATTAAACAGCTGGAGGCTGGTTTCAGAAGACCTCAATTTCTTACCTTTTTGCCAGACAGCAAATCTTCTCCAAGTAAGTCATCTTCAAGTTCGCTGGGGAGAAAGAAAAAAAGACATACCATTGCATTATTCCTACAACACTGGAAAGTCTGCAGATCATTGGGAAATCAACCCAGGACTTCAGAGTTTGGGTACTTTCCCGTTTAATTTGCTATGCTTCCCTTTTACATATTAATTTGCTATGCTTCCCTTTTATGTATTAATAATGAGAATGTATTTTCAAATATATAGAGAACATGTGGTCTTTTAAGTATGGGAGGCTCTGCTAAAGGAGGTGGCTCTCACTAGACTTCTGATCTCAATTCATATTGAGATCTTTTATCTCTTCGGACCTGTTGAGTAATCAGTAAACAAAGAAATTACAATAGGTAACATCTATGCTTTCTCCTGCCTTGAAAAACCTATTTTTTAAAAAAGATTTTATTTATTTATTCATGAGAGACACTGAGAGAGAGGCAGAGACATAGAGGGATAAGCAGGCTCCATGCAGGGAACCAGATGTAGGACTCAATCCCAGGACTCTGGGATCGCGACCTGAGCCAAAGGCAGAACGCTCCAACTGCTGAGCCACCCAGGGATCCTTTTTTTTTTTTCTCTTTTTTTAAAGAAAAACCTATCATGAAATAGTCCAACATCATTAACTAGGAAAATCAAAATCAAAACCACTGAGAGACCATTTGACGCTTGTCAAACTGCAAAACTGAAAAGAGAAAAAAACAATGATGATAAGAGCATACAAGTAAATCACTGTGACTAAGAGAGTGACCTTTGTGTAACATCTAAGTCCTATTAGTAGTCTGAAATTTTTTTCTGTCAGCATGTTTATGTTCTGAAGTGATCAGCAGATTATGTCACAATTAAATTCAAAACCCTTACCAGATCAAAAAGCTAAAGACATTTCCCATTGTATGGTTTTTGGGGTTTTGTTTTTTGTTTTTTTGGTTGATGAAGATGGCTACCACTGAAATATATATTCTTAGCTCTGGGGAACCCGATGTCTTAAGGATGACATCTAGAAGGAGAAAACAATCAGACTATGCTTCCAGGTGCAAATGCACCAATATTCTTATTATTGCTGCTACTCTTTTTTATAAGCACTCTGGTTACAAGTTTCTGTAGGTTTTGAGCACTACTTTATCCAAAAACCATGTTTACTTGTAGTGTGCTACTTTACAGATACCAGGCTTTATGGGAATGCCCACCAGAGTTATAACAGAAATGCCTGTTTATATGTACCACCTTTAAAGAACTAGAAATATCTCAGCAAATCGTTCATGTACTGAACACCTTTTTGTTATCGTGTTACCCTATATAAATCCTTTATCTTCATTTTGTGATAAAACAAGAATAAGAGATTAAATAATTGGCCCAAAGTCACACAGCACAGACAGACCCAGGACAAGAGCTTACCCATGGGGTAAATCTTTTCACAGACCTATATGTATGAATAAGACAACTATCAGAGAATAACATGTAATTTCTTCCATCATTTCCACAAATCACCTAATCAGCTTTCATTTACAATGTCTGCATCTTCAGTGTTACAATCATCCTCTATGGATGAGGAAGAAAAGATCTAGTCACAATACTGACAGGAACACCATTTGAAAATTGATTCTATATGACCAAAACAGACACTCTCCCCTTTGAAGACAAAAATCCATGCGATGCCATCACTCTAAATAACTGAAAATGAAAGGGAATACCATCTGCCCATGGGATCCTGAGAACTCTTAAAACCAGAATACAAAAAGGCACTGGTAAATATACAAGCAAAAATCTAGAAACCATCTGTACCTTTTGCTAACAAGGGGTATATACGGAAGAAGAAATCAGTCTTTGATGATTTATTTTACTTAAATAGAAGCATTTTTTCAAAGAAGAGAAAGGAAAACTAAAACTTATAAATGAGGAGGGCACAGATATGGAGAATAGCTGCTTCCATGACCAACAAAGACAACAGCATGAAATAAGAAAGCAGGATGGGAGACTGAAGGCCTAGGTCTATATGAACACAACAGACATCGTGAGTATCCGTTCAGTATATGATGTCCAGGAACCATTCTAAGTTGTTTCACATGTATTAGCTTTTTCACTGATATCACAATCCCATTATGTAGACATTTACATCATCCCCCATTTCTTTAAATGTGAAAACAAAGACCCTGAGTTGTTAAATAATTAATTGGCTCAAGGTCACTCAGCTAGGAAGTGGCAAAATCCTTAGGTGAACAGAGATGCTTTAGCTCCAGGATCCAAATCCTGACTACTATGCACAAATCCCACACAGAAAGCAAATTTACTTCCTTGCTATCATCATCAAGATGGAGCCTTGCAAAAGATGTACATAAGAAGAAAGGAATTTATAAAATATAAAGCATTACCAAAACTATACCAACTGTCACCAAAAACAATGAACTAGTGGGAGTGACCAGCCCAATCAAGTCCTTTCAAAGAGACTGCACCCTGGCCAGCAACCGCTGCTGGGTCAGGAAATGAGAGAAGCACAGGGCGGTCTGAAGAGGCTTCCTGGAATCCACTGCAAGACTCCTCCGGGCTCTCACCAATCATCACTACATGAGTAGAACAGCCTCTTTGGCAGCTGTTTCTTATCCAAGATTAGAGACAATCAGCTTGTTGAGTATGCTTTTACTAGTACACAGGTGTATACTGAAAGACATTTTCAGGAAACAAATATTTTGTAGTCAGCCACTTGGCTGCAGCCTTTCAAAATCACAAGTATAACTGACAACAAACCCTGCCCCTCAGCCCGTTATGTCAGTGTGCCTGCCCTCTCCAGGCCATCCTCTTCGGGTCTCTGCCAACTCCGTTTTCCAGAAGGTTTCTCTGGGAAGACTCATGCAAGCTCTCTGGCCTTTGCCCCTGGATGGCCCTGGCCCATGGGATGACCCCACAGAACATTTCCCAAGCAGGAGAGACTGCCCCCTCCCTTATACCTGCACGGTTCAGTCCCATCCGCTGCTACCAATGCAACTCCCACTGGGCTCTAAAACACTTCTTCCCCTTCAGGCCTGCTGCTACGCCCTGGGCACTGACCAACTTTTACTGCTTCTTTAACCAACCCTCTCCTATAAAGAGCCCTGTCATCACAACACTTTCAGCTACAACTTGAGTATGCTGTCCTTCACCCATATGGATACAGATTAGTATGAGCACATCCCTCAAAAAAACTTTAAAAATGGGGCAGCCCAGGTGGCTCAGCGGTTTAGCGCCGCCTTCAGTCCAGGGCGGGATCCTTGGAGACCTGGGATCAAGTCCCATGTTGGGCTTCCTGCATGGAGCCTGCTTCTCCTTCTGCCTGTGTCTCTGCCTCTCTCTCTCTCTCTCTGTCTCTCATGAATAAATAAATAAAATCTTTAAAAGAAAAAAAAATACTTAAAAACTTCAGGCGCTGGTTCAACAATGACATGTTCTTCCAAATATACCATTAATGCAACATGGCAGTAAGAGCTGATCATAATTTCTGACTCACTCTTCTTAATTTTCAAATTTCTCCCTCTATTATGGGAGAGAGTACATGCAAGAGGCTGTGATACATTATACAGAACCTCCATATATAAACATGCACTGAAAATGAGTGAAGAAAGGAGGCACGTGTTCGTAAATTAAGATGGAACAGCTGCCACTCAGGCCAGGGAGGATGAGAAAAACCGAAGCTTTGCCTCACATTACAACCAAACCCAATTCCATGACAGCAGAAAGCCAACTAACTTTTTGACAACTGAAATTCCCACTGAACAGATATTGTAACGGTCCAAATATTAATAAAAATAACAACTGCAATGGATTAAAATACAAATGTAGTATTTATATCTATGAGTTGGAAAGGATTCAAAATTAAATCCACCTTTGGAGGATGTAAGGAACCGACTCATATTTTGAAAACCGGTAAATAAAGAATCAAACACTTATTTAGAACCTCAAAGGAGCCAAGTAGTTTGCGGAAGTAAGTTGGATCATCTATCCTCCTGCCCATTTTCAAACGTAAACCTATCAACTTCTAGACCTATTAATTTACAGAAAACGCAAGAGATGAAGGAACACACCAAAAACACTCCAGGGAATACAATTAGCAAAAGCAGAAACTCCATAAGACAAACCACCTTGTTTCTTTAAAAAGTTGCAGAGAAAAAAAAAAAAAAATGCAGGAAAACCTATAGATGAAACAACACTTGGAAAGTCTACCAATCACCTGGAAACCTGGAATCTAGGGATGTAATGTGGACTCCACAAACTATAAAAGAGCATAAAGACACACGGCCACACTGTGATGTGTGTGATGCCCTGATACTTCCAAGAGACCATCAGTAATAAGACATTAACAATTCAGGGAGTTTTTCAAAATAGAACTCTATTGTGGTTGTCTTTGTAAATCCTTCATTTTTTAAAGAGATACAACCTGAAATATTTTCAGATGAACTTATATCTCTGATGATTATAGATAAAACAAGACTGACTATAACAATAACTGCTGAAGCTGAATGACGACACACTGGGTAAACTGTACTCTTCTATTTTCACATAGTCTTGAAATTCTCAATAACTTAAAAATCGATCAGTTTCAGGCTAATTATATATCTTAACTATAAAAAATTAAAATCAAAACACTTCACAATTTTCATAGGAACATTCAAAATACACCAGGACACAGAACAGGGAAGAATATCTTAAGGACAAAAAGTGGAAAGCACTTTGACCAACATCACAAACCAATGAAAGTGATGCCCTTGGGAAGGCCACCACACTGCCAACTAGTATTCCTATATATAACCTAAATCTAGCTCTGCAAATCCAGGCTGAGAGTGAGTCTACAAAATAAAGAGCCTGTCCTCTTCAAAAATGTCAGTCATAAGAGACAAGGATATATAATTCTTCCAGATGAATAAAGAGGGGACAAAATGCACTGTATGATCCTGAATTGAAACTTGAATCAGAAAAAAAGAAACTCATTTTTGGCTATAAAGCACATTTTTGGGAGAACTGTCAAAACTTGAATAACCACTATAGATTAAAAAAAACACAATTCTGTGTTTGTTAATAACTACATGTTTTCGAAGTGATAGGGTGGCTATGTAAGTGAATGTACCTGTTCTTGGGAAACACACGAGTAAAAGTACACACTGAGGTACATGGGAAGCACACAGCCTGATGCCTGCAGACCACTGTGCAGGGGAGTGGGGAAACAGGACAGCCTCAGTGAGCAGGTGTGCAGAGAGCAGAGAGGACAGCGGATGTGGCAGGAGGCAACTGCAAGTCTGAGGCCCCATGAGAGAGTGTCACTCTTGCAACATTCCTCTAACTCTTAAAATGATTCCAAAGTACACTGTTCATATTTTAATAAAAAAAATAAAAGCCATACAGGAAAAGGTTATACATTTGATTATATTATTTATAAAAATCCATCTGAAGGCTATTGTTTAAGGGAACACATGTCACAGACTGGGAAGAGATATTCAAGTACAAAAAGTAAATTGCAGCAAATATAAAGAATTCCTAAATTCAATAAGGAAAAAACAAACAATAAGAAAAATACACATAGATATGAACAAACAACTGACAGAAGAGAAAATCCAAATGGTGAGTGAACTACTAAGATATTTATTCAGCTCCCCCTCACAATCTTTGAAACAAAACTACTTGTCATTACCTTCAGGTAGGGCCATTTCTCTTATAGATTCTGTTGTAAGCTCTAAGTAATCTTTTATAGACTGCCTAGGAGCCACTAACATCTTTATGTAGGCTGTTAAGTTTTTAATGTATATAATTTTTAATGTAGATTATTTTGTAAAACTCCTGGAGCATCATAGTTTTCAAATGGCCATCAGGTTTTCTTTCTACTATAGAAGACCATTGTCATTTTTAATATTCAGGCCTATTTTTACCTTTATTATTAAACTTTGTGACTTTAACTACAAGGTTATTTTTTACATTTTCAACACAGCATTTAAGAGGCCAAGAAATGCATAGGGGGCACCTGAGTGGCTCAGTCGGTTAGGCATCTGACTCTTGGTTTTGGCTCAGATCGTGATCCTGGGGCTGTGAGATCAAGCCCCATGTCAGGCAGTGCTGAGCAGGGGCCTAGAGCCTGCTTAAGATTCTCTCTCTCCCTCTGCCCTTCCCCCCAGATCTCTCTCTCTAAAAACAATAAATCTTTAAGAACAAAAACAAAAACACGTAAAGAATGATCCTTATCTTAGATCCCCCACTGCCCAGATATGCCCCCCTGTACTTCTCCCAGCATGTGTCCCTCTAACTTCTACTAGAACCACTCACCAGTAATTTCAATCACTATGCAGAATTGACATTTATCACTACTCTGAACGTTTTTAACTTTCAGTGCACATGTGTGTGTATCCCTGAAGATATTTTCATCTTTGCTAGTATTCATAGAAATACAAATTTAAATTACAGTCAAGTACTATCATACACATATTAAATTGGCAAAAATTTTAAAGTCTAGCCAAATACTGAGTAAGCTACAGAACAAAAGAACTCTGGCAATAATAGCTCTGGGGTCCACCAAATCATTATCATCACTGTGTAAAAACAAAGGGATACAGGATAACCAGTGCCCTACAGACAATTCAGGCCTGGAATGGGAGCCTGCCAGAAAGCCTTCCACCTGGAAGGCCTGCCCTTGCCCTCACTTCAGCCCAGCAGTGACAGACCCATATGGGAAAGAGCATCTGCTGGCCAACATACTGTTCTCGTAAAAATCTCTGCAGAGTGGGATGCCTGGCTGGCTCAGTTGGTAGAGCATGTAACACTTGATCTTGGGGTTGTGATTTGGAGCCCCACACTGGGTGCAGAGATTACTTAAAAACAGAATCTTAAAAGGGGGGGGGGGGGGGGGGACGGGCAATCCCTGAAGAGCCAAGTGGCAGAATGAGATAAATCAGCATGCACTACAAGTAACCAGTTGTTAGGTACCTGTCCCAGTCCTCATCTGCAGCTCTTCTTCTCCAAGATCGCTCTGCACCAGGCTTATCAAACTGGTCAAAGTCATCATCTGTGAAAGAGAGGCCATGATAATCAGTTTTACTAAATTAAAATAGACATAGATAACTCAAATACTGACGGTCCCTGACTTACAATGGTTTAACTTAGAATTTTCAACTTTACAATGCTGAAAAAGCAATATGCATTCAGTAAAAAACATGCTTCAAATTTTGAATTTGGGTTTTTTCCCAAGCTAGCAATACTAGTATGATACTTTCTTGGGATGCTGGGCAGTGAGCAGCAGCAGCCACAGCACCAAGTAACCAAGGGATCATAAGGGTAAACAACCAATACACTAACAACCATCTGTACCCACACAACCATTCTGTTTGTCACTTTCAGTACAGCATTCAATACACAGTCAACACTCTCTTAGAAAATAGGCTTTGGGTTACACGATTTGCCTTACGGTAGGCCAGGCTAAGCTACAATGTTCAGCAGGTTAGACGTACTAAATACATTTTCAAATTACAGTATTTTCAACTTAGGGCAGGCTTATCAGGACATAACCCTATCATGAGTTGAGGAAAATCTGTACTGAAACAACTCATTTAAGGATTCCTAACATAAGATTTTAAGAGGTAAAAGTTCTGGCTCTCTGCTCCTTCCTATATGACAGATGGCCACTTCTTGTACAGTGTCAGCTGCACCCGAGACCCAATGGTGTGGGGTGTTCCAGTATGATTCCACCTATGGCAAATTCAATGGTAGAATCAAGGCTGAGAATGGGAAACTTGTCATCCATGGAAAGTCCATCTCCATCTTCTAGGAGCGAGATCCCCCAACATCAAATGGGGTAATGCTGGTACTGAGTACACTGTGGAATCCACTGGGGTCTTCACCATCATGAAGAAGGCTGGGACTCACCTGAAGGGTGGAGCTGAAAGGGTCATCGTCTCTACCTCTTTTACTGAAGCCACCATGTTTGTGATGGGCATGATTCATGAGAAGTATGACAACTCCCTCAAGACTGTCAGCGATGCCTCCTGCACCACCAACTGCTTGGCCACTCTAGCCAAGGTTATCCATGACAACTTTGGCATTGTGGAGAGACTCATGGCCATTGGTCCATGCCATCATTGCCACCCAGAAGACTGTGGACAGCCCCTCCAGGAAGATGTGGTGTGATGGCCAAGGGGCTGCCCAGAACATCATCCCTGCTTCTTCTGGCACCACCAAGCTGTAGCCAAGGTCATCCCTAAGCCGAGTGGGAAGCTCACTGGCCTGGCCTTCTGTGTCCCCATCCCCCAACATGTCAGTGGGCCTACAATGCCGGGGCTGGCACTGCTCTCAATATCACTTTGTCAAGCTCCTTTCCTGATACGACAATGAATTTGACCACAGCACCTGAGTGGTGGACCTTATGGTCTATATGGCCTTCATGGAGTAAGAGCCCCCTTGACCACCACCTCCAGCAGGGGCACAAGAAAAGAGAGAGGATCTCAGCTGCTGGAGAGTCCTTGCCTGACTTATCCTCCAACACACTGAGAATTTCCTGCCCTCTGCGCAGTCTCCATCCCAGACCCCCTAAAGAAGGGGAGGGACTTAGAAGGCCCTACCTCATCATGTACCCCTATCAAGTACACAGTACCCAAATAAATAAATTGATTAAATACAGAAATTCCACATATAACTATTAGAAATGCTGGGGCACCAGAGTGGCTTAGTCGGTTCAGTGTCTGACTTTTGGTTTCAGCTCAGGTCATGATTTCAGGGTTGTGAGATCAAGCCCTACATCAGGCTCCATGCTGGGCATAGAGCCTGCTTAAGAATCTCTCTCCCTTTGCCCTCCCGTCCTAGTCGTATGCACATGCTCTTGCTCTCAAAAAAAGTTAAAAAAAAATTTAAGTACAAAGCGCTACTGAACACTTATCAGGCATGAAAAATCACTAACACTAGAATTTTTTTTAAATTGTAAATTTTAATAAGATATTTTCCATACAAAATAAGTTTTTCAGTATATATCCTTACTGCAATTACATGAAAGGGAAAAAATTAATGCTTTGCTAAAAGTTAAGATACTTTTATATGATTTTTGTAATCCCTACATTTTTCCAAATTAACCACAGAAAACAAAGACCTCATTTAAGTGATGTAGACATTATAGAGAATTGCTGACCAATAGAAATAAAATGCAAGTCACATATAATTATAAATTTTCTAGAAGCCACATTAAAAGTAAAAAGAATGAAACTTTAACAGGTGAAATTTTAACAACATATTTTATTTAACCTAGCATATCCAAAATATTATAGCATGTAACCAAAACAGAAAATATTAACAAGACATTTTACATTTTTCCCCTATCAAGTCTATATCTCACATAGAGTACATCTCCTATATCATTTTAAATTTTAATTAGGAAAAACAAATAATTGGAACAAAAGTTTTTCCTCTTAGATATATACACGCGAGCAAAGAGCCTTGAGGAGCAGCAGCAGCAGACAGACACCTCCCCAGAGAGAATCTACATAGCGGGGTCAGATCATAAAAACACCAAGAACGCCCCAGAAATTTTTCCAGCCTAGGGCTAGGAACTAAACAATCAAGTTCTAATAAGGTAATAATACATTAATTCCAGCCATACAGTCCCAAACAAATGATTTTTTAAAAATCCAAGGATGAAAGTATTAGAAAACTGGTACCCTTGAGGAATGCCATATCCAGCACGATGGTACAACCCCACTCCCTGTGAAACTGGTAAGAATTATTTTTACTGAAATGACCATTTAGAGTCTCTGGAATTAATTCTAAAGGCAAGAAATGAAAATTCTAAAGGCATCAAATGAAAAACACTTTTTCAAGAAATCTGCTCAAAGAACTGCAAGAATCTGTGGCTTTTAAATCAGGACCTCTTAGTGCCTTCTCTACCTCCCAGTTCAGTGGGGCTTCAACTTTGCTCCAGATTGATACAGCCAAGAACTCGGCCCTCCACATTCCTCATCCTGCCCCTGTTGCCCAGGCCTGCGCTAAGTTCTGCAGGAGTGCCACTGAGAGGCAGGAGCTCCCTTCATCCATCCAGGCCCTACCTGTAAGAGATGCTGCTGGGGTCCAGGCAGCAACGGACCTAGCTCATGGGATTTCACACCAAGAAAAGCCAGCCAAAGATACCTAGAACTACTCCGCCCTCCTTTCCAGCCCCACCATCCAGGCACTCAGCTCTGAAGTAAAGAAGGATGTCACTCAGAGACAAGTACACCACGGTCCCCACCCACAGCCCAAGAGCTCTGACTCCGGGTTTCCCCAAGGGAGAAAAGCAAGGCTTAGAACAACAGAACTCCATCCAAAACTCTAAGGAGCCGACTTCATGGAACAGGGCGCAAAAAAGTTCTGGCCAAAAGGTACTCTCAAAAACAGTGATAATTTTGGATAGCTAACTGGAAGGACAGTTAAGAGTCACTGGAGCTAAAGCCTGAACTAACTAACTACCTAGCATGCCAGAGAGAAATGAAATGGGGAGACTGGTGGGAAGGGCCCCCCTGGGTTAAAAAAGATTTCACTGACCTCAGACACCATTCAATCAAAGGAGCATGAATTTAACTGCATGGGTTTACAAAGCAAATTATACCCCAGGACATTGTTGAAAGTGTGATCAGAAATAGCCCCGCCAACACACCACCACCCCAGGATAACTACATGCCCAAGGCTATGGCCTCTGAGGAGTGGTATCAGAGGTGTCCACAGCCCAGAGTAGAGTGGGGGATGGAACAGACTTCACGGACACCTGGCCAGTCACCAACAAGTAAACAAGCAAATAGTAATAAGCCCAGGGGTGGGAAATAGGGAGATCAGCTCCAGAGCTGACACAATACATTATCTAAAATGTTCAATTTCCAACAGGAATTACAAGACTTGCAAACAAACAAAAAAGCATGGCCCATAGTCCACTGGGAGGAAAAAAGCAGGCAACAGAAACTGCCTATGAAAGGATTAGATACTTACCGTTTTAAGTAATTCAAAGAGCTAAATGAAACATGACTAAGGAACTACAGGAAAGTATGGTAACACTGTCCCATCAAATACATGATGTGAAATTATTAAAAAAAAAAATTCTGCAGTTGAAAACTGAAATGAAAAATTCACCAAAAGGGCTCAACAATAGGTTTAAGTTGAAAGAAGAATTTGTATCCTAAAAATAAAGAGATTATCCAGGACACCTGGTGCCTCAGTTGGTTAATCATCTGCTTTTGGCTCAGGTCATGACCCCAGGGTCCTGGGACTGAGCCCCATAGGGAATCCCTGTTCAGCAGGGAGTCTGCTTCTCCCTTGTCCTTCCCGGGCTAGTGCTCTCACTCACTCACTTTCTCTCTCAAATAAATAAATAAAATCTCCAAAAGAAAAAAAAAAATATCCAATCCAAAGAACAAAAAGGAAAAAATTTTTAAAAATGAATATAGCTTCGGAGAAATGTGAGACACCATTAAGCACACCAATAAATATGTAATAGAAGTATCAGAAGAAAGAAGAAAAAGAGAAAAAATATTTGAATAGCTGAAAACTTCCCAAATGTATTGGTATGGATTAATCTATACATCCAAAAAGCCCAACAAACTTAAGGTAGAATAAACACAAACACAAACATCATAGTCAAAATGTTTCACACACGAGGAAAAACCTCTAAGAACAGCAAGAGAAAAACAACTCATCGCAAGAGAACTCAAGTAAGATTAACAGGTGATTCTCATCAGACAGAGCGGTCAGCAAAGAAAGGGCTCAAAGAATTCTAGAACCAGCAAAACTATCAAAAATTAACATGAAATAAAGATACTCACAGATAAACAAAAATAGGAAGAATCTGTTGCTAGCTGACTCTGTGTAGCTTACTGAATTGCAAAAAAGAAATGCTAAAGTCCTTTTTCTCTGTTCCCTCACCAACGAATGTGAACTCACAGTTCTTATACATATAATGGTTGAGATTATACTGGATATCAGACCTAACAAATACAGGACACTCAACCCAACAACAGAATACATTCTTCTCACGTGTTCTCACGTTTTCATAGAAAATTCTCAAGGATATATGTCAGGCCATAAAACAATTCTTAATAAACTTTTAAAAAGGTCAAAATCACACAAAGCATAGTCTCCGACTAAAATAATAAAACTAGGAGTGATTTCAGAGGTCTCCACAGCCCAGAGTAGAGTGGGAGATGGAACAGACTTCACTTACACCTATTAATGTCAGTTAATAGAAGGATAGTGGAAAATCCACAAATATGTGGAAATTAAACACACACTTCATCAACCAAGAGGTAAAAGAAGAAATAACTAGGGAAATAAAGTGCCCTGAGACAAAGGAACACAAAACTACAACTACAAAGTTCATGAGATGAAGCAAAAGCAGTACCTGGGAGAGAAATTTATGGCTGTAAATGCCTATACTAACAAAGAAAGACCTCAAATCAACAGCTTTACTTTAAATCTTAAGAAATTGGAAAAAGAAAAGCATACTAAACCAAAAGACAGCAAAAGGAATAATAAAGATTAGATGAGATAAATTGAGACTTGAAAAATACTTTCAAAAAAAACAAAAGAAAAATACTTTCAAACTCCTTCTATCAGACCAGTATAAAACTGACAAGGACATTATAAAAGAAAAAAAAAACACAAAACTAGACCACTCTCTCTCACAAAAACATGTGCAAAACTCCTTTTAAAAAAATTAATAAATTCAGTAACACATTAAAGGGACAATTACATCAATACCACATGGGTTTATCCCAAGGATGAAAAGTTCATTTAACATTCAAAAATTAATCAATGTTTAAGAAAATGTAATATATTAATAAACTACAAATGGAAAATCAAATTATCACCTCAAAAGATGTAAAACAAGTGTTAGTCAAAGCCCAATATTCATTCCTTAAAAAACCCCTCACCAAACTAGGAACAGAGGTAGAGACGAACACTTTCAACCTAGGATTAGGAATCAGATGAGGATTTTAACTCCAGCTACCTCACTCCAGCACTGTCCTGAAAGCTCTATGTAGTGAAACCAGACAAGAAAAAGAATTCAGACAGAAAAGGAACAAGTAAAATTGTGTTTATTTACAGCAAACATGACCAACTACATAGAAAATCACATGGAATCTATCTTCAAAAAATAATGAAACTAGTAAGTGAATCAAGCAAGGCTGCAAAACCTAAGATCAATACCAAAATATCAATAGTTTTTCTACATACAAGTGATGACTAACTGGAAACTAAATTAAAAACCAAATTCTCAGTAACAAAAAATATGGAATACTGGGAATAAATTTGAAAAAAGATGTGAAAAACCTGTACATTAAAAACTATGAAACTATGCTGACAGAAAAACTTAAGTAAATGAAGTGACAGTGATGTGAAATGTTGGGGTTCAAGAGCCAAGGGTCAAGGAAGAATTCTTGAGATGTCTTCAGTAAAAAGCATGGTTTTATTAAAGCATGGACAAGACATGCAGGCAGAGAGAGATGCAGGGGGGTCATGAGGAGTGGGGAGGGGTGAAGGAGAGCAGGGGTCTCTAAGGAATTGGGAAGCAAGGTTTCCAGACCTTGAGGGGCTAGTTGGTGTTAGGAAAGAGTCGTTTACTACAGTTCAGGGAAGCCATGCTCATGAGACCCTCAGGACGTGTATCGGTAGGCCATATGCCCAGGGGATGACTGCTAATATATACTGGGGGGGCGGGGGACAGAGATAAAGAAGTTTCCAGAGGGGTTTTCCCAGGATCCTGGAGGTCAGGCTAATGGCAAGCTAAGGTTGCCTTCTGCCTCTAGCAAAGTATTGACTTCCAGGCAGTAGAGTTCCTGGAGGGTGGTCACCCTGCCTGCCCACAGATTTGTCACTGGGCTCCAAGTTGTAAAGCGATTTAATTTTTTCTACGTTTCTTTTGCCTTTGCTCTCCACATCAGTAAACCCTGTTCATAAATCAAGACTCCTTATTATCGAAATGTCAATTCTCAGGACGCCTGGGTGGCTCAGCAGTTGGGCGCCTGCTCAGGGTGTGATCCTGGAGTCCTGGGATAGAGTTCCGCATCAGGCTCCCTGCATGGAGCCTGCTTCTCCTCTGCTTATGTCTCTGCTTCTCTCTGTCTCTTGTGAATAAATAAATAAAATCTTTAAAAAAAAAAAAAATGAAATGTCAATTCTCCCCAAATTGATCTACAGATTTAATGTAATCTCTTCAAAAATCCCAGCAACTTTTCTGTAGAAATTTAAAAAGTGATCTAGGGGCACCTGGGTGGCTCAGTTGGTTATAACAGCAGCTGTCTTCCACTCAAGTCATGATCTCAGGGTCCAGGGATCAATCCTCCCACGGGGCTCCCTGCTCAGTAGGCAGCCTTCCTCTCCACTGCTTGTGCTCTCTCCTGCCTTCTCTCAAATATATAAAACCTTAACAATTTGTTTAAGGTTTTATTTATTTATTCATGAGAGACACAGAGAGAGAGGCAGAGACATAGGCATAGGCTCCCACAGGGAGCCTGCTGCAGAACTTGATCCCAGGACTCCGGGATCACAGCCTGAGCCGAAGGCAAACGTTCAACCACCCAGGCATCCCCCCCAAAATTTAAGTGGTTCTAAAGTTCATATTGAAATACAAAGGACCTAAAATAACCTAAACAATTCTGAAAAAAAGAGCATGTTGGAGAGCTCTCATTGCCTGATTTTAAAAAGTATTAGAAAGCTGTAATACTGAAACTCTGGTGTTGGTATAGACAAATAGACCAATGGAACAGAATAGTCTGTCCAGAACATACATGGACAACTGATATTTTACAAAAATTCAAAAAACAGCCTTTTCAAATGGTACTGGAATAACTGGATTGCCATATGGATTGCCATGCAGGGGGCGGGGGGGAATGAAGGAAAGAAAAACAGGAAAAAACAAGTGAACCTGGATCCATTCCTTACAAAAACACAAAAAAATAATCTTTGTGGTCCTTGGGTTACGCAAGAATATACTGGTGACAGCAAAAGCACAATTATTAAAGAACAAAATGAGGAGCCCCTGGGTGGCTCAGTTGGTTAAGCTTCTGCCTTTGCCTCTGGTCCTGATCCAGGATCCTGGGATTGAGCCCGGCATTTGGGCTCCCTGCTCAGCAGTGAATCTGCCTCTCCCTCTCCCTCTGCATGCCTGCTTGTGCTTGCTCTCTGTGTCAAATCAATAAATAAAATCTTTTAAAAAATAATCTGGACTTCATCAAAATTTAAAACTTCTATGTTCCAGGAGTCATCATTAAGAAAATGAAGACAAGCCAAACTAATAGTCTTTGTAAAGTATATATCTATTAATAAAGAACCTACCTGCAGAAAATATCAAAAACTCTCAAGTTTAACAATAAAAATCCAACTATATCTACAGGGCAAAAAAAATTTTTAAAGATTTTATTGATTTGAGAGAGAGAGACAGAACTGCAAGCAGGGGGAGGAGCAGAGGGAGAGGGAAGGGGAAAGAATCTCAAACTGACTCTGCAAGGAGCCTGGACAGGGGAACCCAACCCGAGACCATGCCCTGAGCTGAAACCAAGAATCACAGGCTTAATAACCAAGTACACTGCCCAGTGTCCTTAAAGGGAAAAATATTTAAATAGAGACTTCACCGAAAAAACATGTATTATGACAAACAGCATATGAAAAGATTCTCAGTATTACACTGTCCTTAGGGAAGTATAGATTAAAACCACAATTCACCAGGACCTATCTATGAGAATAGCTAAAATTTAAAGCACCTGCTATATCAAATGTTGTCAAGGATGTGGAGCAACTGAAGTCTTATACCCTGCTGACAGGAATGTGAAGTGATATAACTACTTAATAAAATAGTTTGGTAGTTTCTTAAAAAGTTAAATATACCCTACCATATGATCTAGCCATTCTACTCCTATGTAACTACCCAAGAGGAAAGGAAATATAAATCCACACAAAAGGCTTATACACAAATGTTCATAGCCACATTACTGGTTAAAGCTCAAAACGGCAAACAACCCAAATAATCATCAATAGGAAAAAAGATAAACAAATTGTGAAATATCCCTAAACGCAACTCTACTCAGCAATAAAGAAGAAATACTGATACCCTCAACAACATGGATGATCTTCAAAATAATTACGTTGAGAGAAACCAGACAAAAAAAAGAACATGTACTCTCAGATTCCTTTTTATGAAATGATACTGTTAAAACAGTAACAGAATCAGCATTTGCTGGGGGCAGCAGAAGCAGGAGGCAGGAATTAGGACACAGACATTCCTGGTGATGGTACATTTATTGCACTGACTGTGGTTGTAATTTCATGTATATATACACATATTCCAGCTTATCAAATGGTGTGTTTCAAAGATATACAATCTCTTATATGTTGATTATACTTCAATGCAATCAGTTTTTTAAAAAGATAATTATGAAACTGATCAGGGATGAAAAACTCAAATGTCTACAGAAGTACACAGGGATAAGAACATAAATGAGCAAAGCAGACTGAACGGGAAATATGTCAAATTAGCAGGACTTTACCTTGTTTACAGACAGTAGCATTACCACCTACTACAGAAAATGCAGGCCCAGGCGGCCTGGGTGGCTCAGCGATTTAGCGCCACCTTCAGCCCAGGGCCTGATCCTGGAGACCCAGGATCGAGTCCCACGTTGGGCTCCCTGCATGGAGCCTGCTCCTCCCTCTGCCTGTGTCTCTGCGTGTCTCTCTCTCTCTCTCTCTCTCTCCTCTCTCTGTCTCTCATGAATAAAAAAAAAAAAAAATCTTAAAAAAAAAAAAGAAAATGCAGGCCCAATGAGGGCAGATTCCAGCTCTTCAAGAGAAGACAAATATAAATGTTTTCCTAGTTGTTAAAAGTAAGCAACTATAACAAAAAAAAAAAAAAAAAAGTAAGCAACTAATTTCAATTTTCTGCTAAATAACAGTTTTCTGTTAGCTTTAGATTAGTTTTGTTACATTTCTGGGTTAGTTTTCCTTCCTCCCCAAGATTACATACATAACAAAAACAAGAGAGCATTTCCTAGCTATGACATGACAGATGGGAGCTAAACTTGTGAACACAGCATATAAGGTACACATAGATACATTTGTCAAATCATTATGTTGTATCCCAGAAACATGTAACACTGTGTGTCAATTATGCTCGAATATTTTTAATTTAAAAACAAATGGACACAGGTTATATCTTCCCATATTTACTATATTAGAAATTAAAACCAAGGCATTTTTAGAACATTTTATTCACAATTCACGTATAAGAAACAATAAACCCATTACATGTTAATGTAACATATGAAAGCTGTATTTAAAAAAAAAAGAAAGATTTTTGTTTTGCATAACTCCTTAATGTCTGTCTTTATAGAAGACAGCTGCATTTTTACATCTGCTTCTCCATTCAATCTCTTGCAATATATTGCTCTGATGGAAGTGCATGAAAGAAATCTGACTCAAAATATATGTGAAGTTGCAAGAGTGTTAATAACGTTTTCAGATAATTTCAGATACTCTTGATACTATGCCAATAACTCAACAAGTGGTGGTTTCTTAAAGGCTATTTGCAAAGCAGAATCCGAAGCCTTATCAATGAACATCTTGTACTCTCACCTGTTAAAATGCACTAGTATGTCTTGCACTGTAAATATATCTTTTAACGTAATTATGTAACATCTTAAAAAAAGTGTTCACTAAGTTATGCTATTCTTACAAATGTAAACACCTTTCATTACTTAATATCAAAAATTACATTTGTTAATAGCACCACCAATTTCATCAGAAAAATCTTCAAATATTGGGATGTTTTCAAATTCACCATAGCAAATACAACTTCTCCAAAATTCTATTTTTACTTGAAAGCTTGGATTTTCTCATTGGCAATCAATACTGTCAGTTGTTTCCTTGAATAGACAAGCTCACTTCATTTGCAAGAAAACATCTGCCAAATACTAGTCTGAACAATTCGTTTATCAGTTGTCTTTTCAAGTAAAACTGGTGTTCTATGAAAAAATACAAAGCGAAACAAAAAACAGCAAATTCAGCTCAACTCAATCAGAAAAGTACTTTCCCTACAGGCCACAGGTGGTAGTAACAGAAATACCTTATGTATACTTCCCATTTTGACATAAACCTTTTTTTCCCCCTTTTTTTTTTAAGGGGGGGGGGTGGTGGAGAGGGACAGAGAAAAGAGAATCTTAAGCAGGCTCCACTGCAGGGCTTGATCTCAAAACCCTGAGATCATGACCTGAGCCGAAATCAAGTTGGACACTTAAAACAACTGAGCCACCCAAGTGCCCCCCAAAAAATATTTTTTAAATGTACTTCAGGATCAAGACTAATAATTTTTTTTAAGATTTTATTTATTTATTCGTGACAGACACAGAGAGAGAGAGGCAGGCAGAGGGAGAAGCAGGCTCCATGCAGGGAACCTGACATGGGACTCGATCCCGGGTCTCCAGGATCACGTCTGAAGGCAGGCAGGCACTAAACGCTGAGCCACCGGGGCTGCCCAAAATTAATAAAATTAATAACTTTTACTGCTTCATCAAGGATCTTCCTAAACAAAACCTGTTATTTTTGTTTTTTGTTTGTTTGGTTTTTTTTGTATGTGGCTTGACTTTTAAGTTTGTGGCCACTGCCTTGATTCATGTTGAGGCAACAAACTGAGTCACCATTACTTTTGCAACATTGGTGCAAATGTAAGCACAGTAAAAAAGGCACATCAGGTCTTAGCACTCTTATGAAAACAGACCTCACAGATACTCTAGAATAGTCTTGGGGACTCTTTAAGACTTTGAAAGTCTGTTGTTATCCAACCAGAGAATGTAGATAGATAGTATGGATAAGGATGCTCACACTCACCAAGGAATGTTTTATCAACAAGGGAAAAGTGGAAACCAAGCAAATATCCAATAAAAGACAACAAAAAGGTAAAATTAAAATACAGTCCTGCAATTATATACTAGGCAGCAATAAGAACTATCACTAGTATTGCTATATTACCTGACATGGAAAAATGTCTTCAATAATATAATGTGGGAGGAAAACATTCCACAATATCATGCTTTATAATGCACCACTTTACATGTAAAATATGGGTGCATGTGCATCTGGAAGGATACAAGCAAAACTGCTAATGGTAATTATCTTTCTGTATGGAATTATAGATTGTCTTCTGTATTCTTCATTACATTTTTACAGAACCTATTTTCTCTCTTACAATAACAACCTATACTTACTCAAGTAATATAGTTATTATAAAAACTTCTTGGAATAACAAAAAGGTACAAAGATGGTATTAAAATCACCCTAAATTTCTCCCATCAGATAAGAGAGCACCTGTGTGGCTCAGGTGGTTACGTGTCCGACTCCAGATTTCTGTTCAAGTCATGATCTCAGGGATCCCTGGGTGGCTCAGCAATTTGGCGCCTGCCTTTGGCCCAGGGCATGATCCTGGAGTCCCAGGATGGAGTTCTGCATTGGGCTCCCTGCATGGAGACTGCTTCTCCCTCTAACTGTCTCTGCCTCTCTCTCTCTCTCTCTCTCTCTCTGTGTCTCTCATGAATAAATAAAATCTTAAAAAAAAAAAAATAGTCATACCTCAGGGTCAGATGGATCCCAATTTCTGGCTCTGTGGTGGGTGTGCAACATATTTAAGATTCTCTCTCTCCCTCCCCCTCTAAACCTCCCCCATACTCAGCTAAAGCTCTCTCAAAAAAAAAAAAAAAAAAAAATTCACAACATCAAGTGAACATCAATCCAAATGTTAATTTGTGCACACATCTGAACATATAATGTGCTAACTTAAAAACAGGATGGTATGATGTTCTTAATGAAGTATGAAATTTCACACTATTTAAATTTATCAGCAGAAAAAGCCACTGAAGGGGCACCTGGGTGGCTAAGGCAGGTAAGCATACGATGACTCTTGATCTCAGGGTAGTTGAGTTCAAGCTCTACACTGGGCTCCATGCTGGGTGTGCAGCCTACTTAAAGTTTTTAAAGCCACTGAAGTAAAAAATCAATGGAATGACGGTAATTCAAGTAAAAATGTATCAACCGAGGAGACATTTTGAGGGAAAGGGCAAGGGAAAGTTTCACAGACTAGGCAGTAACAGAGAGGAAGACTAATGGCTAGATTTTTGACAAGCAGATGGGCATACAGGGAAGAGAGCAAAGAGGGTGAAGAGTGCTGTGTAAGCCCAGAAGACTGTGAGTAGTTCAGGAGGTCTGAAACAGCCATTCATGGAGAGAAGCAACAGGAAAAATAAATGCAGAAAAGGTAGATTCGGGGCATTCCTGAAGAATCAATGGGAGAAACTACACTTAATATGCAACATGATCGTAGTTTAGAAAAATTATTTAGCAACAAAAAGCAGCAATGACTGAACTGATGATAAACAATGATCTTAAAAACAAAGAACTACAAATCAAGTAAAAACAAAGCAAAACAAAACAAGCCCTGGCTAGCATCACAGTAAGGAATAGATGGGAGAATAAGAGAATGGATAAACCAGAATCTTTTTTTTTTTTTTTTTTTTTTTAAGATTTAGTTTTTTTAGAGACTGAGAGAGCAAGTGAGCATGAGCGGGGGTCTGGGGGGGGGGGGGTGTTAGGCAGAGAGGGAGAAAGAGAAACTTAAGCAGACTCCTCACTGAGTTGAGTTGGTGGAGCCCAACTCAGAGCTCAAAACCACACCACTCAGACCATGACCTGATCCGAAATCAAGTCAGAAGCTCAACCAACTGAGTCACCCAGGCACCCCAGAATCTGTCCATTTAGAAACTCCAAGTCAGGGACGCCTGGGAGGCTCAGTGGTTGAGCATCTGCCTTCAGCTCAGGGCGTGATCCCGGAGTCCCGGGGTCGAATCCTACATTGGGCTCCCGGCATGGTGCCTGCTTCTCCCTCTGCCTAGAATCTGCCTCTCTGTGTGTCTCTCATGAATATATAAATAAAATCTTTAAAAAACAAAACTAAACAAAACTCCAAGCCATGTTAACTGACAAGGACAAAAGAGAAGTCAAAGAAAACATCAGTACTTCAAACCCAGAATGTTTATGGGATGTGAATTGATTGATAAATGTGGTTTATTTTGGGGTTGAGTATGGGTAGAAGGTAATGAGTTTGGTTTTTAAAATGTCACATGGGTCTTACTATATACCAGTCAACTTCTGTAATACAAAAAGCAAGTATGACTTGCTAACTAACTGTACCAGTACTGAATAGTCTCTGATTTTCAGATACTAAGCAGATGTTGGAACAATTCCATTCCATTCTGACCCTCATAATGTGGAGTTAGCAGACAAGTTGAGGGCTCAGTCTCACAAGATTGCCCCACTTCACCTGTAAACTGCAAATGGGGTGCCCCGACTACCCACACTTCTACTGGTCAACTACAAATTCAGGCGTTCCCACAATCACCCTTCCCCCAGCTTAAATAATTCAACTGAACGGTTTACAGAACCCCTCACAGAACCCAGGAAAACAGGATACTTACTATGACAGTTTATTATAAAGGATAAAAATGAAGAGCCAGATATAAGTGGGACAAAACTGGGAAGGGTCCAAATGCAAAAGCCTACGTCCCCATGGTAAGGGTATGCCACTCTCCCAACATAGGGATATGAAGCTATCCCAAAACCTTTCACTGAGGGATTTTTATGGTCTCATTAGCTAGGCATGACTTAAACTACTGACCAAAGATGACAGTACTCAATCTCCAGCTCATCTCCTACCTCCCAGGAAATGAGGCAGAAGCTGAAAATTCTAATCCTTTAAACATGTGGTTGTTTTTTAGGCAATTGGCCTCCATCCTGAAGCTACCTAGGTAAATCCCCCCAAAAAAGTGAGTCGTTCATTGGCGTACAAAGGCAATAAATTCAAAGGGTTTCAGGAGCTCTGTGCCAAGAACCTGTTCAATAGAACCTCACAGGGACGCCTGGGTAGCTCAATAGTTGAACGTCTGCCTTTGGCTCAGGCTGTGATCCAGGATTTCCGGGATCGAGTCTGACATCAGGCTCCCTGCATGGAGCCTGCTTCTCCCTCTGCCTATGTCTCTGCCTCTCCCTGTGTGTCTCTCATGAATAAATTTTTTTTTATTTCTTTTTTTAATGTGTTAAATTTTTAATTTTTTAAAATTATTTTTGTTATTGGTGTTCAATTTGCTAACATACAGCATAACACTCAGTGCTCATCCCACCAAGTGCCCCCTCAGTGCCCATCACCCAGTCACCCCAACCACCCACCCACTTCCCCTTCCACTACCCCTTGTTCATTTCCCAGAGTTAGGTCTCTCATGTTTTGTCACCCTCACTGACATTTACACTCCTTGTTTGTTTCCCAGAGTTAGGAGTCTCTCATGTTCTGTCATCCTTACTGATATTTCCACTCATTTTCTTTCCTTTCCCCTTTATTCCCTTTCACTAATTTTTTATATTCCCCAAATGAACGAGACCATATAATGTTTGTCCTTCTCCGATTAACTTACTTCACCCAGCATAATACCCTCCAGTCCCATCCACATTGAAGCAAATGGTGGGTATTTGTCGTTTCTAATGGCTGAGTAATATTCCATTGTATACATAGACCACATCTTCTTTATCCATTCATCTTTTGATGGACACCGAGGCTCCTTCCACAGTTTGGCTATTGTGGACATTGCTGCTATAAACATTGGGGTGCAGGTGTCCTGCCATTTCATTACATCTGTATCTTTGGGGTAAATCCCCAGCAGTACAATTGCTGGGTCATAGGGCAGTTCTATTTTTAACTCTTTGAGGAACCTCCACACAGTTTTCCAGAGTGGCTGTACCAGTTCACATTCCCACCAATTGTGCAAGAGGGGTTCCCCTTTCTCCACATCCTCTCCAACATTTGTTGTTTCCTGTCTTGTTAACTTTCACCATTCTCACTGGTGTGAGGTGGTATTTGTGGTTTTGATTTGTATTTTCCTGATGGCAAGTGATGCGGAGCATTTTCTCATGTGGTTGTTGGCCATGTCTATGTCTTCCTCTGTGAAATTTCTGTTCATGTCTTTTGCCCATTTCTTTTTTTTTTTAATTTATTTTTTATTGGTGTTCAATTTACTAACATACAGAATAACCCCCAGTGCCCGTCACCCATTCACTCCCACCCCCCGCCCTCCTCCCCTTCCACCACCCCTAGTTCGTTTCCCAGAGTTAGCAGTCTTTACGTTCTGTCTCCCTTTCTGATATTTCCCACACATTTCTTCCCCCTTCCCTTATATTCCCTTTCACTATTATTTATATTCCCCAAATGAATGAGAACATATAATGTTTGTCCTTCTCCGACTGGCTTACTTCACTCAGCATAATACCCTCCAGTTCCATCCACGTTGAAGCAAATGGTGGGTATTTGTCATTTCTAATAGCTGAGTAATATTCCATTGTATACATAAACCACATCTTCTTTATCCATTCATCTTTCGTTGGACACCGAGGCTCCTTCCACAGTTTGGCTATCGTGGCCATTGCTGCTAGAAACATCGGGGTGCAGGTGTCCCGGCGTTTCATTGCATTTGTATCTTTGGGGTAAATCCCCAACAGTGCAATTGCTGGGTCGTAGGGCAGGTCTATTTTTAACTGTTTGAGGAACCTCCACACAGTTTTCCAGAGTGGCTGCACCAGTTCACATTCCCACCAACAGTGTAAGAGGGTTCCCTTTTCTCCGCATCCTCTCCAACATTTGTTGTTTCCGGCCTTGCTAATTTTCCCCATTCTCACTGGTGTGAGGTGGTATCTCATTGTGGTTTTGATTTGTATTTCCCTGATGGCAAGTGATGCAGAGCATTTTCTCATGTGCATGTTGGCCATGTCTATGTCTTCCTCTGTGAGATTTCTGTTCATGTCTTTTGCCCATTTCATGATTGGATTGTTTGTTTCTTTGGTGTTGAGTTTGATAAGTTCTTTATAGATCTTGGAAACTAGCCCTTTATCTGATACGTCATTTGCAAATATCTTCTCCCATTCTGTAGGTTGTCTTTTAGTTTTGTTGACTGTATCCTTTGCTGTGCAAAAGCTTCTTATCTTGATGAAGTCCCAATAGTTCATTTTTGCTTTTGTTTCTTTTGCCTTCGTGGATGTATCTTGCAAGAAGTTACTATGGCCGAGTTCAAAAAGGGTGTTGCCTGTGTTCTTCTCTAGGATTTGGATGGAATCTTGTCTCACATTTAGATCTTTCATCCATTTTGAGTTTATCTTTGTGTATGGTGCAAGAGAGTGGTCTAGTTTCATTCTTCTGCATGTGGATGTCCAATTTTCCCAGCACCATTTATTGAAGAGACTGTCTTTCTTCCAATGGATAGTCTTTCCTCCTTTATCGAATATTAGTTGCCCATAAAGTTCAGGGTCCACTTCTGGATTCTCTATTCTGTTCCACTGATCTATATGTCTGTTTTTGTGCCAGTACCACACTGTCTTGATGACCACAGCTTTGTAGTACAACCTGAAATCTGGCATTGTGATGCCCCCAGATATGGTTTTCTTTTTTAAAATTCCCCTGGCTATTCGGGGTCTTTTCTGATTCCACACAAATCTTAAAATAATTTGTTCTAACTCTCTGAAGAAAGTCCATGGTATTTTGATAGGGATTGCATTAAACGTGTATATTGCCCTGGGTAACATTGACATTTTCACAATATTAATTCTGCCAATCCATGAGCATGGAATATTTTTCCATCTCTTTGTGTCTTCCTCAATTTCTTTCAGAAGTGTTCTATAGTTTTGAGGGTATAGATCCTTTACCTCTTTGGTTAGGTTTATTCCTAGGTATCTTATGCTTTTGGGTGCAATTGTAAATGGGATTGACTCCTTAATTTCTCTTTCTTCAGTCTCATTGTTAGTGTATAGAAATGCCACTGACTTCTGGGCATTGATTTTGTATCCTGCCACGCTACCGAATTGCTGTATGAGTTCTAGCAATCTTGGGGTGGAGACTTTTGGGTTTTCTATGTAGAGTATCATGTCATCGGCGAAGAGGGAGAGTTTGACTTCTTCTTTGCCAATTTGAATGCCTTTAATGTCTTTTTGTTGTCTGATTGCTGAGGCTAGGACTTCCAGTACTATGTTGAACAGCAGTGGTGAGAGTGGACATCCCTGTCTTGTTCCTGATCTTAGGGGAAAGGCTCCCAGTGCTTCCCCATTGAGAATGATATTTGCTGTGGGCTTTTCATAGATGGCTTTTAAGATGTCGAGGAATGTTCCCTCTATCCCTACACTCTGAAGAGTTTTGATCAGGAATGGATGCTGTATTTTGTCAAATGCTTTCTCTGCATCCAATGAGAGGATCATATGGTTCTTGGTTTTTCTCTTGCTGATATGATGAATCACATTGATTGTTTTACGGGTGTTGAACCAGCCTTGTGTCCCAGGGATAAATCCTACTTGGTCATGGTGAATAATTTTCTTAATGTACTGTTGGATCCTATTGGCCAGTATCTTGTTGAGAATTTTTGCATCCATGTTCATCAGGGATATTGGTCTGTAATTCTCCTTTTTGGTGGGGTCTTTGTCTGGTTTTGGAATTAAGGTGATGCTGGCCTCATAGAACGAATTTGGAAGTACTCCATCTCTTTCTATCTTTCCAAACAGCTTTAGGAGAATAGGTATGGTTTCTTCTTTAAACGTTTGATAAAATTCCCCTGGGAAGCCATCTGGCCCTGGACTCTTGTGTCTTCGGAGGTTTTTGATGACTGCTTCAATTTCCTCCCTGGTTATTGGCCTGTTCAGGTTTTCTATTTCTTCCTGTTCCAGTTTTGGTAGTTTGTGGCTTTCCAGGAATGCGTCCATTTCTTCTAGATTGCCTAATTTATTGGCGTATAGCTGTTCATAATATGTTTTTAAAATCGTTTGTATTTCCTTGGTGTTGGTAGTGATCTCTCCTTTCTCATTCATGATTTTATTAATTTGAGTCTTCTCTCTCTTCTTTTTAATAAGGCTGGCTAATGGTTTATCTATCTTATTAATTCTTTCAAAGAACCAACTCCTGGTTTTGTTGATCTGTTCCACAGTTCTTCTGGTCTCGATTTCATTGAGTTCTGCTCGAATCTTTATTAACTCCCTTCTTCTCTTGGGTGTAGGATGTATTTGCTGTTTTTTTCTCTAGCTCCTTTATGTGTAAGGTTAGCTTCTGTATTTGAGTTCTTTCCAGTTTTTGAATGGATGCTTGTAGTGCGATGTATTTCCCCCTTAGGACTGCTTTTGCAGCATCCCAAAGATTTTGAACGGTTGTATCTTCATTCTCATTAGTTTCCATGAATCTTTTTAATTCTTCCTTAATTTCCTGGTTGACCCTTTTATCTTTTAGCAGGATGGTCCTTAACCTCCACGTGTTTGAGGTCCTTCCAAACTTCTTGTTGTGATTTAGTTCTAATTTCAAGGCATTATGGTCTGAGAATATGCAGGGGACAATCCCAATCTTTTGGTATCGGTTCAGACCCGATTTGTGACCCAATATGTGGTCTATTCTGGAGAAAGTTCCATGTGCGCTTGAGAAGAATGTGTATTCAGTTGAGTTTGGATGTAAAGTTCTGTAGATATCTGTGAAATCCATCTGGTCCAGTGTATCATTTAAAGCTCTCGTTTCTTTGGAGATGTTGTGCTTAGAAGACCTATCGAGTATAGAAAGAGCTAGATTGAAGTCACCAAGTATAAGTGTATTATTATCTAAGTATTTCTTCACTTTGGTTAATAATTGATTGATATATTTGGCAGCTCCCACATTCGGGGCATATATATTGAGGATTGTTAAGTCCTCTTGTTGAATAGATCCTTTAAGTATGATATAGTGTCCCTCTTCATCTCTCACTACAGTCTTTGGGGTAAATTTTAGTTTATCTGATATAAGGATGGCTACCCCTGCTTTCTTTTGAGGACCATTTGAATGGTGAATGGTTCTCCAACCTTTTATTTTCAGGCTGTAGGTGTCCTTCTGTCTAAAATGAGTCTCTTGTAGACAGCAAATAGATGGGTCCTGCTTTTTTATCCAGTCTGAAACCCTGCGCCTTTTGATGGGGTCATTAAGCCCGTTCACATTCAGAGTTACTATTGAGAGATATGAGTTTAGTGTCATCATGATATCTATTCAGTCCTTGTTTTTGTGGACTGTTCCACTGAACTTCTTCTTAAAGGGGAATTTTAAGAGTCCCCCTTAAAATTTCTTGCAGAGCTGGTTTGGAGGTCACATATTCTTTTAGTTGCTGCCTGTCTTGGAAGCTCTTTATCTCTCCTTCCATTTTGAATGAGAGCCTTGCTGGATAAAGTATTCTTGGTTGCATGTTCTTCTCCTTTAGGACCCTGAATATATCCTGCCAGCCCTTTCTGGCCTGCCAGGTCTCTGTGGAGAGGTCTGCTGTTACCCTAATACTCCTCCCCATAAAAGTCAGGGATTTCTTGTCTCTTGCTGCTTTAAGGATCTTCTCTTTATCTTTGGAATTTGCAAGCTTCACTATTAAATGTCGAGGTGTTGAACGGTTTTTATTGATTTTAGGGGGGGATCTCTCTATTTCCTGGATCTGAATGCCTGTTTCCCTTCCCAGATTAGGAAAGTTTTCAGCTAGAATTTGTTCAAATACATATTCTGGCCCTCTGGCCCTTTCGGCGCCCTCGGGAACCCCAATTAAACGTAGGTTTTTCTTTCTCAGGCTGTCGTTTATTTCCCTTAATCTATCTTCATGGTCTTTTAATTGTTTGTCTCTTTTTTCCTCAGTTTCCCTCTTTGCTATCAACTTGTCTTCTATGTCACTCACTCGTTCTTCCACCTCGTTAACCCTCGTCGTTAGGACTTCTAGTTTGGATTGTATCTCATTCAATTGATTTTTAATTTCTGCCTGATTAGCTCTAAATTCTGCAGTCATGAAGTCTCTTGAGTCCTTTATACTTTTTTCTAGAGCCACCAGTAGCTGTATAATAGTGCTTCTGAATTGGCTTTCTGACATTGAATTGTAATCCAGATTTTGTAACTCTGTGGGAGAGAGGACTGTTTCTGATTCTTTCTTTTGAGGTGAGGTTTTCCTTCTAGTCATTTTGCTCAGTGCAGAGTGGCCAAAAGCAAGTTGTATTGGGAAAAAGAGAAAAAGAGAGGAGAGAAAGAAGGAAAGAAAAGAGAAAGAGAAAAGAAAGGGGAAGAAAAAAAATGGAAAGAAAAAAAAAGAAAAAGCGAAAGAAAAAGAAAAGAGAAAAAAAGGGGGTGGGGGAAGGAAACAAATCAAAAAGCAAAACAAAACAAAACAAAAAAAAAAAAAAAAAAAAAACCACTGGGGAGTATCTTCTGATTCTGTGTACTTTAAGTCCCTTGGCTTCTCCTGGAAGTTGTCAGTCAGTCTAGCTGGTCTTCTGGGGGAGGGGCCTGCTGTGCTGATTTTCAGGTGTTAGCAGTTGGGGGAGCTGCTGTGCCCCTGCCTGGTGCAGGGCTCAGCGGGGGTTGTTTACCCCGTGAGGCCGCAGGAGGAACAGCCCCAGTGGCGGGGCAGCTCTGGAAACCTGGATTCAGCTCCGGCAGGAACTCCGTCTGCAGGGCCTGGAGGCTCCGGGGCGGGGCCGCTGATCTGCTCAGCTGGGGCAGGAGCGTCCTCGCTGTCCTGGGCCCTCCCGGCCTCTGCCTGTCCCGGGGGGAGGCCGGATCCTGGGCTGTGTCCCGGCGCCCCGTGCTCCGGAGCCTGCGCTGGTGGATTCGCGCTCCCGGGCCGCGCAGCCCCCTCCGCGGAGCCGCCGCCCGAGCCCCTCCGAGCTGCTCCTGGAACCGCGCAGCCCCCTCCGCGGAGCCTCTTCCTCCGCCCGAGCCCCTCCGACCTGCTCCCGGGGCCGCGCAGCCCCCTCCGCGGAGCCTCTTCCTCTGCCCGAGCCCCTCCTGGCTGCTCCGGGTCCCGCCGGGCCCCGCCGTGCGCGCTGCAGCCCTTAGGGAGCTCGGCGCACTCTCCTGGGCGCGCAGTTGCTGTTACTGTCCCGGGGAGCCCGAGGGCATCCCCGCCCTCCTGGGTCCTGCTCCAACTCCCCGCGAGCCCCTTTCCGCCCGGGAAGGTTGGTGCAGCTCCTGCTCCTCCGGGACGGGGCTCTCCTGTCCTGGGGACACTCGCCCCGGCCTCAGCCCGGCTCCTCGCGGGGCCCCTCCCCCTTGGAGGCCTTTGTTTCTTTACTTCTTTTTCCCCCTCTTCCTACCTTGATAGAAGCGCGAACTCTTCTCACTGTTGCATTCCAGGTGTTCTCTCTTTAATTCTCAGGCCGAATTCATAGATTTTCAGGATGATTGGAAGGTTTTCTAGGTAATTTGGTGGAGACCCGTGATTTGGAGACCCTACTCCTCCGCCATCTTGCTCCTCCCCCCAATAAATTTTTTAAAAAATCTAAAATAAATAAATAAATAATAGAATCTCACAATGTGACCTTATAGAAAAAGGATCATTACAGATATAATTGTTAAGATAAGGTCATGCTGGATTGGGATGGGCCCTAAATCCAATGACTGCTGTGACAATTCCACTTCTGGGTGTACATAAACAAGCAATGAAAACACGAGTTTGAAGAGGTATTTATACACCCATGTTCATGGCAGAATTACAATAACAAAAAGGTGGAAGCAATCCAAGTATCCATCAATGCATAAATAGATAAAATGTAGTCTAGCCATACAACGGGACATGTAGTCATAGGAAATTCTGACACCTGCTACAACATGAACCTTGACAGCATTATGCTAGGTGAAATAGGCCATTCACAAAAACAGAAAAGCTGTTATGACTGCCCTTATACAAGGACCCAAGAGTAGGTGAAATCATAAAGACAAAAAGTACAGTGTGGGTGCCAGGGGACATGGGGAGGGGAAATGGGGAGTTAGTGTTTCGCGGGGACAAGAGTAAGAAGGTGGAATATATATGAAAATATGAGTGGCCATCATTTCATATTGTTGTAACTAGATGATGGACATACAGGAACTATGCAATTATTTTTAAGTTGAAATGTTCTCCATAATAAGTTTTTCATTTCATAAGAGATATTTTAAACTATGAATTAATAATTTTCTACTTCTGACAAGGACTCGAAACATCTCACCAAATATTGCTGATGAGTGTGTGGAGATATAAGCATTCTCACTGACTAGCGGTAGCTATGCAAAATGGCACAAATCCTACACAAAATTGTATCTGACAATATCTGGCAAAAATCTACATGCATTTACCTCTTTTTCCTCTGACAATCCTAAACCAAAGACACATTGGTAAAAATACAAAATGACATATGCAAAGGCTAACCTTTGTGGCATAAAATAAATACTACATATTGGTTATGAATGCGTATATGTCGAAGTATTTATTAACATCTTGACATTGATACCTAACATAAATAGAGATCGGAAATACACCAAATTCCGGATTAGTGTGTGACTCCGGAGAAGAGTTAGGCAATCATGCAAAGCATAATGGGGACCTTGTCTGTAACACTGTCCTTCATTTAAAACACCTGATGCAAATGTGACCAAAGGTTAAATGCTAATTCCAGCTGTGAGATTAATAGGTTTATCATGCTATTCTTTACAGTTTATTTTACTGAATGATTTCTCCCAGCACACAGGTCAATAGGAAGTGAGAGAGACCCAGATAGTATTGCTTTATACAGGTCTAGATATCCTCTCAAGACACTTTGGCCACAATGTATGAACATGGAACAGATGCTTGAAGGGGACCATCTGTAAGAGAGAAAAGGTGTTTGGCTTTTTGTTTTGTTTTGTTTTGTTTTTAATGTAGGAGCAAGCTCATCATGTGTAGATGTCTGAATGGCAAGGGAAAGTGATCCAACATGAAGGGGAAGCAAAGAGGGGGAAATGACTGGCAATGATGTCCCAGAGGAGACCTGCTGGGAATCTCAGCCCAGGTGTAAGTTTACGCAAGCACTGAGGAAAGAAGTTTGTGGTTGAAAAGGCAAGTACAGGGCAGCCTGGGTGGCTCAGCAGTTTAGTGCTGCCTTCAGCCCAGGGAGTGATCCTGGAGACCCAGGATCAAGTCCCACGTCGGGCTCCCTGCATTGAGCCTGCTTCTCCCTCTGCCTGTGTCTCTGCCTCATTCTCTCTCTCATAAATAAATAGAATCTTAAAAAAAAAAAAAAAAAAGATTTAAAGTACAAGGTGTGTACAAAGGCTTCTTTTCCTAAAGAAAGCAACCTCGTCTCCTGACACCAAAAAAATAGAAAAAAAAATTTTAAGTAACGCAGTGAGATACAGCTACAGCAACAATGGGAAAGGAAACAACTAGAATTCCCAAGAAGACATAAGAGCAGTTCTCAATATGGGTGAACCTGTGCATGGACAAAGACCACACCTAACATGCAGGAAGCAAGAGCATATTTTCTTGCCCCCTGGAATATGGAATGTAAAAATGAAGATGGAAGAACTATGACTCGAAATCCTAGAAAATAAACTGAGACAAGACCTCGAGGCCTGTTTTTATTATTCTTCATTTCCTACAGTCATTTCCCTTCTGTTCACCTTTAGAACACAGACAAATCCTTTTTGTAAAGTTGTAATTTATATCGGTCACACTGAGAAGAACCAAGAGAACAAAAGGTGTCCACCTCAGTCCAGCTGAAGCAAGAACCACACATCCCTGACCACCCAGGAGAAGACAAGCTTGGCAAGACAAGCGTGGTCCGTGCCCTCACCTACAGTCTCTCCCTGAAAGGCTAAACATCATGCTGGACAGATATTTCCGTAAGGGAGCACTTTTCCTTAGAGCAAAACTACTGGTATCTACTAGAATTTTTACGCCTTTCAATCACACCGCAACCAGAGGTTTACAACCAACCTAACTCTCTTAGCATTCTCACTATTTCCTCTTTCCCGGGAGCCTGGAACTTGACTTAGAAACAATACAGAACATTAGCGTGAACAGGGTTCTAGCCAACTGCCTAATCCAAGGGTCAGCAAATAACAGTCCACAGGCCAAGCAGTCTACCACCCATTTCTGTCCAAATTTGGCTACTGCCTGTTTATATAAGTAAGTTTATTGAAACAATATACCAATTCAATTACATACTGTTCATAGCTGCTTTCAAGCTACAGTGGCAAGACAGTAATTGCAACAGGAGCCATGTGATCTGGAAAGCTTAAAATATTTACTATTTTGCCCTCTGAGATAAAGTTTGCCAATCTTTTTCTAGTCCAAAGGTTCTCAACCTTCTTTCTTTTGCCTCAATATCATTCTCATGTATGATACGCTCATGTTCTGAATCACTAACAGTCAAAATTCCATATTTTATAGGCGAGTAAATCTAGACCATAACTTAGAAAACAACCAGGGTAACGTTCAAGACCTTTGAAAGAGAACATACTGGCCCTACAGAGTAAAACCACCAAATTGAGTAACCAAGCAATATATTTAGATAGACTTATGTTGTTTGGAAAATAATTTGTAGTCATTGTCTTAACAATCTCTCACCTGGGGCACCTGGGTGGCTCAGTTTGTTAAGCTTTGGACTCTTGATTTCAGTCATATCTCAGGGTTGTGGGATTAGGCCCCGCACATCTGGCTCCCGTGCTGGATGTGGAGCCTACTTGGAATTCTCTTTCTCTCTCCCCCTTTGCCCCCTCCCCCCCAAATTAAAAATAAATAATCTCTTATACATATGGGCCCCTGAACAGGTTCTCCCCAAAATGAACTTTCTATTTTGTTTATGAAGTATAGTACACATGGACCATTAGCCTGTCTTACAACTGAATTTCTCCCTACTGTGTTTGGAAATCAATCACAGCACAAGTCCTAATAGAAGACAGGGCTCTGCGTCCCAATATGGAAACTATAAAAGCTAGGTCCTTGATTCTCTATCATCCTGGGCAGTCTGAAAGAGGACAAGTGGTCTGAGCTCAGCCAAGTGGATATTCTCATCATGACTTAGAATCAGAGGAAATGATACCCATTTCTTTTCCCAAGAATCTAGAACTTTTTTTTAAAAAGTGAAACCCTCTAAACTGATGATCAGTTGCTAAATGGGTGAAATTTAGGGGGGAAAACGTCAAAGAAAAGTACAGTCCACCTACCAATCCCTCCTTTGCCTTCCACAGAACTAAGTTAACAGTGTGCTGTGATCACCATACTCGCAAAAATGGTGCAGAGGAAATGCAGGAATACACTTCCCAAAGCCTTTCTTTGTGTGGTTCTGAGTTCAACTGTGCAAGGGAAGGCAGTCACAGGAGGTCTGAGTCCCAGTTATCATTACAGTTATCCTCAGGTGTCACAGAGGCAGCAGACAAAACACACACACACACACACACACACACACACACACGGCACACACAAGGCTTTCAGGGACATGAGGCTGTCAGGGACGTGGAATGGTGGGTGGTGACTCCTTGGGAGTCAAAAGTCAACATCTGGGGATCCCTGGGTGGCGCAGCGGTTTAGCGCCTGCCTTTGGCCCCGGGCGTGATCCTGGAGACCCGGGATCGAATCCCACATCGGGCTCCCGGTGCATGGAGCCTGCTTCTCCCTCTGCCCGTGTCTCTGCCTCTCTCTCTCTCTCTGTGTGTGACTATCATAAATAAATAAAAATTTAAAAAATTAAAAAAAAAAAAGTCAACATCTGCAGTGCTGCAGACCAAGAAGGCCCACAAGCTTCTCCAGGAATCTTCAGGGTCACAGGACTCCCAGGCAAAATTCCTGACAACCCTGTTGAGATTATCAGAAAGTTTTCCTGACCACTGCACCTCCACTTTTCCAAGGTTTGTATAAGCCTCTAATTCCAGTATTTAAAATAGCTTCATACCTGGAATGCATAGCATTGCTTTTGTTCTGATTGAAACAGACTGATAAAACTCAAATAATCCCAGCACTACTGAAGAGCTAAAGAGAGGCTTCATTTTATACTTCAACAAGTCATCCTTTATACCTGGGTTTTCTCCTTTAATCCAACTGCAAATCATCCTTTTACATAGGATGTAAAACCTATGTTTTACATAGGTTACCAAGACTAACCAAAGTCAGTAAACAAAACCAGATTTAAACTCAAGTCTACCAAACACCAAGTACAGCACTCTTACATTTTTACTTAGGAAGCAACTTTAGTAATATACACTCTGATTTCCTATCTAAAATATTATAGGGCAACTATGACTTCATTGATGGTTAGGTAGGAAGATTATTCAGGCAGTTGCTAAAGTGCAGGCTGCAATCTGGTGGTCTCCAACACATACTCTCTTTGAATTACATTGTCTTTTCTTAATTGACTTAGTTAACATATTAAAGATGGAATTATATATAAATTTATGAGTTCCATTTTCTTTCAAAAAAAAAAAAAAGGAGAGAATATCAAAAGATGGAGGATAGCGGACCCACATTTAGCCAGTGCTAAAACAGCTAAAGAAGTTTGTGGTTGAAAAGGCGAGTACAAGGCTTCTTTTCCAAAAGAAAGCAATCTCGTCTCCAGACACCAGAAAAATAGGAAAAAAAATTTTAAGTAATGCAGTGAGATACAGCTACAGCAACAGTGGGAACAGGAAAAAAAAACTAGAATTACCAAGAAGACATTAGAACAGTCTTTGGTCAAACAGCATTTGGCCTAAGAGGAACAAAATTCCTCCTACTGAAGGAGTGGCAGCCTCGGAGCATCCCTGGAGCAAAGGCCCACCAGCAGCTGCAGGCCTGCCCACCGCCCCAGGGCAGCCCTAAGTGCTGCACTTTCCCAACCTTAGTTACATAACCTTTTATTTCCCTCCAACAACTACCAAAGTATCTATCCTCCCAAAAGCATCTTAATGAACTGTAACATTATTCTTATGTTTTGTACATAATTGAAGCATCAGAAACCAATAATAAGGGTTTCAGAAGGTGTGAACAGAGGAAATGAAAGGCAGAAAAATACAAGATAATTTCACAGAACTGAAGATATATATTTCCAGACTAAAGTGTCCACCAACTGCAAAACAGTAAGAAGAAGACTTATGCTAATGAAATTTTAGAACACTGAGAAGGAATTGTTAAATCCTTCAGGGAGAGAAAAAGGTCACATACAAATGAACTAGAATGCCATTAGACTTTTCAACAGCAGAATTGGAAGCAAGAAAAACACAGTAATACTACTAAAAATATAAGGAAAATGAACTCAAATCTAGAATTCTAGGCCCAACCAAATCATCAATCAAGTTTAATAAAGAATTTGTTCAGACATGAGCTTCAAAAAATTTACCTTTAACACACTAGAAATGGTAGTGCTGAACCATACATTTTGAAAATAGAAACATAAAAAATTTATTTTTCAAAAAAAATTATCAAAACTAACCTTTAGAGGGGGACCTGGCTCACTCGCTCAGAAGAGCATGCAACTCTTGATGTTAGGATCATGAGTTCAAGCCCCATTTGGGGTGTAGAGATTAAACAAATAATAAATACACTTAAAAAAATGACCCAGAGATTTTTAAAAACCTAAAGAGACCAATAATTGTAAAAGAAACTGAAAAATAAAGAGCTACCTGACCCAATGGCTTTGCAGACAAGAGTTCTTCCAACATTTAATATAGAGAATTTTTTTTTTTTTACACTGTCCCATAAAACTTCACAACTCATTCTAGGAAACCAGCATTTCATTTTTAAAAAGGATAGTACACATGCACACACAAATGCAAAAGAAGAAAACTATAAGCCAATCTTTCTTATGATCATACACAAATCCTAAAATGAAATCCAACAATACATTAAAAAGAACAAAACATGCAGAAGATTGTGAGCCCAAGAATGCAAGGTTGGATCAGCAGCAGAATCTATCAATATAACATGTTAAGAGATTAAAGAAGGGTCTCTGGATCCCTGGGTGGCTCAGTGGTTTGGCGTCTGCCTTTGGCCCAGGGCGTGATCCTGGCTCAAGTCCCACATCAGGCTCCCTGCATGGAGTCTGCTTCTTCCTCTGCCTGTGTCTCTACCTCTCTCTCTCTCTCTGTCTCTCATGAATAAATAAATAAAATATTAAAAAATAAATAAATAAAGAAAGGGTCTCATAGATCATCCCAATAGACGCAGAAAAAGTATTTGATAAAATTAAAAGCCCAACTCAAAAAACAATTTTCTTCACTAAAAAAAAAAAAACCGTAACTAGCAGAAACCTACAGTAAACACCATATTTAATGGCAAAACATTAAAAGAACACTTGTTAAAACTCAGAACAAGATAAGACAGAGATGCCTGTCATCACCCATAGTCTTCAACATCATACTGGAGAGCTTGATAATGAAAGTCTCTGAAACAAGTAGGAGAAAAAGAAATGAGAGCTATAAATATGAGAATAAGAGACGCTGCAGGTACAACTAACTAGAACATCTAAAGTACCAAACTATTAAAAACAGATTTCAAAAACCAGCTGTATGTAATTCCACTGTATTTTTTAAAAGCTTTTCTCTAGTAAATCAATAACAAAAGAGAGAATGTAGTAAGATAAAAAAACCACACCATCCACTATGACAAATACAAAATATCTAAGAATAAAGAGTAACAAATGTGAAAGAACTATATAAAGAAGTTTTACTGGGGCACCTGAATGGCTCAGTTGGGTAGGTGTCGGGCTCTTGATTTCAGCTCAAGTCATGGTCTCAGGGTCAGGAGATGGAGCCCCACATAGGACTCCTTCTGGCTTCCCTCTCCCCCTTACCCCACCCCCACATGAGCACTCTCTCTCTGAAATAAATCTTTAAAAAAAATTCTTTTTTACTAATATAAGTTTCACAGGGTAGGGATCTATGTACCCCAGCCCCCTAGACCAGTGCCCAACACAGAATAGGTTACTCAACAAACATTTGGTAGATTACTTACTGACAAAAAAGAAAAGCTTCACAGAGACACTTTGTTACTAGATAAAAGAAACCATATTTTAAAAATATTAACCACTCTCAAATTATGTAAATAAACTCAATGCAATCTCAAATAAAAATTCCAGTAGAATTCTTTGTAGAATGTGGTTAATGATTCTGAAATACATTTTTTTTAATGCACAGGCTAATCAAGAAATTTCTGAAAAAGAACATGCCATCATAGATACATAACATATGCCCATACATACCCACATATATATGCACACACACTACAAAACAGTAATTCTAAAAAACTCTTAATGGAAATATACTACAAAGACAGAAAAGACAGAGAATTCAATATATCATATTAGAACTGTTTTAAGTCCCAAATGCACACGACACCCAAAGTAAAATTCTATATGGAATAAAAGCGAATTATAAAAAGCACTGAGGGCAGCCCGGGTGGCGCAGCGGTTTAGTGCCGCCTGCAGCCCAGGGCGTGATCCTGGAGACCCTGGATTGAGTCCCACGTCGGGCTCTCTGCATGGAGCCTGCTTCTACCTCTGCCTGTGTCTCTGCCTCTCATTCTCTCTGTGTCTCTATGAATAAATAAATAAAAAATCTTAAAAAAAAATAAAAAATAAATAAAAAGCACTGAAGCATAAAATGTTAAAATCATAGACAAACTCTTGGCACAGAGACACCATTACAAAAAGAAAAAAAATACTTACAAAAATAAAGGACATATTTTACAAAGTAAAAATTTTGAACTTCCATATACTAAAGTTTAAAAAAAAGCTATGTATAGGACAAGCACATTTTTTAAAAGGATTAATAATCCTGATGCAGTATACAAAGAATGAGAAATAATTAAAGAGATCAACTGCCTAATAAAAAAAAAGGGAAATGATATAAACATGCAATCCACAGAAAATTAATATATGAAAATATGCCTAACTTCTCTGGAGATAATGAAAATACAACAGTAAGGCTATTTTTCTGTCCAAAGATGAACAAAAATTTTTAAAAATACTCTTAGGGTATGGGAAACGGGGTTTTCCGACACTGAGGAGGATTTAGTGGTACCAACTTGTTTTTAAGGACAACCTGTAACAGCTATCAATATTTGAAATATATATAACTTGAAACACATTAGTTCCACTTCCAAAGGCATCTGTTCTCCAGAAACATCTGCATAAGCACACTATGTTGTGTCTATAGGTGTTTAACACAGTATTTTTCACAGTAGTGAAAAAGTAGAAATAACTGAAATGCCCATCAATAAAAAAAAAAAGGTTAAATGATCAATAGTGGATCCATAAAACTCTCACCTACTGACATGGAAGATCCCCAGGACCTTTTTTTTTTTCTTTTTCTTTTATTTACTTATTTGAATTTTATTATTTGAACAAGAGTGGGTGCACACAACTGTGTGCCCCTGACACAAGGGGAGAGGCAGAGGGAGAGGAGGAAGCAGACTCCCCAGTGAGCAGGGAGGGAGCCCGATGTGGGGCTCAATCCCAGGACCCTGAGATCATGACCTGACCCAAAGGCAGACACTTCACCATGTAAGCCACCCAGGTGCTCTCTCTATCCCCAGGACCTACTTTTAAGTGAATAAAAGCAAACTACAGATTACATGATTCTGTTTATATCATAAAAGGCCACAAAGCTAAAAATCCTCAACTTATATATGCACAGAAAATGATATAGGAAGATCCATAAGGAAAACATTTCATACTTTAATTCACTCATTTGTCAAATTATCTGTTGAATATATACAATTTACCAAGAAGTTGGAATAAGAGGCAGGTAAAACAGCCAGCATTCCTGTCCTCAGGGGGCTTAGACTAGGGGAAAGGGAGATTTTTTTTTTTAAAGAAATTAAAATAAATTACCAACTAGGATCCATGTTCTGAAGAAAAGGAGCCTACCACAGAACAGAAGAAGGGAGGCTCCCCAGCAGGAAGTGGACATAGTTTAGATAAGAAGGCCTCACAGTAGCCTGAGGCCTGGCTAGTGAGCACAAAATGAGAGCGGGAGCAGTGTGCCTACCGGTGAGGTCCTAGAAGCCAGGTCATACAGAACTCCCACACCTCTGAGGACTTTGGCTTTAGTCTAGAGCAAGGGGAAACCAGGATGAAATGGAAGGAAAAACTGCAAACATCAAGCATAAAGCCTGCATGGGGCCCTAAAATAGCAATTACCAAACTTTCTAGACTCAAAAGTATCGAGGACACGGACATTTACTATCTTACAAATTACAAACGAGTAACTTGAAAGAACATGCCAAGACACATGTCTTCATACATGACACAGCTTCTGAAACCCCACTGAGCAGGGTGTGCACTTTAGCACCCAGCAATCCTCTGGCTGCCCTTAGAGAATGAACAGAACACGTGCTGCTGACCCCCAGAAAGTAACCAAGGAAGGTGCACCTGCATCCCCAAATCCTAACCGAGGAGCCTCACTGACCCCCAGAAAGTAACCAAGGGAGGTGCACGTGCATCTCCAAATCCTGACTGGGGAGCCTCACGTCTGACAAGCAGAAATCAGCTGTCGGGCAGAGGCGGTGCGCACCAAACCACAGGCCCGGAGGGGCACTTGTGAGCGCAAACCCCGTGGTCTCTTCACTCCGCCAAACGTTTTCCTACTCCCAGCAAAGTTCTAAGCAGGATCACCGCAACGCGCTGCTACGAAGATCTCGGGAGCGGACGCCTGGACGCTGCTTCCATGACGCGTGCCCAAAGCTTTCGTCCAGACAGTTGACCGCCCAAGGTCCCTCAGACCAACACCTTCGAATCATCGTCAGTCACTTTCAAGGATTTTTCCATGTTTAAGGTCTTTAAAACACACTGCATCAACAAAGCGTGAGCTCCCCCGAGAGACTTTGCCCGGAACGCGTCCGGCGCCCGAGCCGGTGCTGAGGCTGCCCCGCCGGCCCGGCCCGGCCCGGCCCCTGCTGACCGAGCGCCGGGGGACGTCGGTCGGACCGCGAGGCGCTCACGCAGGGCGCACGCCCGGCCGGGGTTCTCGGCACCGACCCGGGCTCCTGAGCGCCGCAGGCCCCACACGCCCGCACAGCGGGGCCCGCCCACCCCGCCCGCCGCGGCCCGGCGCGGCCGACAGCCCAGCGGAGCGGCCCGGAGCCTCCTCCCGCGACAAGCCCGGCGCCCCGCACGCCCGCACCGGCCTCGCGTCCCCCGCCGCCGCCGCCGCCTCGCCGAGGGGCCCATGGCTGCCGCCCGCAGGCTCCCGGGCCCCAGGCCGACGCGGCCCGAGGTGGCCCCGGCCCGTCCCCCCAGCGCGGGGCGGCTCACGTACCTCCTGCGCCGGCTCCTCCGCCCGCTCCCAGGGCGGCCGCCATGGTGCTCGCGGGCCCGGCCTTCGGGCGCGCCCCGCCAAGCCAGCCGGTGGGCCGCCGGCCGGCCGGGGCCCGGGGACGCGCGGTGGGGGACGGGGGGCGGCGCGCCGGGACCGGGACAGGGCGACGAGGCCGGCAGTCGCGGCCACTCCGTCCCGGCTCCTCCGCAGGAAGAAAACAACAGACTATCGCAACATGGCCGCCGGCCCGCCCGCCGCCGCGGTGCACGCCGGGATGATGGCGACCGGCAGGGCGGGCGCGAGCCGCCTCCGCGGCGCGGCGGCTCCGGGCCGCCTCGAGGGACGCAGGGCGAGCGCGGAGGGCGAGCAGGCGGGTGGCCGCGGCGGTCGGCTCCTGCAGCCGCAGGGTTGGCGTTGGCGGCGGCGGCGGCGGCTGCCGGCCGTAGTCCGGTCCCGGGTTCTGTCGTACGGCGCTTTGCAGCAGTTGGCGCCGCGCTTTCCGGCCGGCGGCCCGCGGAGCGGTGGGCGGGGCGAGCTCGGTGAGGCGGGGCCGCGTCGGAGGCCCGCGGCAGGTGCTTCGCGGACGCGCGGGGCCCGGGAGGTCGGCGGGGGTCGGCGCTCCTGAGCCTGAGCGGGCGGAGCGGTCGGAACACGAGGTGGTAGTAAGTGCGGTGAGGGAGAGGGCGCGGGGCTGAGGCAGCTCTGTGTGCTTGTTGGCAGCGGACTGCACACCTGGACTATGACGGCGGGGCGGGGGCCGGGGCGGGGGGGTGGGGCTGGCCGGGCCGTCGGCGGGAGGAGGAGGCTGAGCCGACGCTCGGGGCCGTCCGAGGACCTCCCGGCGCGTGCGGCCGCGAGCCCCGGGAAGACCAAGGGGCTCGGGAAGCGGTCAGCTGCCGAGGGGACCGGGGCCAGTGCACCCAGGACTTCGGGGCATTTCCCCGAAGCTGTAGGGAGCACGAGGAGGTTCTAACAGCAGAAGCTCCGTTGTAAAGTTTCGTCGTTTAGGAAACCGGCTGTGACAGCAGAAGAGCGCATGGGCGCCGTGGGGAGATAAGACACCTGTTGGGAAGCCTCCGTCTCCGTCCACACAGGAGGAGGCTTCCTGGACGGGAGGACAGAGGGGCGTGTGACAGCGCCTTAGCGGTAGCCGACGCGAGCTATAAGATCTCTAGAACTTTTGCAGACGTTTGAGGTTTTGCACAATAAAATGTTTGGGAAAAAATTAGCTTTCCTGGTTTAATAACTGATGTAGGTAATTCTCATCTGAAATTTTTTTGCAAAACCATTTTGAAAGTTATTTTGGGGATCCCTGGGTGGCTCAGCGGTTGGGTGTCTGCCTTCAGCCCAGGGCCTGATCCTGGAGACCCGGGATCGAGTCCCGCGTCGGGCTCCCTGCAGGGAGCCTGCTACTCCCTCTGCCTGTGTCTCTCTCTCTCTCTCACTGTGTGTGTGCGCCTCTCATGAATAAATTTTAAAAATCTGTTTAAAAAAAGAGAGAAGGATGGTTCAAAAAACCAAATACACAAAGATAAAACAATCTCATGGATACTTTGTAGCCAGGTTATAATTGAGGAAAGAACTCTGTCGTCTCAGTTTTGAACAACCTAAAAATGAATTTCTCTAGGACCAGAATCTCTTAATTTTTTCATCAATCACCTGCTGGAAAAACTTGAGCACAGACACCAAATCTTGATGATTTACTGTGAGTAGAGGTTTAACAAAACCCCTTTTCTTCTCAACAGAATTTACTTTGGGTTGAAACCTAATGAAAGTCAAGCCTAGAAACCTAATGAAGTCAGGATATCAGCTGTGTTATAAAACATCATTGCTTGTGTTAAAGATGCTCTCCAGCTGGTACACTGCTTCTGTCTGGAGAAAATGGAATGATCTTTTAACATCTATCAGGAAGCCAGACCTTTAGGCTCTCTTTTAACTGAGTTTGGAAATTTAAAAGATAAACTCAGATGACTTGTTCCAAGATGTATCGGTTCCCACAGTCAAGGACCTCTAAGCCAGAGCAGCTCCTATACCTTATCTTGCACCTGAGTTGCATCGCAGCTCAGTGAGGAGCTCATGCATGCCTATGTGGACTGCAGGGAGGAGCACCCGATAATGCCCTGCTCCCAATGTGTGTTTCTTCTCTGTCCTCTTACATGAAGCTGCTGCCAGGTGTGACATTACAGGGGTGTAAGTGATTGAATGTAAGAAGCCCTGCTAAGGAGCACTTATAATTTTATATATCTCCCACTGAAAATCGTACAAATTCAGCTTTGTTTTTAGTTAAAAATTAATATAGAAGCTTTCCTCTTCTGCCAACATGGACCAAAGAGTCTAGCGCCCCTCCACCCTACTATAAAACAGATTTTTTCAGGGAAAAAAAAAATGTGTTAGATTGCTGGATTTTAGAAATTAAAACAAATGTCCAGGAGATCAAGAGAGAAGCGGGGGTAGGGGGGAGAGGGCTGAGCTGTAAGTAGTGAGCATATAAGAAAAGTAGGTTTCCCTGAGAGAAGTACCTCTGTTAGGACTGCTAATAGCAAATAAGTCTTTAGACCTATGGTGGGGTGAGAGAGTATGAACATGATGCTCCCTGGTTAAGTCAGAGATCCTGGAAGGGCTTCCTCAAATTATACATCCCTGTTTTTCACAGTTTAAGATCAACCAACTATGAACTCAAAATCAGAGATCACAAAACACACAAAAGAAGAAACCACTGTAGTTGAGAGTTGGAAAAATAGAAACTGTAGATTGCCCTTTCAAGGACCTCAGATATTGAAATGAAGAGAAACAAAAATACATGAACTATGTAAGGAAATGAGTGAAAGTGAGAAACCAAGAGGAGACCCCACAGTGACCAGAGAAACCCGTAGCTGTTATTTTCTTCCCAGCCTTCTCCTCAGTCTTGTCCTAAAGCCATTAGGTGACACTGGTGGTGACATGACAGGAGTGGAGGAGGTGGAGTTGGCTGTGCTGACCCAGATCTGAGTATCAGACTCTGCCCCATAAGAGAGCTGCCCTTTTGAGATCAAAAGGATGAGGAGTATGCCCTTGTTGACTGCAGCCCAGGGTAAGGAGGGCAGTGCAACAGGAGAGTCCCAGCCTGGGCAGGATACCAGGACATCACCCCAGGGGTGTGGGCTCAGCATGAGGTGGGAATAGCCTCAGGGTGAACTGGGATGTCAGCACAGCAGCACTGTGAGAGTGCTTCCATGCAGGTGGAAGGTGGGGTACGGGGGATCAGAACTGGGTGTTAGAGGGGTTGGAGCCCAGAAGCCATCTGCGAGGGCAGCAGAGCTGCAACAGGGACAGCCTGCTGCCTGGAAGCAGGAAACTGTCCACACTGTAATGACTGTTACTGGGACCTTGTGCATAAATGAATAGGGTCTGAGGACAAGAGGAAAGGAAGGTAACAAAATTAACTTCTTATTGATGACTGTAAGTGATAAGTAGGAAGAAAATCCTTGTTGGAAATACATACTAAGGTAGTTGAGGGTGATGCAGTGTCAACTTAGAGACTTGTTCTCAAATGGTTCAGAGAAAAGGGTTTGAAGTCACCATATGTTCAACTTTTCTATAAGTTTTGTATTGCTTTGAAATAAAAAAAAATAATTGGAAAAGGACAAAAGAGAACAGTCTTTAAAAATGTAATTGTTGAATTGTGATGGTATCACAGGTGTGTGCACATGTCCAAACTCATCCAGTTGTGTACATTGAATATGTGCAAGTTTTTGTGTATCAATCATACCTCCATGAAAGGATAACAAAAGGAATTGTTGAAGTAAACAGATAGGACCCAGTTGAGGACATGCAGGAAAGGATTGTCCAGAATGGACCACAGAGAGGAAAGGCATGGAACAGCGTGAGTGAGGCGTTTAGCAACTGGGAGGGCCGAATGAGACAGACTGCAGGTCTCGGGCGGGGAGGTGGGGTGCAGAGGACAAAGACAGTGAAAGAGAGTCAGTATTTGAAAAGAGGACTCCTGAGAGTTTTCAAGAACCAATGAAAGATATCAGTCCACAAACACAGGAAGCATGATGAGCATCCAGTAAGAAAAACTAAGAGAAATCTACACCTAACTGCATGTGGTGCAGCTAAGAAATATATCCCAAAAAGAGAAGACCTTAAAAGAAACAATAAATAAAATCATTTTAAAAAAAAAAAAAAGGGCAACAAAAAAGAAACTGCCTCGTCTGGTCATGCCAGCGCAGCTGAGGCAGGCTTCCCGCATTGGAACATGAAAAATGGACAGATGTCAGACACACAGTTTTTTTTCTTTCTTTCTTTCTTTCTTTCTTTCTTTCTTTCTTTCTTTCTTTCTTCTTTCTTTCTTCCTTCCTTCCTTCCTTCCTTCCTTCTTCCTTCCTTCCTTCCTTCCTTCCTTCCTTTCCTTTTCCTTTCCTTTCCTTTCCTTTCCTTTCCTTTTTTCTGATACAGAGAGAGAGGCAGAGGGAGAAGCAGCCTCCTTAGGAAGCCCAATTTGGGACTCAATTCCAGAACTCCAGGATCACGCCCTGAGCTGAAGGCAGACGCTCAACCTCTGAGCCACCCAGGGATCCCAGACAGACTGTTTTCTGACATTTGACAACACGCAGTACTGGACCGCAGTCACCCAGAGAGAGGAAACCAGCAAAGTGGGCCTTACCGTCCAGCTTTCTGGCGGGAAGCACTTTCTGGACCGTAGGAGAGGGGGGAAACACAAGTAAAACACAGTGGTTGTGATGATTTGAGAGATTGGAGTTTGGAGGGGCTAATGTGGGGCATTTGTGGGTCTCAGTGCCAGACATGATGGAGCTATGTTGAGAAGCTTCAGAAATCTGCATGAGGTCACCTCAAATGTGTTGCTGCAGGTGAAATCCCAGGAGGACAGGACAGGAACTAGAAGAGTCAACTGTAAATGGAACCATTCCCAGAGCTCACACCACTGTCCCCATGACCTCCAGGAGCCAGTCTTCAGAGCTCCTGAGTTATGTGTCCACTTTGGGTATGGCTGCTCCTCCAGTCCCTAGGCCAGCATTTCCCAAAGCACCATCCATTTTAGAAATTTGCTTTAAAATCATTTTGGGGGGACACCTGGGTGGCTCAGTCATTTGGGTGTCTGCCTTCAGCTCAGGTCATGATCTCAGGGTCCTGGGATTGAGTCCTCAGGTTCCAGGCTCAGTGGAGGGTGGGGGAGGTCTGCTTTTCCCTCTCCCTCTGCTGCTCCTCCTGCTTGTGCTCTCACATGTGCTGTCTCTGTCTCTCATAAGTGGATAAAAAATATTTACATAAATAAAATCATGTTTTGTGCCAGTTTTACCAAGTTTTGATTTCTGGAAGTTGGATCAGGAAATGCTCACCAAAATATAAACCACATCCAGAGATGTTTCAAGTTGGGAAATGTTAGGTTATTCGACCTAACTTTCTTTCACTGCTCCTCTCATGGAACTCTACAGTGAATTCAAATTTTACAGTTGAAGACCTAGGTGCTTCCTTAACTTTACAATTTCAAGCTCAGGAATCTGGGTGGGGGTGGGGGTGGTGAGGTCTTTAGGAAGCTTTGTGCTCTGCGGCAACTTCAGAGTGATGTCTCATGGTGCAAGTGGAGTTGATGAAGGTGAGGGAAGGAGGCTCACCAGGCACAGATGTCCACTGCTCGGCATGTTCCTAGACTTGAGTCTGTAGCTGGGTGTGCACCTGGCTTGCTGTGGCATGGGGAGAAAGTGCACAGCTGAGTCACTGGCACAGTGCCTTAGATTACAGACCGCTTCAGGCCAAGGCAGAGATGCTGATGAAGCCATATCTTGCATTGAAATAGCCCCATTTCCCCAGGGAACTCAGAAACCTCACTCATCCCCTACACCACCTATGGTAAGGCAGTGAAATAGTCTCACCTTACAGGTGAGAGCTAGCTGGCCCAGATCACAAAAGGAGTTCACGATGCCGCCCTCTGTGACAGCCCACCCTCCACACCCTTCTGGGTGCCCGCTGGTGTCCATGGAGTAGGGCCTTGCCTGTCTCAGGACCTCAGCACAACGGGACAAACCCTTCTTCCCTCCCTGCACCTGCACATCTACCCACTTGATCCCCACACACCCTTTGACCTGAACCCTCACAGTTTTCACAGGCACACTCTGACACACACTCAGGCATCTGCAGTGGGATCCTTTCGAGGGGTTCATTACTGTGACTTACTTATTCACCCAGTTCCTCTCAGTTATTATTTTCTGTAATAATTCTTTTGATGGTGCCTGTTTTTCTCTCAATATTAAGAACATTTTCTTTATAAAGATATTAGAAGGATATCATCCTAATGTGTGCTAAGAGTAAAATATGCTATATAAATTAGATGGTTTTAGATGTAAAGATGTTAAATAATGCGTTTGGTACTGACAAGTGGAATAAGCACCAAGATATCAAATATACACCTGAGCAATATACAGTGGAATGGCATGCAAAACCTGAGGTCCCGAGCCTCATTGCTTTCTTAAATTTCAGTTGCATCTAAGTGTAAGGTGGTAACTGATAAATTGATTACAGAGCAACAATAAGTCTCATTCTCATTTCTAGCATAAGAGTGGAGGCCCACATCAGAGACAATCCCACTTCTTAAGTACAAGTGTGCTAAGGAAACCGTGAGCACCACAAGATGTTTCTTTTGCTAACAGTGACTTATCAGTGTGATATGTAAGGTCCCTGGTTATTTTGGTAAGATACAGTTTGCAATCGTGTTTCAGAAGTATGTTAACCTAATCCAGTCGAGAAATGGGCAGAAGACATGAACAGACATTTCTCCAAAGAAGACATACAAATGGCCAACAGACACATAGAACAATGCTCCACATCACTCAGCTTCAGGGAAATGCATATCAAAACCACATTGAGACACCACCTCACACATGTCAGAATGGCAAAAATTAACAAGTCGGGAAATGACAGTTGTTGGCGAGGATGCGAAAGAAAGGGGAACACTTTTATACTGCTGGTAGAAATGCAGACTGGTGCAGCCACTCTGGAAAAGAGTATGGAGGTTCCTCAAACAGTTAAAAATAGATCAACCCTATGACCCAGCAACTGCACTACTAGGTTTATCCAAAAGACACAAATACAGTGATTCAAAGGGGGTGCCTGCACCACAGTGTTTATAGCAGCAATGTCCACAATAGCCAAACTGTGGAAAGAGTCCAGATGCTCATTGACAGATGAATGGATAAAGAAGATGAAGTATCTATATATACAATGGAATATTACTAGCAGTAAAAAAAAAAAAAAAAAAAAAAAAAGAATGAAATCTTGCCATTTGCAACAATGTGGATGGAACTAGAGAATAGTGGACTGAGTGAAATATGTCAATCAGAGAAGGACAATTACATGGTTTCACTGCTGTGGAATTTAAGAAATAAAACAGGGTCACAGAGGAAGGGAGGGAAAAATTAAAAATAAGACAAAATCAGAGAGGGAGACAAATCATCAGAGACTCTTAACTCTAGGAAACAAACCAAGGGTCAACTGGAGGGGAGCATGTAGGGGGATGGGGTCACTGAGTGACAGGGATGGAGGAGGGCGCATGATGGGGTGAGCACTGGGTGTGATATCAGACTAATGAGTCCCTGACCTCTAGCTCTGAAACTAATAATACACTATATGTTAATTAATTGAATTTAATTTTTTTTTAAAGCATGTTTACCTACAGACAGTGCTTATGAGCATTGCAGATGGCACTGGCAGCCCCCCTCCAATCTTTTCACTTTTTCCCTTTGCTGATTCACACGTGGGAAGCAGGCAGATGAAGCGCCAGGGATGCACCAAGGACAGAGAACGAGGCAAAGCTGCTCACCTCACGTACAGGCCGCCCAGGAGATAACCCCTGTCTGATCACGTCCATATCATGGAGGGTCATGTGAAATCACTGCATGATACTAATAGCAGCATTGGGAATTGGGTAAAAGCAAATAAAATTGTGCTTCCCAAAGCAGCAATGTTAAATCACCTTTTAAATGGCATCTTCTGTCTGCTTACGAACATAACTGACCTTTCCCCACGGGTCTGTTGCACATTTGTTCCTGATGAGTTCAAGCTCTCACCCTTTCCTTGCTCATGTTGTTTTATTTTTCTGAGTCCAGACTGCATGGGTTATCTGAATTCTCATGATTCTTACTGCACTCTCCATTATGCCAGCTGACAAGTGGCGACAATTACTCATGTTGCCCTCCTTGCCTTCGCCTTCAAGTCGCCTCCCAGAGAGTGAAGGACCCAGTCTCTGCGTGTTTGCGTCCCACTAACATTGCACGTTCACCCAGCCCCCATGTGTAGAGGCATGCCAGGCCTGGGGCTGGGTAGCGGAGGTGAATGGACCAGGGTGCTGCCCAGCCCTGGGGAGCCCTACCTAGCCTGGCGTCAGCCAACAGCCCTGTGCGGTCCACACAAGAATAGCTCAGTTCCTGCGGTGACTACAAAACTAAATCATTAAAACACCCTCATATTGGATGAAGTTAGAGATCCCTCAGAATCATCATGCCATATCCCAAAGCTGGCCTTGTCACTCTACTAACCATAAATCTGATTCCTCGGATATCAACTGCTCATTAGACAAAGAAATCTGGCCATCAGTTGTTGCAATAAACATTAAACTGTCGTTTGTTGTTTTGACTAAAGACAAATCTCGTGAGGACACGACTGCATGGAGCCCCCAAACATTTCTTGGGAGCTTTCTGTGTGTCTAACCCCACGGCAGTCATTTATGTGCCTGAAGCTTAGTCTCCTTCTTTATGGGTGAAGGGCAAACACTTAGCTATGTCCCAGGGGCTTGGTAAGTACACTGTGGAGTTCCTATAGCTTTGAACACTTGAGGAAGGATCAATGTTATATAAAGGTTTTAAAAGGAGAAACTCTTTGCCCTATTCCTTCTACAATAGTAGGATTGTGGGGACATCTGTGTAACTCAGTGGTTCAGCGTCTGTCTGCCTTTGGCTTGGTCCGGGGACCAAGTCCCACATCAGGCTCCTGACAGGGAGCCTGCTTCTCCTTCTGCCTGTGTCTCTGCCTCTCTCTGTGTTTCTCATGCATAAATAAATAAAATCTTAAAAAAAGAAAAGAAAAAAGAATTGTGGGCCACAGTATGTGATAGGCTATAAGGAAACAGAGGCCATGTGAAAATCAAGGACTTGACCAAGGTAGGGAAACTAGGAGAATCTGAGCCAGGACAGACACCCTGTGTGGTAGATACTTATTCTAACAAGTTGGGGAGATCACCTCCTCTTTGGGGGATTGCTTTCTCCTACCCCTACCCAAGTCTGTGGCTGGGGGGGCCAATGGGTTGCTGTACCCCACCTCAGTAGTGGCTGGGGAATGGCCTGAGCCAGGGTAGAATCTGTTCAGCATACTCCCTCCCACCACCACCATCTTCCAAGGCTGCCCATAGAGATGGGCATGTAACCCAAGCCAGGGGTCCTCTTCAGGACTCTGCACCACAGCTGGGGGGTGGGGCGGGGCCTTCCTTTCAGGCAGTGAGGTTGGGAGAGCATGGCCCGAAAGGTGCCAGTGGGCCATGTCCTTCCTAAAGGAAAACCCTGGGCTCAGAAGATGAGAACGAAGAGACAGGAATGAGAGAGTCCAAAAATAATGTCTCGCAACTTCAAAGGATGGAATTTTCACCAGCAGAAAATGAAAGGAAGGTGGGTCGCTGGTTTCTGAGTGGTAGATAAATACTTAACACCTGTATAAAGTCTAAACAGTCCTGTCCAAAGGCATTTACCAAGTGTTTTTTCAATTTTTCATTCAACCACCTGCCATTGTAACATGCTACACAAAGTGCTGGGAATGATAACAGCGATGTAAACCATTTCTGGCCAGAGGGGTTTGAATGTGGCGTAAGTGATGAGGGAGGACCAAATATGGAGCAAGAGTGAGCAATTCAAGTAGGTGGAGGAGGGGGAAGCATTGTGAGAATGATGGCCCAGACAGATCGAGGGGAGCAGGGTCTGGGTTTGTGGTGTAATCCACATCGAAGGGGATATGACTAAGCCATTTTTAATTTCCAAGCCTTTGATACTGAACCAGAGCAAAAGACATGAACAGATATTTCTCTAAAGAATACACCCAAATGGCAACAGGCACATGAAAAGATGATCAAAATCGCTCATTATCGGAGAAATACAAATCAAAACTACAAGGAGGTGGCCCTTTACACCTGTCAGAATGGCTAATACCAAAAACACAAGAAATAGCAGGTCTTGGTGAGGACATGGAGATAAGGGATCCCTTGTGCTCTGCTGGTGAGAATGCAGACCAGTGGGTCTTCTGTGGAAAATAGTATGGAGGTTCCTCAAAAAGTTAAAAACCATGTGATCCAATAATTCCACTACTGGGTATTTGTCTGAAGAAAATGAAAACAGTAACTCAAAAAGATATAAGCACCCCCATCAGCATTACTCACAATAGCCAAATACGGAAACACACACAGAATGGAATATTATTTAGCTACAGAAAAGAATGAAATCTTTCCATTTGAGACAACCTGGACAGACCTCAGAGGGCCGTCTGCTCAGTGAAATAAATGAGACAGAGAAAGGCAAATAGTATATGAGCTCTCTTATATGTTGGATCTGAAAATAGCAACAACAAGCTCATAGATATAGAGAATAAACTGGTGGTTGCCAGAGGTGGGAAGTGGGGCATGGGAGAAATGGGTGAACTAGCATGGGTTTGTTTTGTTTTGTTTTACTTATTTATTTATTTAAGTTTAAATAAACTGAATAGGGATGCCTGGATCGCTCATTTGGTTAAGTATCTGCCTTTGGTTCAGGTCATGATCTCAGGGTCCCAGGATCAGACTCCCTGCTCAGCAGGTAGTCTGCTTCCCCTTCTCCCTCTGCCTGTTGCTCCGCTTGCTTGTTCTCTCTCTCTCTCAAATAAATTAAATCTTCAAAAATAAATAAATAAATAAATTGAATCAATTTTTTAAAAGATTAATATGTGTTTATACAGTAAACTTTCATATAAAGCTAAAGTATAAAATAGATGCACAAGCATAACAAATATTCTGGGCTGGACACTTCACTGGACTGCATGGTGGCTCACAAGGGAATTCCACATTTCACGGAAAGTTTGTAAGACATTAGTCTTTAAAAAAAATTATGGTACGTCTGAAAGATCACATCACAATAAATCAGGCTTTTCTGCATCCACATATGGTCATAGAACCCTTTGAATTCTGTTGATTCCTTCCTGTCACCATATCTTAATTTCCACTGAGCAATTTCATTTGTAAACATTTGTCATTATAAATACTAAAAACCTCAGATCTATTAGTCTGAAATTTTTAACACTTGAAAATCAAAAAGGAATATTCTATTAGAAGTTGGGGGTTTTAATTAAATATGGAAACAGAAAGAAAACTAACTCATCACACTGTCAACTTACCAGCTAGATGCTGATTTTTAAGATCATTTGAGATGTAATGCTTCAAAAAAGAGATCTCATTGACTTAAAGCTTCCTAAGCACATTTTTTAAGTTGGTTTGAGTTTTGCAGCTAGGTTGTATTGTTCCAGGTTACTTTTTATTTTTATTTTTGTAAAGAATTTTCACATTATTTTTTAAAGGGTTTTTTTTAGTTATTTTTTTAAACATTTATTTATTTATGATAGACATAGAGAGAAAGAGTGGCAGAGACACGGGAGGAGGGAGAAGCAGGCTCCATGCCGGGAGCCCAACGTGGGACTCAATCCTGGAGTCCTGGAGTCCCGGGATCACGCCCTGGGCCAAAGGCAGGCGCTAAACCGCTGAGCCACCCAGGGATCCCCCTTTTTAGTTATGTATTTGAGAGAAAGTGCGCAGGCGCACACATGAGCAAAGGGAGGGGCAGAGAGAGGAGAAGGAGTCACCCCACTGAGCAGGGAGCCTGATGCAGGACTCAATCCCAGGACCCCGAGATCATGACCTGAATCAAAGGCAGACGCTTCACCAACTGCGCCACCCAAGAGCCCCTCCAGCTTACTTTTTAAATGAAAAATCCATGAAATCTCCTCTCAAGTCAAATGTAACCACTTGACTGTACTGGCTGGGCTTAAGATTTTTTTCTCCCAGAGGAAAAAAAATCAAGAAAACATTGAGGTCCAGATTTTGTCTTTAAAAAAAAAAAAAAAAGACTATGCTCCTGCCCATCTGCTGAGCAAGTAATCATACCTGCATAGGTATGAAAATGGAAAGTCAAACAAGAATTTTTATGTCATCTAGAAGCTACAAGTTCATGTGAAGACAAATAGCAGATGAAGAAACGGTATGTCAGTCAGGAGGGGCCTGTTGCAGAGCTGGATGGAACATGAGTGAAGCACCAGCCCAGCCAGTACTGTCAGGGAAGGCAGCAGGGAAACCGAGTTTTACAAAAATTTCTGAGCACCTGGGTGGAGCACAAGGCATTGCAGTGCCGTGTACAGGCACAGTGGGCAAAGGTATCATTTCTTAGCTCTGTGATCCAAGATTTTAACACTTAAAAATAATGTGTTGAAAGGAGGAAACTGAGGCCTGCATGGTGGACGTGTCAAAGTGACCACTCAGCCTCTCCTCCAGTGTTTTGAGCAACGTCCTCCCCTTGCCACACACACACTCACATACACACATGCGTGCAGCTCATGATGGAACCAGGCTTCTGGACTGTGGAGGGAGTGGCTTGGAGTATTTTTCTACCCACAAATAGTACACCTCCCGAACGGAATTCTAGTAAACCTAATACTTGCCATCCTCCACATTTCTACTGTGATTTTATGTGCACGTCCCATACAGATTGATACCGCAGGAAAGTACCCTGCTGGTCCACCCTTTGAGGGGCTACCAGATTTCTCCACTGTACAGGAATTTTTCCCTTTGTAATGAGTAAGTATCTTGTGCGCAGATACTTTGAGACCATGTAAATATTCTATTTCTAATCGAATATCATCCACTAGTTTAGCATTCATTTTTCCCTAAATTGATTATTATTATTATGTTGGGCACCAAATGATGCTTTTGTGCTTCATAATTGTACATGTATTACTTGTAAAGCTAAGGAAGAGCTTTCACTGCTTCTCATGTATTTATTCAATTATTTATTTATGTCCAGATGGACTTGTGGGTTTTTTTTATCTTATAGATTATCACCTATTACTGTTGTTGTTTCTTGTGCTCGGACTGTCACAGATTTGTGCATTGGAAAACCCTTCTGGTTGGATCTGATATCCTCTTGCCTTTAGCTTTCAAGTATGTTATGGAGCAAATGTTCCCCCTCCACTTCCCTGGATTCGTATGTTGAAACCCTAACCCCCAGTGTGACAGTATTAGTGGGTGGGGCTTTTAGGAGCCAATGAAATCTAGATAGTCATGAGTGTGGGGGCCCCCATGATGGGATTGATGCCCTCCTGAGAAGAGACATCAGAGCTTGCTCTCCATGCCACATGCACACAACAGGATGGCTGTCCGTAAGCTTGAAGGGGGCCCTCACCAAGAACTGACCTGCCAGCATCCTAATCTCAAGCTTCCAGCCTCCAGAACTGTGAGGAATGAGTGTTTGTTGTCCATGCTGCCCTGGTTGGTGTTATCTTGTTGTCATGCCCGAACTGAGCGTATATAGTCAATCACTGTTTCCCAAAATTACTAGTTGTGTTCTTGTCCACCCCCCTTCCAGGTGGTGATGCTATTCTCTGTGATACAGTTCTGTTCACCTATTTCTGTCTGAATTTCACTGGATGTCTTCCTCCCTCCTTGTTGTCTGATTGGCTTGTGTGAAACGTTAAGTTGGTTCTGCCGTCGGAACTTTGTGAAGGACACCTCCAAACCCTCCCGCCCTGACCCTCCGCTCCCACCACCCCTACAGCTAACCCAGCTCTTCCGGCTCTGATTCCTCCCTCCTGCATTTAGTTTTTGCACAAATGAGCAAATAATGCATGTTTTCTTATCCTTATTTCTTATGTGAAAGGAACTCCAACAATTAGATGCACACAGGTTGTTCCATTATTTCTCTCTCATTCTTTCTCTCTCTCTTTTTTAAGACTTATTTATTCATTTGAGAGGGAGCATGTAAGCAGGGATGTAGGCAGAGGGAGAGAAACAAGATTCCCCACTGAGCGCAGAGTCTGATGGAGCTTGATCCCAGGACCGTGAGCTGAAATCAAGAGTCAGACACCCAAACCCCTGAGCCACCCAGATGCCCCTTCCTCTTTCTCTTTTGCTGGTGCCCTGTTACTTGGCATCTGGGTCCTGTCGGCAGTGCTCTTCCTCCTCCTTGGGTATATGGTGGCCTGTGGGTCTGCTACCTCAGCCCTTTTCACTAGAAGCACCCGTTGGGAGCACAGAGGACCCTCTAAGACTTGAAAGCTGAGTGGGCAATCCCTGGCTGAGCTCCTTTGCATATAGATGCTCCAGACAGTAAATACTGCAGAATAAATCCCATTATCTGGGAAGCTGTCCTGCAGAATGATAGAAACAGATGGTTATTAGGCAGTGCCAGGGATGCCCTCCTTCTCAGCCTGGTCTGGACATACATCTCCACAATCCCATGCTGTCAACATGGCATGTGGCCTGCAGGCCACGCGCCCTACTTAAATATGAAACCACAACAAAGTTTTCAAGGGAAGGTTGAAGGGAGATGGTTATTGGAATAGTAATAAGCGCTTTTAAGGTGGCCCTTGTTAAAATCCAAGTCCCCAGGGGAGGTGTCGGGAAGGCAGGGGAGGGAGTGAGGCGCTCCTCTATACCGTCTGGTGGAGAGCCTATGCTTGGGGTTTAAAAAGCCATGCCTGAGGCTGGGCTCCCAGGTGGTCCTGAGGTGCTAAAACCAGCCAGGGCATCCCGGTAGGGCCTGTCTTCAGGCTTGACGCCCAGGTGCCAACTCACCTAGTGGCAGGGAGCTGAAGCAACCCGCAGTCTCCCAGAAAGGCACAGCTGGTGTGGCAGCAGGATCCCTCCCCAGGCACTGAAGACCCAGCAAGATGGAAAGCGTGGGATTCATCCTCCTCCCTGCTGTGCCTGGACCATCACAGATGAGAGGAGGAAGGGTCAGGCAATCCCAAGCCTCCTTTCATGCGTTAAGCGGAAATTTATAAAAACCGATCCTTTTTGAATAATTCCTACTTGATTTTATTTGACCTAGTTGTAGATCTTCTTTTGTATAATAGATGAGAAAATGAGATTTTTTAAATGTCTGCTTTAAAGTGATAGCAGTTAGAATCATCCTGAAGGTGATGAGATAGTAGAGTCAGGATGCCAGACCAGCTACAACGGGGCCTTTAATCAAGCTGTGGCCTTCAGCAAGTCATGTCCCTCCTCTCTGTCTTCCTGTGCTTGTGTTTAGGGTAGATGATAATAGTGCCCATCTCTGGGGCTGCAGACAGGGTTGAGTGAGGTCATACACTTAGACGGTAGTTGGCCTTGGGTAACTATTGATCAGTGTTAGCAGCTTGATTGCTCCTACCATCAGCACCACCTCCATGCAGCACCACTAACAACACTGCCAACAACATCGCCATCACCCACCACCTCCACCACCACTAACAGAAACACCATTACCACCACCATCATCACCATCAACACCCACCACTACCACTACCACTAACAGGAACATCATCACCATCACCCCCACCAGCATCATCACCAACATCACCACCACCACCCAGCTATTACTAGCAAAGTTTAGACACTCTGAATTAGTCTGACAACATTCAGATAACAATGAAACAGCTGGCTAATACCAGGTCTGACTCAAGTGCTCATTCCCTAGTACCTGTGATTCACTTGGGGTGCAAGCTGGGGTTTATTTAAAATACAAACTTCTGGGGGTGCCTGGGGGCTCAGTTGGTTAAGTGTCCGACTCCTGATCTCAGCTCAGGTCTTGATCTCAAAGTTCTAAGTTCAAGTTCTAAGTTCAAGCCCTGGGCATGGAGCTTACTTGAAGAGAAAAGAAAAGAAAAAAAAGAAGAAAAGAAAAGAAAAGAAAAGAAAAGAAAAGAAAAGAAAAGAAAAGAAAAGAAAAGAAAAGAAAAGAAAAGAAAAGAGAGAAGAGAAGAGAAGAGAAGAGAAGAGAAGAGAAGAGAAGAGAAAGGAAAGGAAAAGAAAGAAAGAAAAGAAAAGAAAAGAAAAGAGAAAAGAAAAGAAAAGAAAAGAAAAGGTATAGGACAAAATAAAAGGTGTCAAAGATCATAGCACCTAGCCATGAACACTTCTGTTTCCTGTGTGTCACAGAATATTAATGGAACAGAAGCATATACTTAAAGTGAGCTTTGAATCTTGTTGAATCAAACCTCTGCTTGGGCAACTGAATGCAATGAATTAGTGACCAAATTGGCCTGGTTTCCAAAAGTCCACAGGTAGCTTCAGACAACCCCTCTGTTGTCATTCAGCAGAGAGCAAGAAGGAGCATCCTATCCTTTCTGGAGATGAAATGGCTGGATGGGTGTGGATAAGGGGAAGGGGAAGAGTGCCACGTGCAAGCTACATGGCTTAGGTCATGGGCCACCTGGACCTGTTTCCTCGCTGTAAGAAGGGAGTGATTTGAAGCCCAGTGGGCTTCACAGGAATGGTATAAGGTCTGAAGACATAACAATGATGGATGTGCTTTAAAAGTACAATTGAGGGCAGCCTCAGTGGTTCAGCGGTTTAGCGCCACATTCAGCCAGGGCGTGATCCTGGAGACCTGGGATCGAGTCCCACATCGGGCTCCCTGCGTGGAGCCTGCTTCTCCCTCTGCCTGTGTCTCTGCCTCTCTCTCTCTCTCTCTCTCTCTCTCTCTCTCTCTCTCTGGGTCACTCATGAATAAATAAATAAAAATCTTTTTAAAAAATAAATAAAAATACAATTGCTATCCGAAGATAAAATAGGAAATTTTGTTGTAAAAATTTACTTATTTATTTATTTGAGAGAGAGAGTGCATGTGCATAAGCAGGGGTGGGGTAGGGCAGAGGGAGGGGGCAAGAGAGAATCTCAAGCAGACTGCATTCTGGACACAGTGCCCAATGTGGGGCTCGATCTCACAACCCTAAGATCATGACCAGAGCTCAAATCAAGAGTTGGACTCTTAACTGACTGAGCCACCCAGGCGCCCCTATAATAGAATATTTTTAAAAACATTAATGACTAGCAATTGTGAAACTGTTTCTATAGTGAAAATATGCATAAAACATGAAGTTTCCATTTTACCATGTTTAAGGGCACAGTTCAGTGACACATTCACACCATCCATCTCCAGAACCTTTTCATTTTCTCAACAATCATGAAACTTCATTCAGTAAAGTTCACAGTTTTTAGTGTAAAATTGTGTGAGTTCTGTCAAATAGATAGAGTTGTAGAACCATTTCCTCAATTAAGATCTAGAATTGTTATAGTTCTATAGTTTTAAGTTTATAGTTTTAATTGAATAGTTCCCAAAACTCCCCAAATTCCTTTTTATGCCTTTGCAGATCAACCCCTCCCACAACACCAGACCTCAACAACACACGCTGAGGTCTGTTGACCTCACTGATCTGTTCTTTGATTTATTTTGCCTTTTCTAGAATGTCATATGAATGGAATCATATGCATGGAATCACACAATACGCGGTCTCCAAGACTGGCTCTTTTATGTAGCGTGGCGCATTTGACATTCATCTACATTGTTGAGTGGGTCGGTGTTGGGTAGCTTTGCAGTGTGAAGTGGACTCCGGATTCTTTATGCACTCACCAGCCGATTTGGGTTGTTTCCAGTTGTTGGTGATTAGGAATGAAGTGCTATCAGCATACAGCACTTTTATATACAGGTTTCTGAGGGAGCGTATGTTTTTATTTCTTTTGAGTTGGGAGCATTGGTGTGAACCAACCAGGTAATAGGAGGAGTATATGTATAACTATAAGAAATTGCGCAGTTGGCTTCCAGTGGGACTGCACCATTTAGCATTTGCAGCAAAGGGATAGGAGAGCCATTGTCATTCTCTCTCTGCCCCTCCTCCATCTCTCTCTCTCTCTCTCTCTCTCTCTCTCTCAAATAAATAAATCTTTAAAAAAAATAAAATCTTTTAAAATCTAAAAAAAATTAATGTACTAAGAGTGTATGAGCAAATGCTTGTGCTAGAATAGTAAGTAAATAAGAGGAAGATATAAATGTTTACTAATAAATGCTAGGAAATAAATGCTAACCTGTGTAAGATCATATATATAAAGAAGGAAACACATGATACATTGAAAGTGGTTATCACGTATGACTAGGCTATGGGTAATTTTATTTTTGTCTCTATTTTCAGTTTTCTACAATGGCATACATTTCTTTTAGTGTCAGAAAAAAATTTAATGAAAACAATGAACCCTGACCCATAACTTGCACCATAGTAAAAATTAACTCAAAATGGACCATAGGCTATAGTTGCTCAGAGTCCTTGTCAGCACTTGGTATTGTTAGTGTTTTGTTTTGTTTCAGATGGAGCCATCCTCATAGATGTGCCATGGTGTTTCATTATGTTTTTGTTGGCATTTCCGCAACAAGACCAAGGATGCTGAGCAGCTTTCTATGTGCTTCTTTGCCACGCATCTCTCTTCTTCAAAACGTTTGCCCATTTTTAAATCAGGCTGTTTGTTTCTTATTATCAAGTTTTGAGAATTCATTTCATATGATAGATGCAAATCTTTATCGCATGTGTACATTGCAAATAGTCTTCTCCCAGTCACTTCTTTTTTCATATCAGTATGTGATGTCAGCCAGTCTTTTTCCAAGAACAGAAATTTTTAAATCTAATGAAGCCCAATTTATCTATTTTTTTTTTATGGGTTGTGGTTTTGGTGTCCTAAATAATCTTTGCCTGACCCAAAGTCGCAAAGATTTTCTTCTAGATATTTTATGATTTTAGGTTGTGCATGGAAGCCTATGGTCCATTTTGAGTTAATTTTTACTATGGTGCAAGTTATGGGTCAGGGTTCATTGTTTTCATTAAATTTTTTTTCTGACACTGAAAGAACTGTATGCCATTGTAGAAAACTGAAAATAGAGACAAAAATAAAATTACCCATAGCCTAGTCATACGTAATAACCACTTTCAATGTATCATGTGTTTCCTTCTTTATATATATGATCTTACACAGGTTAGCTTTTATTTCCTAGCATTTATTAGTAAACATTTATATCTTCCTCTTATTTACTTACTATTCTAGCACAAGCATTTGCTCATACACTCTTAGTAAATTAATTTTTTTAGATTTTAAAAGATTTTATTTTTTTAAAGATTTATTTATTTGAGAGAGACAGAGAGAGAGGGAGAGAGAGAGAGATGGAGGAGGGGCAGAGAGATAATCCACAAGCAAACTCTCCGCTGAGTGTGCAATCTGATGCAGGGCTCGATCCCATGACCCTGAGATCATGACCTGAACCAACATCAAGAGACACCTAACTGACTATGCCACCAGGCACCCCTAAGGTTTTATTTTTAAATAGTCTCTACACCCAACATGGGGCTTGAACTCACAACCCCAAGATCAGGAGTCATATGCTCCACCAACTGAGCCAGTCAGACACCCCAGTAAATTTATTTCTCAAATAAAATATCTTTTCAGAGTTTTTCTTATTGCTGAAGTAACTATGCTTATTGCATAAAACTAAAAAAAATAGGTAAATAAAAGAATAGCGTGAAAATTACCCTTAACCATACTATTTAAAAATGATTTGCCTACATCCTTTCAGATGCTTATGTCTGGAAGTGTGTATAGGTATTGTTCTATTGACTATATATAATTATACAACTTTTATAAATTAGTTGACTATTTTGTTGGTGATATTTAGACTGTCCCCTGTGTTTTTCTCTCATAGGTATTGCTGGAATGAACAGTCTCATTCACGTATCTTTGGATTTGAGATTTTTTTCTTTGGTTAGATTTCCAATAGGGTCATTAATGAGTCAAAGGCTATGGACATTTTTAATGCTCTTGAATCCCTGTCTACATCTCCTTTGCCCCCAAGAAAGATTGGATCGATGTATCATCTCTCATGCAGTTCTTGTGATTAATACATTTTTTGTGTGTCATAATTCGACTGGTGGATCATGACATCTCAGTTGGGGTTTCCCTTGTATTTGATTGCTCCTGAGGTTAAACATGCTTTCCAATGTCCACAGTCTTTCATAATGACCTCTTTCATGATTTATCTGATAGTCCTTTTACCTATTAGGTAGTATCTCTATTAGTAGGCATACTAAGGCATATTCACCTTTAGATGGAAGACATCACAAAGTTGTGTCAGGCTTGACATCTTTTCCTGTTTAGTATAATGTGCAAAAGAGACAAGGAAAATGTATTTCTATCAATCTTTATGTTGTTGGCCTCTTGATTTCTCAAAAAATAAGGAAAACAAAAATAGAACTTTTGACCTTTGAATTTTCTGTTCCCATGCCATGCTTTCAAGACAATTAAGATATAAATATTCTTTATATAGGCTCTTGTCCCTCTTAATCCATGATTGATACCCTATGTTGAAGTAGTATGGTGGCACACAAAAGAATCATCTCAGAGAATGCAAATGTTAATAAAAGATGGGTTGTCAAACATGGTTAGGCAGAGAACAATGAAGAGAGAACATAATTTGCCTTTCTTAGATGTCCTGACGGTATCATGTTAGGCACCTAACACCACTCCAGTCCCCTCTTGGTGACTGTCCTGTGTGAGCCATGTTGACAGCACCCGCTGGTGGCTATCAGCCCTGCGTGGACAGCTCCCCAAGAAAGGACCCATGTTGAAACATGGGTTGAAATTGGGTTTGAGGATGTGGGCCTGTTTCATATTTCTGACTACTATATAATGCATTTTATAAGCATAAGTTGGTCTATTAATTGGATTAGAGATTAGAAATTGAATACAGACGGTCTCAGACCTAACTGTGGTCCCACTTATGTGGTTTTTCGACTTTACTGATGGTGTGAAACCGAGACACACTCAGTAGAAACTGTGCTTCGAGTTCTGAATGTGGATCTCTTCCTGAGCTAGTGACACGTGGTTCTGATCTCCCCCGTGATGCTGGGTGGTGGCCGCAGCTCTCAGCAGCAGCTCCCATACACCGACCACCGTCTATACCCACACAGCCAATCCATCTGTCACTTTCGGTACAGCGTTCCATGAGTTACAGGAGCTACTCAACACTTTATCATCAAATAGACTTCATGTTACACAGTTTTGCCCACCTGCGGGCTAACTTGAGAGCTCTGAGCACATTCAAGGTTGACCTGGGCTATGCTGTGATGTTCAGTAGGTTTGGCGTGTGAAATGCGTTTTCTCCTTAGGATATTTTCAACCTATGGTGCGACTACCAGAACATAACCACACCCCAAGTGGAGGAAGATCTGTAAATGTTCCAAAACCAGCCAAGTCCACAATTTGAATCTCGAATCTTGTTCCTGACCATTGTAACCATTTTGATGCCAAGGAGGAGGAAGGATAAGTAGAGGTCCTGTCCTCACACAAAGGGTTGAATAACACCAGTATTGTAATCCCTTAGAGGATGTCGAGAAATCTGGGCTTGTCCAGCAGTCGTTGTGCACTTTCTCTGCTTCCATTTATTCAAAGGGAGAACAGGCACGGGTTCAGGGTGAGTTCAAACCATGCCATATAGGCTATTCTGCTTAAGGAAAACAAGATTCCCAAAATTTCAAATGGATGACCTGGATAACTAAAATTAGAATTTGTTTGATTGCATTACAAAGATCTTTTTCAGCTTAGAAAATCATGCTTTATATTTCTTGTAAATATCTACTCTTTTTGTCATTTACAATATTGGGGTTCAGGGGCCCCTGGCCTGCTCCATTGGTAGACTGTGAAACTCTTGATCTCAGGGCTGTGAGTCAGAGCCCCACTTTGAGTGTAGAAATTACTTAACAATAAAATTTAAAAAAATAAAATTAGTGAGTTGACACATTTTTTCATAATATTCTTTTTTTTTTTAGTGCACCAACACCAGTATCTTCGAAGTAGTTTGAAATGCAGTATCTTATTAACCGTGAATTCTCTTTTATTCTCACACACACAGTGCAACAGTAGAACAAACAGAGACACACCTCGTAAGTCTCTTTATTTTTTTTTATTTTATTTATTAATGAGAGAGAGAGAGAGTGCAGCAGAGACACAGGCAGAGGGAGAAGCAGGCTCTGTGTAGGGAGCCCAACGTGGGACTCGATCCCAGGGCTCCAGGATCAGGCCCTGGGCTGAAGACAGCGCTAAACCGCTGAGCTACTGGGATTGCCCATAAGTCCCTTTCTAACTGAAACGTCACTCATCAGGTATTTATCTTTCAGTATTTGGTGAAAGGTGCGCATTTTTCCCCCTTTCCAGTCTGACTGAATTTTTTTTTTTTTTTGAATAAATTTCCTTCTGGGAGAGCATTAGGGCTGATCTACAGGAGCGGAGCGAACCCATTTTGACCTCTTGAACAAGGCAGTGTGCTTGTCACAGCTCAAGTCTATGAACCAGCTAATAACTTGCAATTTAGAAAGATATGCCTGTTTGGACACCCAACTTCTCAACTTAATAATTTATTACATCAAGGCTGCTTTCTCAGGAGCTCCCAGTCCATCAGTGAGTGTTAAAACGAAACAGAAGTGAGCTTTGGGGACCCGAGAATCAGCACAAGCTGGCCATCAACACAAGTGTTACCATCTTCCTATGCCTTCCGTTCTTGAGGAACGAACCCTTCTGGTTGGACCCAGCCACCAGTTAGATTGGCAGGACCCTGAGACCCAGGCTGCTCAGTGCTAATGGGCATCTGTGGGTCCGATGCTTGGTTGTGGAGACCCCATGTGTGTGTGACCACCAAGCGATCCATCTCACCCTAAGGGGGGGGCTCGTCAGCAGAGGGGGGCCGTAGCCTTTCAGGCCGAGTTTTTGCAGTTAAGGATTATTTGTGACAGATGAGCCCATCCTGGGAATCTTGCCTGCTTTGTGCTGCAAAAAGAACATCTCCCACCTTCTGGGGAAGGAGCCTTGACTGATGTAAACGGAAGGAAAAGCTGCGAGCTCTTCAGAAGCCATCATTTCAGGGCTTTGAAGATAAATGAGTATGTACATATTTCTACGTGCAAAATGAGACTCCCTACCTTTAGAAGGATCTCACATCTCCCTGCCTTTTGAAGCTCCCACAGATACAAAACGCAGTCATTTTCCTGGTACCGGTTAGTTTATTGATCTAGTTGGACAAAAAGAGCAGAACTATGAAAAATGACTCCGGCAAACACTCCTTTCATCTTCCAGCGGTGAGGCATCTTTAAAACCTGATTAAAACACTTCGAAACAAATGAAATGGCTTTCGGTTTAACAGCAGCAGGAAATCCCAGGATCTCCCCCATGTCTCTCAGCTTCAGGAGCTCATGTTGGAGCCGGAAAACCGTGGTCTCAAACCTAAAGCCTGCATCCTTTGACTGTGTTTTCTTCCATCGTCCTTTTGCAACTGCTATTGTAACATATATTATTTCCTTCCACAAACTGTCTCCTGTGTCTCCTCCCAGATTCTGTGCAACTTGGGGAACAGGCACAGATTGCTCCAAGGGTCCCAGCCTCCCTGCAGTCAAGGAAGTGGGCTCAGATTATGGGAGTGGTCAGGGCAGAGTGGGGCAGAGCCAGGTGAAGGGTGGACACCCAGCTGGTGCAAATGGTCAGCCACTCAACACCCCACCCCTGCCCTCCTACCTCCTCTTTTGCTTCATTAACTAGCCTGGTACTGTCTGGGGAAGGGGCAGGCCACGGTCACCGTTTAGAACACCAGGGCTCTTGGGGAAATCATGTGCTGCGTCTCGGGTGCAGAATCCCGAAGAGCAGGAGTAAAACACTCCACACGTCCAGGCTTCCCATGAGAAGGGCAGGAAATAAGCTAGAAAGGACTGTTTGTGAGGGGCCAAAGAACTGGCCAAAGTCCAGGTCAATAGTTCCAGCTCTTACTCCCCATAGCTCAGGTTTGTGGCACACCAGTAATGAGGTGACAGATCCTGATCATAGAAACTCTCACACATCAGTGAGAATTTATTTCTTGCAGAATTGACACTCTTTCTTGTTAGATGTTGGGATTTTGCGCTTTTTTCCCCTTGGAAATTGTTCACTGAATACTTGTTTTTAAGAGGAGTTTGAGTTTAGGGTCACAAATAATATTATTTCTTTAAAACTTTCTTTTAATGGAATGCACCAGAAAGCTCATGTGATTTTACTCTAACAACGATGTGTCAGATTTCTAAATCAACCTGACTTCCAGCAGTGTGAACTGCATTTTAAATTGTCGTTGTGCACAGTGACCGAAAAAAATATTCAAACAAGGTGCAACCCCTCGCACCTGAGAACACCCACACATGGCACAATCAGGCTGGAGACCCCTGAGCCTCCAGCAGGAATTAGGCAAACTTCCCAGTGACTGAAGAGGCAGGGAAGGAAAGGGCCCGGGCACGTGACAGAAGGGCTGCAAAGTTAACGTGCGCAAACAACTAGTAAGGGATGTGATTCCAAATATAAACGTGGCCGAGTATGGGTCATGTGCAGCCAGGAAATGCCAAGTTCAAAAATAATTCTCAAGAAGTTGAGCTGTAAGTTGATTGTTAGGAGCTTTGGATGAATGTTTCCAAAGGAAAACCGGCTCCTCGCAGCCCAGGAAGCTGCTGCCCTACTGCAGCTGACAGCTGGCCTCCGGACAGCATGGCTCTGCCGGCCAAGCTCGGGGAAAGGACGCAGAGGCCTGGCGGCTATGCCCCACTCCATGGTGGTAAACAAAGGTCCCAGGGAGAGCAAGCGGAGGCCTCTGGTCCAGGGCTGACTGGAGCCTGGGGGGGAAGGAACATGGAGGCAGGCCCAGGGCTGGGACGGCCCCCCATGAGGAGGGCTCAGGTGTGCCCTGATGGGGGACCGTGGGCACAGGGACACAGCCGGGGGGTGGGGGCGGCTAACTGGAAGCAGGTCCCTACAGGGTGGGTCCAGGGAGTGTGCATGGCTCTTCCGCTGCTCTTAAGTTGCAGGTGGGGGAAGAGCCAGAGCAGCTGCCAGTTACTGACCAAGTCTGGTGGTCTGGGCCCACCTGATACAGGGGATCCCGAGCTGGTTGCTCAGGAGAGACACCTGACGTCCTGTAAGCCCGCTGGCTCCTGGGCCACTGGATGGTGGGTTGCTTTCCAGGCCTGGCTGTCGTGGGCTGTGGGTTGTTTTTCTTCTGGTCTGGTAGTGGTCCTGGGCCTATCTGGTCTCTCGGAACTGACCACTTCCCTAGCCTTTTCACAAGCTGGCTGGACCTTCTGCCTTCTCCTAGATAAAGATCAAGCTTTCAGAGTGCATAATCCGAGGTAATTGCCAGTTCTCAGATTCCATACAAAGAAAAATCTTGAGAATGACAATGTCCTGTCCGTGGAGGGCCTGCAGGGAGCCTACACCCAAGGGGACCCTGAAGACTGGCCCCACCCATGTGGCCTTTGATCAGTCTCAGCCGCGGGGCAGGGAGAGAGGCTGGAGGCTATCCAGCCCCCCCCAACCCCAGACCCTCACGACTCTCCCAGCCACGTGACCCCAAGCCCAGGACAGACCGGCCAGCTGCTCCTAGACTGGTGTGTCAGGCCAAAGTTCCTCCACTAGGCGTCTCCCCCAGAACCCAGGTGGTGCCAGAGCCGCCCGGGGTCCCCCCAGGCCTGGAGCCACCAACGCCCCATGTGGCTCTGAGCGCCAGAGCAGCTCGCCACCCACAGTGGGCACATACCTAGCTCGTGGGTCCTGCAGCCTGAAGGAGCCAATTGTCTTCCTGGAGACGAGTGCCCAGGGACCCACCTCGAAGCTGCTGGGGCTGCTATGCGGGGTGACGAACACGCTGGCCGTTGCGCGAAGAGCCGCCTCTGATGGGGCAGGAGCTGCGCTTTTCAGGTTTGTACTGAGGAGCGTTTGGCTCTTCAAACCTCTACCTGTGCTGCCTTGATCCACGTTAAAAGGATATCTTCCCCTAAGGAGTTGAGTGTGAACACGTAAGCACTCCTGGGCGCAGCCTGAGAAGTGTAAGCAGCAGCCCAGAGGGAAGGTGAGGCCACCGGGGACGGGGACGGGGACGGGGACGGGGACGGGGAGGCAGGCTGCTCCACTGTTGCCGGGTGGCCCTGCTCTGGAGCCTCGGCGCAGCACCCGCCAGCGCCCAGACCGCACCGCTGCGGTCCCGTTAGGGTTCCCTGCGGCTTTCTTCCCCACGCTGCGGCTTTGCTCCCCACGCTGACACTGGCACCACCTGTTTCAGGGAAACAGCACCATCCCCACGCATACAGCCCTGATTATTTCCAGTGGAATCCGGGAAAACATGCAAAATGCCAATATAGTATTGTTGAGGATGGGTTCGCCCTTATTTCCTCAGCAGGAGGGAGCCTGTTAAATGCAGCCCTCGGGTGCCTCAGGCAACCGGGCACGTAGGTTCCCACAGTCCGATGGCAGCAAGATCAGAGCCGTGGCCGCCCTGCTGCTTCGGAAGGTTCTGGAGAGCAGGAGACTCGAGGGGCCCACTGGTTTGGCCAGAACCACGCTCCCCATGTCCCGAATGGGGCAGTACCCACGGGGAGCAGCTGGTGGGAACAGCAGTCTCTCAGGCCAATTCTGCTTGTCATGGCTTTGAGTTCAAGGACAGCTGATGAAATGCTCCAGCTGGACATGCTCTGGGAGTTCATTTAACACTATCTGCTTCTTTATCGTTGGAAAGACGGAGCCCTGCAGACACCGTGAGCTGCTCAGGCCAGTCTGTCACAGGTGTGTTGAGAAGCTCTGTGCCAGTGTCCTGGGCCCAGACACAGTGGGGATGCTGACAGCGGGACTGGCAGGAGCCATCTCAGTGCGGGGGGACCTGCCCTGCCCTGGCAGGGACTCTGGGCACTGCCCTTGGGGCACCAAAACCAGACCCAGCCTCTGACTGGAGGGCAGGCAAGTGTTCAGGGAAGGCTCCCTGGAGGAGGTGACACTTGACTCAAGTCTTGAAGGGTCAGGAGTAGTTGTACAAATAAGGAAAGGTCTGGGAAGAGAGTATCAGCCTGAGGGGACACCTGTAAGCCAGATCTGAAGAAATGTGATAGGAAACATGACCCAAACATCCCAGAGAGGCAGCTTGCTGTGCAGGACACCAGGGCTAAGGATTCTGGGTTTATCCTCAGAGCAGAGTGGCTGCCACTTGGGTATTGGGTCTGAGTTGCAATTGGGTTAGTATCTTTGGAGCAAGTTGGAGCCAGCCTGGAGGAGGTGGTATGGAGGAGCCATGAGCTGAGCTGTGGAATCCAGACTGGAAAGGGCAGGACTGGAGACATCCTGACGCTCCTCTCCTCTGTGGGCTGTTTAGAGTGGCCGGGAAGGGTGTAACCACAGGCCTGTGTGGAACACCTCCTCTGCCCCTGCACATCCCTCTCCACGGCCGCTCCCTCCCTGAGCCCTGGGGCCCACCCACCTCGCATTCCTGGTTCCAAGCCCTTCTGTGTCGACAGCAGAGGCTGGAGGCCTGAGCATGCAGGGTGATGCTCACTCCCCAGCCCACTCCGAGCGGGTCTGCAAGGGTTGCGAGCGTCCCTCCACCGAAGGTCACATTTCATGAAGTGCAGCTTCTGTTACAACTGCCTTCCCGGGGCTCTTGGGCTCAGAGCTGGGGGGGGCCCTGGGACTGCACTGTCCTTCCTACTTTGCTCAAGCTGCAAAAGACACCCCTGAAATCACCGAGTTTGGACCTGTGCACTCTCTGCCGTGCAGAGCCCGGGCGCGCAGGGAGGACAGGCAGCTCCAGGTAGGAGCCATGGGGCCCAGGCCTCCGTGTGACCTCTGGTTCTGCCCCAGGACCACGGTCCCACGTGGGGGCTGCACGTCCAGGTGTCCCTGCGGGCTCCCATCCAGCCCACCTGGACAGGGCATCAGCTTGGGGCTCAGTGGCCCAGGTCTTGGCAGGCTCCCATGGCTGCAGTGTTTCTCCCAGAAAACACAGACTCTGATTCTGTCTCTCAGGCAAATAAGCTTGAGAGAGGAAGGTGAGCCGCCGGGGGTGGAGAGGGACAGGGGAAGGGGTAGGATGGAGGAATCTCCATGCTCGGCCTCCCTCTTCCTAAATTCCTTGGTGGCAGCTTAAAGGAAAGCTCATGCTGGCCTGTGTCTGTGCCCGAAGGAGGGAGCCCCTCCTCTGCTGGTCAGCTGAGGTCTTGTTCAGAGCTCCGTGGCTCCAGGGGGGCCAGCCACACGGGGGTGTGACGCTGTCTAGAAACACAGCCTTGTCCACCTGCAGGGTGTAGAGGAGGCGCCCCAGCCTCTACTGGCCACAACACTCTCTTTGCCTGAGGACACCCCGGAGAAGGGCTCACCTCTTGTCTTTGCCGGGGAGGACCCCTGAGCTGGGCTGAGGGGTGGGGGGTCGCAGCACCACTCTCCCCTCTGTTCAGATGTTCGGGCCAGGACACTGCACACATTTCTTTAACGCAAGTGGTTGTGGTTGGTTATGCGTAGGGGCAGGGGGCTGTGCTGGACATGCCCAGGAGGTTTCCAGTCTAAGTAAAAGAGACAAAACAATTCAATGAAAGAAAAATACCTCTCCCAGTAAATGAGATGGTGCTTCAAACCTCAGAGGGGTGAGGTTATTGGCTTTTCCTCTATTCATTCTTTCTTGCCTTCAGGGTCAACTCAACACCACATGGCCACAAAATCTTGAAATGCGAACTGCTATGTTAATACACATTGATGGCATCTGGTTAAAATGGAATGCACTGATTTTATTTATTTTTTTAAAGATGTATGTATTTATTAGAGAAAGCACAGAGGCAGAGGAAGAGAGAAAGAGCATCTCAAGCAGACTCTGGGCTGAGCACAGAGCTCAATGTGGGGCTCGATCTCACGACCCTGAGATTATGACCTGAGCCGAAACCAACAGATGCTTAACTGACTGAGCCCCCCAGGTGCCCCAGAATACACTGATTTTTAAATGGAAATGGCTGAGTAGCACTCAAGCTGGTTTTGACTCAAGAGTCTCAGGCTCCTGGCAGCTTCAGGGGCAGGGAGGAAGAGGCAGGGCAGCTGTGGAGTCTGTCCTTGGCACCTGTTGGATTTTCCAGCATTGGCCATCCACCTTGCTGCCTATGGGGTAGGTGGGTGGGGGAGAGTGGGGAGGAGTGCAGGTATGTGGGTGGGGCTGTGAATTCCCCTTCCCTTGCAGGCCAGGGCAGCAAACTCTATGCCTTAGAAAGTTCCAGCCCACCCTCTCTTGAGGCTTCTCAGCAGCAGCAGCAGCAGCAGCAGCAGCAGCAGCAGCAGGTTCTATTCCCAGCAATGGTGACCTTCAGAGGATGACACCAGAACTTCCTCTTCCCATTACGTGCCCCCTGTGGTGGCTTGAGCAGGTGCCCTTCTGTGCAGCAGGTTGCACCTGCAGGGTCACAAGAATACCTCTTTCTCCCAGTAGTGAGTGACTCACACCTACAGGGTTACACAAACACGTCTTCCTAGCGGCACATTATACGTATGATGTAACAGGAGTGCACAGGTGCCCCTCACTTTTCGAGAGCTCGAGTGATGCCGCTTCACTTTTACAAAAGACTAATTAGTACACATTTCCTCGATGTCAGAAAGTAGAGCATATCAGAAAGGGCTCACTGTAGAACAAAGGCTGGATGCTATTTTTGCTCTTCGGATTTCTTTTGCTTGGCAAAAATAGGCAAATAGTGAAAATAGACTGTGGGTCTTTTGTAAGAGCAAAATGGTGCCACACCAGGCATGAGAGGATGCTGGAGAGAACACAGGCTTTCCTGACGGGCTCTCTGCATCCATGCAGCCTGGTGGCTTCCTGGGGGGGGGGGGGGGGGCGTTCCAGCCCCAGTGGAAGAAAGCAAACTCTCAGCTCCTCCCAGGTGAAAGGACAGAAACATTTTCCTTCGTCCCTTCTAGGATCTTTGGCTGGCCTAATAGTTAAATTGACATAAGACAGATTACCAGGAGAAAAAATAAATTTTGAACATATGGGAGCCCCCAAAGTCTGAGCCCCAAAGGGCAGCCAGGTGATTGAGGCTTATATAACACCCTGAGCAGAGGAGGAAGGCCGGGCGAAGAACATGCCTGGAAAACACAGGTTATCCTGCTACACGGGTAAGTTTCCTAGGCGAAGAGGAATCTGTGGCAATCACTTCCTTCCTTCCTGCTCCAGGTCCCCTTCCTAGTGAATTCAGGCAGCTGAGGGGAAGTGAAGAGCTTTTCCTGAATCTGCAGTTTCTTAAAAATAATAGACCTAAGATAATCTTTATGCCAAAGAGGTATAACCTGGGGTGACAAACTCTGCTCCCCTTCGTGCACATGACACAATGGCTTGGAACCTTTTTTTTTTTTAACTTAAAAATATATTTCAGGGTTTATTCCATAGCTGTACATGATGAGATTCCTTCTTTTTCCTGACAGCAGCTCATAGCGCCGTTCTGTACCATTTCCCACTGATGGGTAGATGATTTCCAATGACGGCTGTTACAGTGGTGCTGCAGTGAATGGCCCTGAACCATTTTATCCCTTACACATGCAAGTGTACGTGTGGCACGGATATCTAGGAGTGGAATCCTGGGGTCACCCCATATGCTTATTTGTCATGTAACGGATTATTTAGATACCACCAGATGGCCTTCCATGGAGGCCATTCCCGTTTATGACGATGTAGGAAGATCAGGTTTCATTATACCACTACCAACTTGCAGTGTTTTTTTCTTTTTTTAAGATTTTATTTATTTATTCATGAGAGATGACACAGAGAGGCAGAGACACAGGCAGAGGGAGAAGCAGGCTCCCTGTGGGGAGCCCGATGCAGGACTTGATCCCAGGACCCTGGGGATCATGACCTGAGCCGAAGGCAGACACTCAACCACTGAGCCACCCAGGTGCCCCCCAATTTGCAGTGTTACCAACTCTTTGATTTTGCTAGTCTTTCCATTCATATCCTTACTGGGTTTTCAAGTAGGTTGTTGGATTTTAACGTGTAGCCTATATTTTTTAGGGCAGTTTGAGTTTCACAGCAAGAGTGAGCAGAATTATTGACTTCCTGCATACCCTCTGCACTGCTCTCCATGGCCTGTCCTATTATCAACACACCCCCATTTGTTGCATTTGTCCACATGGTGCATCTGTGATGGTGAGCCCACACTGACATGTCACCATTCCACGGTCTATAATCTACCTTAGGGTTTCCACCTACTGACTTGCACAAATATATATTGACATGGATTCACCATAACAGAAGAACAGGGTGAAGAACATGCCTGGAAAACATAGGTTGTCCTGTTACACGGGTAAGTTTCCTAGGCGAAGAGGAATCTGTGGCAATCGCTTCCTTCCTTCCTGCTCCAGGTCCCCTTCCTAGTGTAAATTCAGGCAGAATCACACAGAGTAGTTTTGCTGCCGTAAAAATCCTCTGTGCTCTGCCTATTGATTTGGTTTGATTTTTTAAATAATTAAAAGAGTTGGGGTTCCTGGCTGGCTCAGTCTGCAAATGGTGTGACTGTTGATCTCAGGGTCATGAATTTGAGCCCCACGTTGGGCATAGAGATGACCTAGAAAGAAATGATTATAGGAATGTTCTCTTTGGATTTTTCCCCCTGTTTCGATACTCGTTAAAAAGCCCTGTCCCATTCTGCAATATATAAAAAATATTCTCCCATTACTTATGCTAGTACTTATATGGTTTTGTTTTTTAATCCATCTGGAGTTTGCCCGGTGTCAGCTATAATCCAAGACCACTTATCAAATAGCCCCCTTATTGGAAACAGCACCTTCATCATCTCCTAAAGCCTGGTTGTGAAAAGCTCCCTCTGGCGGCTTAGGAAGTATAGCGGGATAGGCGGAGGGGCGCAGGGCCTGCTGTGACTCTGTGGAGCAGGTGGTGGTGGAGGAGGCGGAGACAAGTAGGCCCCTTCCAGAAATATTTGGGAGACAAAGTCAAGAGGATTGGTCATGAATGAGATATGGAGCCTAGGAGAGGGGGTTGCTAGGGAAACTTCCAGGTTTCTAGACTGTGTGGATGGTGGATGGTTGTCCTGCAGATACAAGAAAACTGGGTGTTTATTAAGGGTTTAGAGACTCCCATTGCTGAGTGGGGAAAGCCAGATTGCATGGGGTCTAGAAGTTTCTCCCTCACCCCAGTCTGGTTCCTTTGCTCTCTCTGGGGTTTCATGGGACCCCACCCCATGCTCCTCCTTCCTCCCACTGGCTCCTCAGCAAGGTCTCACTCCCAGAAATTGCACTGGCCCAGTGCAATTTATGGACTGGTTCCTCTGGAATGGGGTGTTCCCCCTCCAACCTGCTGGGCCAAGAGGTTCATTGGAGCTGCCACCTTTGCACTGTAGACTAAGAAGACTCTCTAAGGGGAGTGGAAATGATCACCTCTCTGCCTTTCTCAGTTAGGATTTTCATTCAGCTTCTGGCAACACACACTAACAACAATGGCTTAAGCCCGGAGGAATGTAATTGTTCTCTTATATTAAGAGAAGGCCAAGAGTTGACAGCTATGCACTGGTGTGGAAGCTGCACAAAGGCATGAGGATCCAGGCTCCTGGGTTCTTGCTCTGAGTCTGCTCTCTGCTTTCCAACCTCTAGGCTGCCTCAGGGTCTGCCACGCCTGCGGGAGTTCCAGCCATCAGATCCACATTCCAGGGAGGAAGCAAAAAGAACAAAATAAAGGCAAGAAGGGCCCCTTGCTGCTGCCTTCCTGATGTGGAGAGCAAAGGCAAAAGAAATGTAGAAAAAAAATTAAATCTCCTTACAACTTGGAGCCCAGTGACAAATCTGTGGGCAGGCAGGGTGACCACCCTCCAGGAACTCTACTGCCTGGAAGTCAATACTTTGCTAGAGGCAGAAGGCAACCTTGGCTTGCCATTAGTCTGACCTCCAGGATCCTGGGAAAATCCCCCTGGAAACTTCTTTATCTCTGTCCCCCCCCCCCCCAATATATATTAGCAGTCATCCCCCGGGCATATGAGCATGGCTTCCCTGGACTGTAGTAAACGACTCTTTCCTAACACCAACTAGCCCCTCAAAGTCTGGAAACCTTGCTTCCCAATTCCTTAGAGACCCCTGCTCTCCTTCACCCCTCCCCACTCCTCATGACCCCCCTGCATCTCTCTCTGCCTGCATGTCCTGTCCATGCTTCAATAAAACCATGCTTTTTGCACCCAAGACGTCTCAAGAATTCTTCCTGGACCGTTCATTCCCAGACCCCACTTCACGTCACATCATTCTCACTTTTACTAAGCTTTTTAGAAGTTCTGCTGAGCTCCTGCTTACAACTCACCGCCTACAAGAGTCTGGTGGCTGTCCCTGGGAGTGAGGGGATGGCCGCCACAGCCTCTTTGCTGGGTGCACCGCTGCCCCAATTAGAAACAAAGTTGGGGCCCTAAGCACATAAGCGGATGGCTGAATCTGGAGGCTTCGGGGCATATGCAGGGGCTCGGGCAAGAAAACACTGAAGCAATGGAAGCCAACTTTCTTGCTGCTGGAGAAAGGACTTAATCGTGTCAGGAAAGGAGGGTAGAAGGAACCTGAGGTGTGCTGGACTGGCGTTGGAGGTATTGTGTCAATTCAGGCATCGAGATGTGTGTGTGTGTGGGGGGGGGGTAAGTGTGTCTGTGCCTACGAGTCCACGCACACGTTTCTTCCTCTTCCATTGAAGGAGCCTGAGAACAGAGACATCCCGGGAGCAATGAACAGTGAATATCCAAAACTTGGCTTCCAAATACTCTCCTCCACTGCACGGTACTCAGGGCACCTTAGAAGGACCTTGTACCCGGGCTGGGGCACAGGTTACAAGGAGTCCTGAGACATCCCTCCTTGCCTCCTTCCTTCCCTCCTTTTTCTCTTTCTTTCTTCTCCCTCCACCTCCCCCCAGATACACCCCTACCTGCATCCTCAATGAGCTAGCTTTGCTTTAGCAGCAAGGGAACAAGCATTCGCCACCAGACTGGACAGAGTGAGCACCTACCTGCTGCATACTCACAGAGCATGGAGATCAGGTGAATTTGGGGAAAGAAAGTACTTACCCCCTTTGTCCACCTACACACACCCATGCAGCCTGCAGCTGGGTGGGAAGAGCTGGCCCTGGAGAAGGAGGAATGGATGGGGGGAGACCCACTAATGGGAGGAGGCTCCTAGTTCCACTGCTTTTCATACCAGGATTTCCATGAGACTCATTTGAATAAAAAGATGCCCTGCTCATTAATCAAAGCAGTGTCCTGTTAAAATGTAAATATGAACCTAAATGCATCACCCTTTTCCCTGTACCTGGTTCTGGGATGGGTGGGGACAGGTGGGAAGGAACAGGACCAACAGAAGGACAGGGGACACTGAGGAATGGGGTAGGGGAATAGGTCAAGAGTCCCTGCAGGAGCCTGGAGAGGACACCTGTGGGGGACCTGACCACTTCTAGGCATTTCTCAGAGCCCCCCGGAGCACATTTCCTCTGCCTTTGTAGCAGTGCTGAGAATAGGTGCCATGTGACCAGTGTGAACACACACCTTCACCTGCATGGTGAGGCTCTGCACTCAGGAGTGTGTGCCCCAGAGCCTGCTGTAGCTCCCAAGGGCTGTCTGCACCTGTGACCTGGACCAGCTGACACAGCAGGGCTGGGGGTGAGGGGACCTGGGGTGGGCGTGGGAACCGAGGACAGAACCACAGACCCGGATGGAGCTCGGGGACCTGGGATGGGGGTGGAGGTGGCGGGGGCAGGGATGGGGCCAGCAGGGCAGTGAACAGCTGAGCCGAGGCCAGCTGCCAGCACCTGGTGGCAGGTGCAGGTGTGACACCTGCAGGGCGGGCACGGGTCTCCAGGCGACAAGGTGACACCTGCAACTCCCTGCGGGCACCCAGGAACAGGTCAGTTCCGGAGAGGTTGGCCGTGAAGCATGGGGCTGGCGCTGCTGTCTGTGGCCCTGCTGGCCCTGCTGGCCCTGCTGGCGTGGCCTGCGCAGGCCGTGGCTGCTCAGGATCCCGACGTGCTCTGTGGAGGTGAGTGTGGGGGCTGGCCAGCCCTCTCCTCTGCCCCCCCCAGGCACCCAACCAAGAAGCTCCCTGGGGTGTTAACAAAGCCCAGGCCCCAGTCCTACTTTGGAGCTGGCTGAGCCTCCCCTGCCTACCGTGGCTCTGTGGGCAGGGGGCAGCCACTTCACCTCTTGGCCTCCTTTTCGGGGTGGACTTGGGGGTTCAAGGTCAGTTATGGGGGTCAAGCCGGCATATGTACCCTGGAGCACTGGGGTGATCTCTCTTACGACCTACTTCAGCAAGTGCCCTTGCAGGTTTTCTGGCCTGGGCCTGTGGACTCTAGACTCCACAGGTGAATTTGGGTTTTCTTATCATTAGGAGGATAAAGGCAGAAGGGGCATTCTTTCTGTCACACGAGGTAATGGGCGTGAGAAGCCGGGGAATGAATACATTTGGCAGTGCTTTGACTGCCCTTCTGGGTGGGACGGGGCCCTAGGACCTGAGTGGCCTCCTGTGCTGGGACGGAAGCCTGGATGCTCCTGGCTGACGTTGGATTCACCCCCGAGTCTACCTTTGAGTGGACTTCTTCACGCTCTGCGGCCCGTGGTGTGGCCCTGGGGTCTCTGGTGGGAGGCAGGCCGCTCCTGCCTGTCCAAGCTCTACTCTGGCACTTAGAGGTCACTTCTCTGACCTATGTTGGCTTCCCTGGCCCGGCTCCAGGACCGGGGTGCACTGTGTGGCCAGGAGCTGGACATGGGGAGATGGGGTGGGGCCGGGAGCCCCCAGCCGTGTGAGCCAGAGCTGGAGAGGTGCCCTGAGTGCTGCGGGCGTGGCGGGCGCTCTGTTCACAGGGCCCATCATCGCCCCTTTACCACATAGCCTCAGACCTGGTCCCCTCCTGCCCCACACATGATCAGGCAGCCCCGAGGTGGGGTGATGTGAGATGAAGCAAGAGACTCCCCTGACCCAAACCATATCATCCTTTGTCTGGACCCAATGCCTGACGCCATTTCTCTACTCAGATCGCCTCCAGAAAGTTCCTGCTCAAATGCAAATGTGTAACAGAGCCTGGGAGGGCAGGCAAGGATAGCCGGGGGTGATCCAGGGCGGGGCCACGCTCCCAGAGGAGGAGGCACTGGATGAGTGAGCTCTGACAAAAAAAAAAAAAAGGTGTTTGGACCTGTCGAGATGGGTGGTTTTCAAAATTCTTTGTAGCAAGAGACCCCTCTTTTCTGGTGCAATTGTCCACAGAAGCACATGGGGCGGAGCAGACCAAGCGGGGTCGCCCAGCCTGGTTTAGGCTCTCCAGCCTGAAGTGTGTGCTCTGAGGGAGGGTGAAGACCCTCAGGGGACCCGGAAGGCAGCCTTAGACCCTTTACTTATGTGTATTTTATCTTAAAACCATACATAGTATGTGAAGGTGCTTCAGATCCTACGCGTAAAACTCTAGACAGACGCGTATGGGGGGTGCTCACACTTCCGTACTTGTTGATGTGCCTCGGACGCGCCGTGCAGGGCTGGGGCTCGCAGGGACGTGCAGGAGCAAAGGCTCTGAGAAGCAGTGTGGAGTCTGTCTCCAGGGCCTGGGCGTCGCTGGGACGTCCAGAGCTGAGGCTCGCAGGGACGTGCAGGAGCAAAGGCTCTGAGAAGCAGTGAGGAAGTCTGTCTCCAGGGCCTGGGCGTCGCTGAGGGAGCTGGGGAGAAACTGAGGCATGGCAGAGGGGCTGAGGGTGGCTCTCTGTGGTGTCACAGGCCAGCCCTGCTCCACTTGGGAAAACCCCCACCCCAAGTTCTGTCTCTCGTTCCTCTCTCTCACCCTGTTTCGCTCTTGGAAAACCTATTTGTGGGTTTCCTTCTCTTTGAAGCAAATTCATTTCGGGAGACCAGGGAGGGGATGACCCCTTCTGTCCCATAGAACCCCGCCTCCCTTTCACGAAGGGCCCTGAACGCTGACAGTTGATGCGACAGGGCTATTCTGTGCCCTGCAGCAATTCTCCTAGTTCTGTGGTGGAGAGAAGCAGAATACAGAAAACTTTCCCCGCGGGCGAAGGAAGCAACCCTGCCTGCCCTCATTCTCGGAGTCTTGTTAACAATAAAATGCACGCCATCAGCATTCTTGGCACTTTCCCCTCAATCCTGGTCCTTTGCTGCCAGTGACTGTTGGTGGAGCAGACGGCTGGGGACGTGCTTCTTCTCCTGGGGCCCCGGGACCGGTGACCTTCCTTCTGAAGCCCTTCCATGGATGCAGGTTGCTCTGGGCAGGCTCTGCGGGGAGGCCAGGAGCAGTGAAAGCTGAAGAAGTTAGACTTCTGTGTCCAGCATTTATATCATGCCCACGACGTTTGGCCCGGTTTGCCTGCCTCGGACCTGTCACAGCCTATGAGCTGCAGGGCCGCCAACCTATCAATGGTCCCCCAGCACCTGCCACAGAGAAAACATGCAAACAGGTGGACGCAACCATGTTCAAATAAAGCTTTATTTTTTTAAAGATTTTATTTATTTGAGATAAAGAGAGAGAGAGAGAGAGAGAGAGAGAGAGAGTGTGTGTGTGTGTGTGTGTGTGTGCAGGGGAAGGAGCAGAGGGAGAGGGACAAGCAGACGCTCCCCTTAGCGTGGAGCCTGACACAGGGCTCCATCCAACAATCCCACGACCCGTGAGATCATGACCTGAGATGAAACCAAGAGTCTGATGCTTCGCCCCACAGGTGCCCCGGAATCAAGTTGTGTTTATAAAATCAGGCAGCAGGCTGGATTTGACGTGTGGGCTGCGGTTTGCAGAGCCCCGCTCCCTGCAGCGTCCCGGGTCTGGAAGGACTGCACCCCTGCCACCCACAGTCACGTATCCTCCGCTCTCTGACCCTACTCCTGCGTTCCAGGGAGGGACTCAGCCAAACACTGGTGGGTGGGCTTATTACTCGCATCTGCCAAGGAAACTGAAGCAAACCCCCACTGTTTGGGCGAGGTCATTCCCTGGAGGCAGTGCCTAGGTTCCCGTCTGGGCAGGCCTGCGGCTCTTCTCAGGCGCTGCGCTCGCTTGCATTGCTGCGCGACTCTGGCGGCCAGCAGACCTTTGCACCCCCGGGCACCGCAGAGACAGGAACTGCAAGTCTTTGTTGGGAGAAGCTGTAGACGGAACGAGGTGACACGCGGGCAAGCGTCAGATGAACGGGCCGATGGAAGAAGCAGGAACCCGTGCCGTCTACACGGCCATGGCGTCTATACTGCCAGACTCGGGGGACCATCGGCCTCACCCTGGGGCTGCCAGAGCCCGGCCCTCCTGCCCGCTGCCCGCTCCGTGTCTCTGCCGTCATGCCCTCCTGGTTTTCGGGGCACACCCCGCCGCTCCTCCCGCACGCTGCTCGGGGGCTCCCCCACTGCCCTGGTCTCCAGGTTGAGGCTCGGGTGTCGCCCGCTGCCCGGTGTGGCGGCTCTGCAGGGTCTCGGTGAGATGACCCCGCGCAGAGAGCCTGGACCTCTGCAGGTGGAAGCCAGCGTGCACACGTGGCGCCTTGGTCTCCCAGGAGCCCCCTGGCGCAGGCGAAGCCCCTAGGTCTTGGCTGTGAGACCGACCGGCGGCCGCGGTTTTATTGTGACATGACCGCGTTCGACAGGAGCGTGTTTTCCACATATTTGATGCTTACTATCAGGCCGTGGTGCTCCGAGCCCCGAATGTCAGGCCACCGTCATGAGCTCAGGTAGCCCGACCCAGGACGTCGGTCACCCTCCGTGTCCTCGGGCTGCCAGCCTGGCCGCTGGCTGGCCCCGGGGGTGGGGCGACGTGGCAGGGGTAGCAGCGGAAGCCACCGCGCCTGTGCCGAGCGGCCCCTGCCAGGAGGGCCTCCTGCGCTCCTGAGGTGGTCTTCCTGCAGCAGGGGTGAGCCCCGCCTTAGACGGTGCCCACTGTCTCAGGAGGAGGATCCTGAGCTCCCCGTCCCAGGAAGCCCTTCCTCCCCTGCCAGGTGCAGGCACGATGGCAGTGCCCATCCTGCACAGCCGTGTCTGTAGAGGAGGGGGAAGGGCCCACGCTGCTCCTCCCCAGAAGCAGGACGTCCTTTCTCTGTGAGGGGAATCCACGCACTGTCGTGAGGTCGGTGATCCAGGCAAGGGCCTCGGTGCCGGTCACCACGCCCCTCCCCACATGGCCCTTCCCTGAGTCCCAGCTATGGCACCGATGCCCACCTGGAGCCCCACGCTCACATGTCCACGGCGGGCGGGTGCCGGGACTCTGCTCCCCACCTGGGTCACCTGCTCCCCAGGCTCACCGAGTGGCTCACCTGCCACCCAGGGCAGGAGCGAAGAACCAAGAGGCGCCTGCGACTCCTTGCCCACTCTTCTCCCAGGATTCGCCCCATTGCCCATTGCAAGGATGTATGAGGCCACCCACTTCTCATTCCAGGGAAGCCATCATCATCTCTCACTTTCTTGGACCCCAATCGGCTTCCACATCCCTCCCAGCCCCTCCAACCCATTCTCTACATGAAGCCAAGTGACTTTATTTTATTTTAGTCCATTCTTGAAGTCTTCAGCAGTCACTGCTCCTTCAGAATAAAATCCCTCTCCTTGTGGCCTGTGACCCCTCGTGACCTGGCTCTTTGCTGTTTTGACCTCCCTTCCCAAACCTCTGCCCTGGGGCCCTGCCAAGAGGCTTTGCTCTGGTGTTCTAGAATGTTCTCCTTAGGCTGTCTCATTCTCCTCCTTGGGCCCTTTGCTCAAATGTCAGCTCCTCAGACAGGCATCCGAGGCTGAGACTGAGGCTGATCGGTCACTCCTCCAACTGCCCTGTTGGGACGGAGCCCCCTCCTCCAGCCAAGTCTTCCAGGGCGCGCGAGCATCCTGCTGAAGGCCACAGCTCCTAGCCTCTGGGGCCATCGGCTGCCTGTGTGCTTTGTGAGTGGACTGCCGCTTCCAGGGCGGCTTGCCTTCCTTCCCACGCCTCTCCCCGCTGCCCAGGGGGAGCCTCCTGGAACCTGAGATGGGCACCACCCACCTGCCCTGGGCCTCTCACCTCTGAATTCTGACCCCCCCAACATGCTGCAGCATCTCTGAGTCATTCTATTGGGGGGTCTCTAGTTAGCGCTGCTTGGCAGTACCTTACGGAGCAGAAATCTGCCATCCATAAAGCCCTCCTACCTCCTAATCTCAAAACCCAGTCCCTTCGGAGCAGCTGCGGCAGTGTGCAGCTGTCATTCTTGATTGATTAACTGACTGATTGATTGTAGAGAGAGTGTGCACGTGCACAAGGGGTGGGGGAAGTGCAGAGGGAGAGGGAGAGAGAGAGCATATCAAGCAGGCCCCATGGATCCTGGAACCCATCACAGGGCTCGATCTCACCACCCTGACATCAGAATCTGAACTGGAACCAGGAGTCGGACACTTAACCCACTGAGCCACCAGGCACCCACACTGTCATTGTCACCTCCTCCTTCACTAGCTAATTGTCAGCTTTCACTGGACCCAGAGCTCCCTATAAGCATGAACTTGGTCCTGCCTGCTGCAGGGCTGGCGGATCCTTTAAGATAGATCCCATGGCGGGCGCTCGCCAAGTACCATTGAATGGGCACACGGGGAGGTGACTGGGGGCCTGTGAAGGAGATGGGGTGCACCCGGAGATCTGCAGGAGCCATGGCTCTTCCTGGATGCATCTCAAGTGTGCTTTCAGCTTTTGTCTTTTGAGTTTCTCCTTGAACATGTACAGACCATCTTAGGGAGAATTTCCATCTTCACTATGGTAAGCCTCCCTCACCAACAACAGGCTCCTTTATTCAGCTCTTACAGTTTCCTGGTAGAGTTAAGGGTTTTCCTGACACAGGCCCCACACACTTGTTTTCTTTTTTCTTTTTTTTTTTTTTAAGATTTTATTTATTAAAAAAAAGATTTTATTTATTTATTTGAGAGAGAGAGTGAGAAAGAGCACAAGAAGGGGAAGGAGCAGAGGGAGAAGCAGGCTCCCCGTTGAGCAGGGCCTGACATGGAACTCGATCCCAGGACCCCAAGGTCATGACCTGAACCCAAGGCAGATGCTCAACCCACTGAACTGTCCAGGCGCCCTGTTTTCCTTTTAAATAGATCTTTTTTCTTTTAAAGTAGGCTGCAAGGCAGGGCCTGAACTCATGACCCCAAGATCAAGACCTGAGCCGGGGTCAAACGTCCAACGCTCAACCCACTGGGCCAGCTGGGTGCTGCTAACTAGACCATTTTTTTAGGGCAGTTTTAGGTCCACAGCAAAATTTGGGTGCAGAGAGCTCCCATAACCCCATGTCCCCACTGCCTCCCTCATTATCAATGCCCTCGTCAGAGTGGACATTCACTTGCTCTGCCCATCATCGCCCAGAGTCCACAGTGGGCCTCAGAGCTCGTGTGTGGTGTGGACAGGTGTACGATGTCATGGATCTACCATCAGAGACTAGTATGGACTGATTTCATGGCCCTAAAATGCTTGTTTTTCGGTTTCTTTCGAGCTGTTGTGTCTTTCTTGTTATTGCCAGGGTTCATGAGTTCTCTTCCTTCATGCCTCCTAATTAGCTAATATTTGTACTTAGGAAATTTGGTATCTCTATATATAAATTTGTAATCAGACACTCTACTGAATTCTCTGTGTCCCTAGTTCTCTTTCAGGGGATCCATTTGCATTTTCCAGGTGCCATCTAGCAAGTAGGTCAATTTGCTTATGTCTTGCCAGTGGTTCAACCTTTCTAGCTCATTCTGCTTCTCCAAATGGACCTTTTCCCACTTGGACTGGGCCCCCAGAGCTTCACACCCTCATCTACCCGTTTCCAGAGGCCCAGAGCTCCTGGGGTCCCTGCACTCACCTACAGATGTCCACCGTGCCAGGCTCCGACCCCAGGGTCTCTGCTGCTCTGCCTGCAAAAGATCCCATGGTGATCTGGTTCACACCTCAGGTTCTGCCCACAGAGTGTGTGCACTCGGGGAGGTGTGCCCAAGCGTACGTGTGATGGGTATGTATGGTCTTCACTCTCCCGGGTGCCCTGGCATCCTACATACCTTGTGCTGGTCATCCTAGAGCAGCGCCCTCTCTCTTACTAGCGGAAGCCCTCTGAGAAAGCGGGAAACATCATCTGCACCCAGTCTGGGCATTCGCGACACCCACATCCTTCTCAGTGGCTGTGTTAGCTGCGGTCGGGGCACCCATCCTGGGGAGCAGAGCCCCACAAATGGCTACCGCTTGTCCTCAGGGCTCACACCGGGCTCCCGTCACAGAGTTTAGTCTTGCCTCTACCTTCCCTGACTCTCTTTGGTCTGTTTGACTCATTTGGAGAAGAGACAACGATGGAGTCGGTGGTGGGGATCCTACTGGGTGTGAACACTGCAGACTTAATCAAAACACTGCCCTGGCCCTACCGCACAAGAAATCTGTGTAAACGCATTTCTTAATGAAGCACCTGCGTCGCTGTCCTGCTGGTCTCAGGACGTCTGTGACGCTGAGCCGGTCACCTCTTTCCCTCTCCTCGAGCCGCAGGACGCGGATGAGCAGATTCTTATCTCGGCCCCCTTCCCCCGCCCCCAGCCTGAGGCCTTGCAGAGGGCACTCGGCGTCTCTACCGTTGTGAGCAGACCTTCACGCGAGTGTGTCAGCTGTCAGCGCGACGGCCCACACAGGCTATTGATTTAATGACAACAATCACTGCTAGGAATTGATCTAATGTTTTCATTACACTAAAAATGCTTTAACAAGTTCATCCAGAACCGGGTGATGGTAAAGATCTCGTCCGTCCCGTGTCCCTGTGGAAGGGTGACCCATGGGTGCCCTTCTGGGGTGAGAGCTGCCCCGTGCGTGGTGACTTCGCGCCGTAGAGCCGCCTTCTCCAAAAGGACGGGAGCCCTCACGCCCTCCGACAAGCCTTCCTGCTGACAGACGCTCAGGGCGGCGGGTGCGCCAGGAGCTCGCTGGCCTCCCCTCGGCCCTGTCCTGGGGCCTTGCCTCTCTCGCCTCCCCGGCACCTGGTGGCCCCGTCATTGCCCATGGCCTGGTCAGCACACGGGGGCTCCAGATTTTCCCCTTGGTTTTCCCGTTTGAGTCCTGACTGCTTCCCACCAGCAGACTCTGCCTCAGGGCCCCACCCAGGACTGTGGGTGATAGGAGCCTGGGCGGCCCAGTCGGGGTTGAGCCTCTGACTCTTCATTTCATCCAAGGTCATGGTCTCATGGTTGTGAGATTGAGCCCTACATCAGGCTCCATGCCCAGCAGTGAGTCGGCTTCAGATTCTCCTCCCTCTGCCCTTCCCTCCTGCTAGCTCTCTCACTCTCTCTGTCTCTCTAAAATCAATCAATCAATCAATCAATCAATCAATCAATCTTAAAAAAGAAGAACTGTGGGTGAGAGCACTTGCTTGCAGGGAGGTCACTGTATTTGATGTGACACAGCAGGAGGCTGGCACCCTGGCTTGGCAGGAATCCATGTCTCCCGCTGGTCTGCCCGGCACCTAGCTTGGGGGCTCCCCACTAGCCCTCCGGTCTGATCACTGCAGGCGTCCCAGAGCCGTGGCTCCCACCTCACCTGGCCCCAGTACCCAGGTCCCCAGCCTGGCCAGGTGCAGGGGTCTGGCTTTCCACTTTGACCCCTGCTCTGAGCCGGCAGTCAGTTGTCGCTGGGTCCCCACGATGGGATTGGCTGTGTCATTTGCGAGACCCAGTGTGAAACAGGGAGGCAGGGCCTGTTCACAGATCAGTAAACATTCCCAGACAGTGACACAGTGCCCCTGAGATCCCATCCGCCCACCAGCCTGTGTCTTAGGAACTGGGGTCATAGCCACTTCAGGGTGCGGGTCACCTGCCCAGAAGCCCCAATAGCAGGTGACTTCTTGGCCTTTCCTTGTGCTTTCTATGCGGGGGTCCCTGGTTCTGGGCCTGTAGGGTCTGCCTCCTGGGTCCCTTCAACGGGGCAGGCCTGTGATCAGACCACCAGTCCACTTGCCAGCTCCATATCACAGGGAGCCCTGATGCAGGCAATTTGTTCCTTTGTGCTTTTTTTCTTTTCCCCTCAGAATTTGGTTCTCATCTTTTTCACATGATGGGCGAAACCCCTGTGTCTCAGGGGTGGGTGACAAGTGACCCCTGAGCCCATGTGTGTGCCACATGGCAGCCCCCGGGGTTGCAGGCACTTGGAGCACGTTGGGTCCTGACCAGAATGCAGGCCTGGACCCCAGAGCGGCACCTGCATGGTGCTCACTGTCCGTGAGCTCGGATGAATCCTTTGGCCCCACCCAGAGCCGGAGCATCGGGGAGCACTCCCTCCCACGGGCCGGGGAATGAGGGGCAGTCACCATGTCTCTGGAGAGAGGCCACATCTAAGCGCAGTTCCCAGATGCCCGCTGAGGCAGTGGCATTGCTGTGGATGCCAACACAGACCCACTCAGTTTATTTGAAAGAAATGAAAACATCTGCGGATCTTTCTAAATGCCTGTCTCCCCCATGCTGTGCTATAGGCTACCAGACCTGAAAAACAGACAAATAACAAACAAACAAAAATCTAACACCTTGCATCGGCCCCCAGCCTCTGTGTCCTCAATTCTTAATTGATTTGAATGTACATTTCAAAGGAGTTTCTTTCCAAATGTGACTGATGACTGATGAGATGTCCAAGCTTGCGGGGCACAGATGAGACAGTGTGATGTCTGTGCGTAAACCAATTCGCTTTTATAACCTAATTTCCCTTCCTCATCCCCCATTCACACATCTTTCTTAACACTGTGCCAGTCAGCTATTGCTGTGTAACAAAACATTCCACAAAGCCTCAACAGTGTTCTTCTCACAAGCCTGCCGATTGGCAGGGGGTCTGTGGACAGCTCAAAGGGGTAGAGTGGGTCCTTGTATGTGCCGGATGGGACTCCTCCTCCTCTGGCCCATGAACGGCTTGGCATCCGTTCTTTTCTAGCAACAGTGTTGGGGCCCCAGGGCAAGCGGAGATAAACGATGACTTGGAGGCACAGGCTCAGAGCTGGCCATTGGCACTCCCACCACAGTCCATTGGCACGTCAGGTATCTGAGCCCAGAGGCCAGGTGCGGGCCAGCAAGCATTGCACACAGCACAGGCAGGAGGCTAAAGACATGCCCCTGTAACTTACCTTCTTTCCTTTAAATATCCTTTGCAGTTGTCAGGAGAATCCCTTCCCTGACTCTACCCTTCAGCCTTACCTTTGTCTGGAGGGTAAAGACAGGCTTCCCCAGCGAGGACTGCGTTCTCCGGGCTGTTTGCGCCTCAGGCCGCCCTCCACTGCTGCCCCTGTGCCCTCCCTCTCTAGGGAAGATGAGAGGCTGCTTTGTGTTTACTTTGCACCCCCGAGTTAAGGTGAGGGCCAGTTTTGTGTCCTGAGAATCCTGCTCACAGATGCTCAAAGAGCAATGTTGGTGGCAGTGGCGGTGGCAATGGCGGTGGCAATGATCTGTGGGTCTTTCTCTGACTCCTTGGTGCTTGATTTAAAAACGTGAACCAGGGACACGTGGGTGGCTCAGCGGTTGAGTATCGGCCTTCAGCTCAGGCCGTGATCTCTGAATCCAGAATAGAGTCCCACACCAGGCTCCCTGCTGGGAGCCTGCTTCTCCCTCTGCCTGTGTCTCTGCCTCTCTCTGTATGTGTCTCTCATGAATAAATAAATAAAACATTTAAAAATAAATAAATAAACTTAAAAAAATAAAAATAAAAATGCAAACCTGCTTTTACATAGGTCTGTGTGATACACATGAGACACGTAATGGCTGCTTTTGACATCGTTTTTCCTGCTCTGATTTGCATCTATGCTTAGAACCATCAGACAGCATTTTACAAGTGGAGACTGTGAGAGTTATTCATCCTGGCTAAAAAAAACAAAGCTGCATATGATTATTGTTTTTGTTTCGTTTGCAGAAATGGTGGTGGGCTGTTTCATGAGGTTCTCCATCTGGGCGGAGGGTCTCATG